>NC_134361.1:21787076-22112839 GCF_048569485.1 Anomaloglossus baeobatrachus
ACCTGTCATTTTTTCCTTCACCTTCTGCTGTTTCATCTGCCGGATTAAGGAGCTTTTTTTTTTTTGCAACTTTTTCTAATTTTTGTTGGCAATATCCTGGATAATGTTTTTTTTTTTTTTCTTGCAATGGGCGATTCCTCGATGTTAGAAAGTGATTTATGCAAATACTCTATTGTTAAATCAGGATTTATACAATAATAATAATTGTATTCATTTATATAGCGCTATTAATTCCGCAGCGCTTTACATACATTGTGAGCCCCAATGGGGACAGTGTTGCCAATCTAGAGTCCCTATCTGTATGTTTTTGGAGTGTGGGAGGAAACCGAAGAAAACCCCCGCAAACACGGGGAGAACATACACACTCCTTGCAGATGGTGTCCTTGGTGGGAGTTGAACCCAGGACCCCAGCGCTGCAATACTGCAGTGCTAACCACTGAGCCACCACAAGACTGCAGTGCTAACCCCTGAGCCACCACAAGACTGCAGTGCTAACCCCTGAGCCACCACAAGACTGCAGTGCTAACCACTAAGCCACCACAAGACTGCAGTGCTAACCACTAAGCCACCACAAGACTGCAGTGCTAACCACTGAGCCACCACAAGACTGCAGTGCTAACCACAGCCACCACAAGACTGCAGTGCTAACCACTAAGCCACCACAAGCACAAGACTCAGTGCTAACCACTGAGCCACCGTGCCGCCCAATCCTCTGTGTTGGAGGTAGCAGGTTCTGTGAATCTTCTACCTGCAGAGTATTCTTCTCTCTTGTAAATCGCTTTCTACATCAGTCACACATTTTCATGCTGCATTGCTTGATGGATTTGTTGAGGATAAGAATTAAGTAACCAAAAATACTTAATTCAGCCATTTCATAGACTCAGGTATATAGTTTAGTGGATATGAACTAACACACATATTTATGAATGATTTTGTTTCTTACTAACACATATATATGTATATTGCATATTTAGTGATTTTCCTTAACACAGTATATACCAGTATATGTAACTTAAAGATGGCTGCCACATCCTGTCTACACCCGAGATGATGAACAAAGGACAATTCCTAATGTTTGGACTGACCAATCCAATTATTATGCAAATTCCTATACGTCTTGAAGCCCCGACCTGCGATACTTAATAGGACTGTATTTTGTCTACACCCTTCACTTCTCTAAAGCTATAAAAAGTTTCAAACAATAAAGAGTCGGTTGGTCAGCGTCTGTCATGGAGATAGTTATAACTGACTTGTAGTCCATTATTTAGTCTCATGTGCACACATGACAATATAATTTGGAACATTTGGAACAACAGTCAGATCCCGAGAGAACACTTGAGTCCTAATCATCTCAACAGATTTATATCACACATCCAGTCTTGTACAGGCCGGAGATTTTTTTTTCTTGTTGTGTCCAGTTTTTTCAAAAGGATTACAACAGCTTATATAATAAAATGCTGTTCCCTGAGAAGTAGCAGCCATTGCTGTGCCAGAAAATACAGATAATATTAAGTAAGGAAGATGGGTAATAAAAATAAAGATTTACAGTGCACTTGAGATATAACTGTCACTATAAAGTGAGGATTAGGCCTCGCGCACACACAGCTTTTTTCTGTCTGCGGATAAACGCTGCGGTTTTGGCAGCATTTTTCTACCCAATTTTCACTATATCTGCAATAGTTTTTTTTAATCGCTGGTGAAAACAATGGCAGCTTTTTTACATGTAAATAGTGATCGATCACTGCAATAAACGCAGCATTTAAGGCTAGTTTCACACTTGCGTTGGACAGCTTCCGTAGCATTGCGTTGTGTGACGGATGCAACGGATGCTACGGATCGTACAAAACAACGGAAAGCTTTTTTTTTCTTTACAGTTTTACCGGCAGCAGGCTATTGTGAACGATCAGCTGATCGCTCTAAATAGCTGGCAGCCGGGCGCTCAGCTGATCGTTCTCAATAGCCGGCGGTCGGGCGCTCAGCTGATCGTTTTCAATAGCCGGCGGTCGGGCGCTCAGCTGATCGTTCTCAATAGCCGGCGGTCGGGGGCTCAGCTGATCGTTCTCAATAGCCGGCGGTCGGGCGCTCAGCTGATCGTTCTGAATAGCCGGCGTTCGGGCGCTCAGCTGATCGTTCTCAATAGCCGGCGGCCGGGCGCTCAGCTGATCGTTCTCAATAGCCGGCGGCCAGGCGCTCAGCTGATCGCTCTCAATAGCCAGCGGCCGGGCGCTCAGCTGGTCGCTCTCAATAGCCGGCGGCCGGGCGCTCAGCTGATCGTTCTCAATAGCCGGCGGCCGGGCGCTCAGCTGATCGCTCTCAACAGCCAGCGGCCGGGCGCTTTGCTGATCGCTCTCAATAGCCGGCGGCCGGGCGCTCAGCTGATCGCTTTCAATAGCCGGCGGCTGGGCGCTTAGCTGATCGCTTTCAATAGCCGGCGGCCGGGCGCTCAGCTGATCGCTCTCAATAGCCGGCGGCCGGGTGCTCAGCTGAACGTTCGGCCACCGAGAAACAAAATAAAGTTTCTGTGATTTAAAAAAAAAAAAAAAAGGCATGTGCAGTGAAAAATAAAGGTTTCTGTTGCTCAAAAAAACGCTATATGCAGCGTTCCCTCCGCCCGACGCAGCGTCAAAATAACGACGCTGCGTCGTCCAGCGGAGGCAACGCTGACACTTGCGTTACAGTGAGCTGTCCATACAAGTCTATGGAGAATAGCGCAGTGCGTTAACGGACTGCGCTATTCTCCATAGTGACGGACTCCGCTGAACGCAAGTGTGAAAGTTTCCTAACAGTTGTGCAAGCAGTTATTTACTCACTCTGAGTGTTGCAAAAAACACTGCATGTGTTTACCCCATTGAAATGAATGGGGGGTGTTTTTCTCAACAATGATCACTCAGAATAGTGCTGTGTCTATTGGCCCTTAAAGGGAACCTGTCAGCAGAATTTTCACTATTAAACTAAAAGACTCCCCCTCTGCAGCTCCTGGGCTGCGTTCTAGAAAGGTTCATCTTGCTACTGGCCCCCCTTTCATACCTAAATAGCAACTTTATAAAATATTACCTTTTGCTATGGTATGGTAATGAGGTTTGTTGGCCCCGTGGGCGGGCTGTATTGTGTCCGTTATCCCCCCTCCTGCCGCTGTTCGCCGTCCCCCAGTGTTCACTTACATAGATAAGGCCGCCGCCCTCATCTTCCGCAGTGCTCCGGGAGTCTCGTGCATGCGCAGTGGCACTATCATGGGACTGAGCACCGTTTTAATAAAAAAAAAAGGTAAACGGGGATGATAAAAATAAGCAATGGCCAGCGCAAGCGCATAACGGTAGAGGCAAAAGCGCGGACACGAGATTATGGACGGGTACTTGGATAACGCTGGTGATGACATACACAGTGCCGCCCATAATCTCGCTCCTGCGCAATAACATCACTGTCCGCAGCTGTGTGACGTCGCTGTGACGCCGAACGTCCCTCCCAATTCAGGAAGTGGACGTTCGTCGCCTACAGCGAGGTCGTCCAGAAGGTAAGTATCGCGTTTTGAAAACAGTGCTTAGTCCCGTGATAGTGTCACTGCGCATGCACGAGACTCCCGAAGCACTGCAGAAGATGAGGGCGGCGGCCTCATCTATGTAAGTGAACACTGGGGGACGGCGAACAGCGGCAGGAGGGGGGATAACGGACATAACCAATGAACAGAAAGCAGGAACCATTACAAATTCAAGAAGCAACAAACACATGGACTTATAGGAGCAATATTCCAAACATAGCTGCAGGGAGCTTCCCAGCTAAGCAACTGAGAGGGAAGATTCCTGCATGCAAATAAACTGACAAACAACCACAGTAAATGACAAACTCAGATAACATCAAAAAGAACCAAACAACAAATAAAGAGCAAAGCACTTATCTGGGGTACATGTGGTGTAGAGCAGGATGAAGCAGGCTGGTGTACAAAGAACAACTGACATCCGGCATAGCCTGCCAGCAGACCAGGGTATAAATAGGCAGAGAGTTAGCAATGGAAACGCCCATTGCTCAACACACCTGGTCTCTGTCCAAACCATTCCTGGCCACAAGAGGGAGCCTCACAGCAGCAAGAGCATAACTGACATTCACAACACCACATTACTTTCTCTGGCTGATCGTCCCACAACACTGGCACGCTTCTCACTTAGGGGGGATTCATTTCTTTACTTGTGGATACTTGGTCCGCAACGAAACCCAGACATGTGAGCAGCCGTATGTAATGGAAATGTGAAAAGCACGGAGAGATCATATATATGAAAAACATAGGTCTGAATGAGGCCTTAGGTGTGAGAAGAGCAGATGTCCCCATATTACAAACCTTCTGGGGGTGTCTTGCTGCACGGTAAAGGGTTAATCTCAGATCCCATTTCTTGTTTTACTGCTGAGGCATCGGAAATCACATAAACGTCTGCGGATCCAAAAGAAGCAAAAGTGAAGGATCGTACAAAGTGTGCAGAAATACAGTGTAATAGAAGCCATCAGTGAAAGCCTATGCGGCTCCGTACGTATCATGGTAACCGGTGGTGGCTGCAGACCGCAGCTTCTCCCCATAGGTAACACAGGGCCGGTGGTCTAAGTAATTGAGGTGCGCACACTGACCCCCAAATCACTGCAGTGCTGGTGCAGAGCTGCGCCACCTTCACAGCTTAGTCCCTTCACAGCGCAACACGGAGCAGTGTGAGGACGCGGCTGTCGCCCGCACTGGCGAGATCACCACTGTACAGGGAAATGTCAGGAGGGGCTGCAGCGGTACAGCAGAAAGGTGTCCGTCATCTGCAGAATCAGGAGGGGCTGCAGTGGTACAGCAGCAAGTTGTCCATCATCTGCAGAATCGGGAGGGGCTGCAGTGGCACAGCAGAAAGGTGTCTGTCATCTGCAGAATCGGGAGGGGCTGCAGCGGTACTGCAGAAAGGTGTCCGTCATCTGCAGAATCAGGAGGGGCTGCAGCGGTACAGCAGACAGGTGTCCGTCATCTGCACAATCGGGAGGGGCTGCAGCGGTGCAGCAGACAGGTGTCCATCATCTGCACAATCGGGAGGGGCTGCAGCGGTACAGCAGAAAGGTGTCCGTCATCTGCAGAATCGGGAGGGGCTGCAGCGGTACAGCAGAAAGGTGTCCGTCATCTGCAGAATCGGGAGGGGCTGCAGCGGTACAGCAGAAAGGTGACCATCATCAGCAGAATCGGGAGGGGCTGCAGCGGTACAGCAGACAGGTGTCCGTCATCTGCAGAGATCTCTAACCATATGCCTCTTTTATAAACCATAACTATCCAGCACTCACCTGAAGACTTGCACTCGTCATCCATAGGAATAGTGATAATCACCGGCTTCCCTTCTTTTAGCTTTGATTCGATGTCCGGCTTCACAATTACAGATTCTAGAAAAAGGACATTTTTTTTTTATCAATGGCATTAATTGTAATCATTAAACCAAATATATCCAGAAGGGTAACCCTGGCTGCCCTGCCTGTCCGCCCTGATGACCCTGCCCTGCCTGTCCGCCCTGATGACCCGGCCCTGCCTGTCCGCCCTGATGACCCTGCCCTGCCTGTCCGCCCTGATGACCCTGCCCTGCCTGTCCGCCCTGATGACCCTGCCCTGCCTGTCCGCCCTGATGACCCTACCCTGCCTGTCCGCCCTGATGACCCGGCCCTGCGGACGGCTGCCGAGAATGAGGAGATGTACACAAGCACTAATCGACCCTTCCCAATCCCCCTAGAAAAGGGGAAGGAGCGGCCCCTGCACAATGCCTGCCACATAAAGCGATGGTCCGGCTCTCCTCACTTCTGCATTGGATACTGCACATATCTAATGATTAGGACAGATGCACGGTATCAGCTGATCCAGCACAAGTCCCTATTGGTATGTGCAAAAGTGACGCCTCCAGCTGCACTGACCTCCGGATATGGGAGTGAGTGGCAGTGGACAATCCCTTTAAAGGGGTATTCTCAAGTATGAGTGTGACAGGGGATAACTCCACGAACACTGGAGCCCCATAGTGATTCCGAGAACTGGCACTCTGAAAAGTCCCATGTGAAGGGAGCAGTGGTCAGACATGTGCACGGTCTTCACTGTTGTGGGAGTGGTGACTGCTGCGCACGGGTATCTCCGGCCGTCCCATTAAGAATGAAGCAACGGTAATGAACACGATCGACCACAGCTCCAGTCACCCGGGGATCTCCGGTGCAGAGACACGAGCCTCTGCTACTGAACGGATTTATCCATATACCTGCTGAGATGTGAACCCGCTGCACCTACTGCTATTTCATCCTATAGCCAGGTGCAGTCTCAGCTCCAGGACCACATCCAATCCCCCAAAAAATCCCATTAGGCCATGTGCGCACTAGAAAATGGAATTTAAGAAAATTCCGGATCTCTCCAAGAATCCCGCACCCGCGGCAGAAAACCGCACACAAATTCCGCATGCGGTTTTACCGTGGGATGTTGCGGATTTGCCGCGGAATTGCTGCTTTTTTTCCGCAGGTTGGTCCCTGCAGCTTTTTACCAATGGTAAATCCGCAGGGACCTGCAGAAAAGAAGTGACATGCTCATTAATTCCATAGCGGAAAATCTGCAGGTATAGAAAAAACGCAGTGTGCGCACAGCATCTTTTTTATACCCATTGGTTTTGCTGGGGAATGACTGCAGAAATGAGACACATTTTCTGCGGTAAAACCGCAGTGTGCGCACAAGGCCTTACACTTGTGTTGCTCCCTCCTGTCGCTGACCTGCATGAAGCGTGTCCTCCACGTGCTCCATCCTCTCTTCCATGGACAGATCTTCACCTTGTTCAATTTTCACAACGATGTCTGGACTTTTAATGATTGAACCTGGAAACAATCAGAGAAATGTCAGTATGCATCGTGATGGCCGATATGTGAGCACAAGAAAACGCTGCAGCTTTATAGGAGCTGAACAATCATCTAAGGTTCAAGAGAAGGAGTCCAGGATAAGTTAGGCTGGGGCCACACGAGTCGTACGGCATCCGCTGGGATAAGCTAATGACCCCCGACACCCGCTGTACTGCCGGCGTGAGCCGAGTGTCATGCAACTGCGATCGGATCACAGCTGAGGAGGAGGGGGGAGGGATTAATCCTCCCCCCCATCTCCTCCATTGTCAGCTGATGTGATGATCGCACTGCACTCCAGGGTCATCCGAGTGCAGTGCGATGTTTCACTTGCACCCATAGACTTGTATCGGTGCGAGTGAACATAGAACGGATTCCACCTGTAGCAATTGTTTTCTCCGTCCGAGTCCGTAGAGTAATATTGGTCCGAGTGGAATGCGATTTTTTTTATTGCATTCCACTCGGAACGATTTAATCGCCGTGTGTGCTAGCCCTTAATGAGGAACATTTACATCTGTGTTCGTCTAGGTAACAGTTTGCATATAAACAATACAATGTGTCAGCTCCACCCGGCTGACTGGAGGCTCAGCGATCAGGTCGTGCTTCCCACCTGTGCAGCCAAAAGAGCAAGAATGGCTATAAATACATGGAATTTACTGTATACTTTCATTTCCAATGGTGCACGAGTCTTAGGCTATGTGCACACCGTGCGTTTTTATTGCGTTTCTGAGAAAATCCTTATGCCAGCAGAGTCAATGAGAATTCTGAAGTTTTGTGCACATTGCTTTTTTTTCCTTGCAGATTTCTAACAGACAATAATCTGCAGCGTGTCAATTCTTTCAGCATTTTTCCACCCCAAATGCCTGAAAAACACATTGGAAAACACAATGCAAAAAACACACAGAAAAGGAGGTAAAAACGCAGCAAAAAGCGCAGGGTTTTGGTGCAGAAATTTCTGCAACCAAATACTCAGCGAGCGAACAAAGCCTTTTTTACTTTACTTAAATGCAACTAATACAGGACCCCAAAGGTGAAGAACCCCTTTACGAGGTCAGTGCAGATCCGAAAGCTCCACTTCCAGCCTGTACTCAACACCGAAGAGTCGGCACGTGGCCAGGGCTGTGTATGGAGGGGGCTGACTGTTCATTAAAACAGCAAAAAAAAAAAAAATGCAAAGTGCATTTTTATTTGTTTTTACCTGGAAGCTATGTATTATGTGTCCAATTTGTGTGTATCAGCTCACCGTGTATATGCTCACTCCTGGCTTCTCCCTGGAGCACGGACAGGCACTGCCACAGCCCAATATCACAAGAAAAAGGAAGAATCAAGCTCTTCAGGCGAAAAAAGCCACAGTATTGATTTTAACATGCAAAAGCAACGGATAGCATGACCATCTCTACGCGTTTCAGGTGAAACAATCACCCTTAATCATGATGCTGGGAAGGTGGCACTACAAGGTTTATATACAATCACTGATTGACAACAGGTGTTTAAATTACTTGAGCACCACAAACACACGTTATAAAAGTATTGCTTTCATAAAAAAATATTTTTTGCAATACAGATGAATAATCAATTTATTCAAATTACTTGACTGGGTTTAAATGTATATTCAATAATATTGGTTATAATATATATATATATATATATATATACATATATACATATATATACATTATATATATATATATATATATATATATATATATATATAAACTGTTTCACCTGAAACGCGTAGAGATGGTCATGCTATCCGTTGCTTCTGCATGTTAAAATAAAGATTGTGGCTTTCCTTGCCTGAAGAGCTGGATTCTTCCTTTATTCTTATCTATTATGTGCGCCACTGTTCACCGATGCCTTATATTGGGGCGTCCATGAGAGGAAAATGTAAGGAAATCTTCCCAACATTCACCTCCAAAAGCTTATGAAAAGAAGCCGAGTTATGTCAGATCAGACGAGCGCTGAACCTTGCGGCCATGACTGGCTCCGTGTGCTCGTCCGCATGGTGCTCGGTGCAGGACAATCGGACCCCACCGGCGCCTGCGGTGAGTATTTCCACAACCCCAGGTCAGTGCGGGACAGAGGCCGTGTGCAGTAACACATCGGCAATTACTGACTTTCTGCGCTTATGGACAACACATGCCCTGTATACAGTCACCCTGCAGGACGTGTGCCGGTCGCTCACCCGCAGAGCGCAGGAGCCGCTGTTTCTCCGCCGTCACTTCTTCTCTACACAGACTCGTCTCTTCCTCTTTCAATCAGCTCCATTCAGAGTCAGAGGAAAAGCTGCAGAATCAGAAAAGTCACACGGGTCCTAAAAAAAGAGAAAGAAAGAATCCATTATCATCCCTGCAAGTGTCCGTCTATAATCCGGAGAGCCGGTCCCTTCTCCATTCTACCGGTGATCACCATAAACGTGACCCTGCGAAGTCAGAGGACTCTGCCACCATTGTAATTCTGTGGACTCTGCAGAAAAATGGACGGGATCTGATGTGTTTCACTGGAGCGCCAGATCACAGAGAAGACCGGTGCAGACAACGCAGTGCAGCCGTGGACAATGATCCTACTAGATCTGGCTCAGTGGTTAGCACTGTACTATATATAGGCAGCACGGTGGCTCAGTGGTTAGCACTGTACTATTTATAGGACAGTACAGTGGCCCAGGTTAGTGCTGTACTATATATAGGCAGTACAGTGGCTCAGTGGTTAGCACTGTACTATCTATAGCACAGCAAGTTGGCTCAGTGGTTAGCACTGTACTATATACAGGACAGCACGGCGGCTCAGGGGATAGCACTGTTGCTTGGTTCAAATCCCACCCAGGACATCTGCAAGTAGTATGTTCTCCCTGTGTTTGGGTGGGTTTCCTCCGGGTTCTCCGGCTTCCTCACAAACTCCAAAGACTGACAGGGAATACAGACTGTGAGCCCAAATGGGGACACGCTGCGGAATATGATGGTTCCATGTAAGCACGCATAATGCCGGTCTGTATGGGGTGCCACGCCGTTATTTCACAGGTCCTGACTTTCTGCAGCTCCCAAGGACCTGATCTCTGCTGCAATGATGGGTCTTGGAGGTGCTCAGGAGCGCAGCTCTGCGTTCTTCTATATGACTGCAGCCAGGGAAGGCTAGGTCAACATTTCCGTTGTTTATGATCAGTCACAATCCGCCGCTCTGATAAACAACGCAATCCGTTTGGCGGATTCCGTTGTTTCGCATAGACTTGTATGAGCGGTGGATTATGACTGATGCCCTTGCGTTGCATCCGCCGCCCGACTGATCAGTTGTGTAACGACTGACCATCGGGCGGCAGGAACGCAGAGAGTAACGTTTTTTGAGCAGTGGAATTCCTTTGATTTCACTGCGCATGCTCTCTCTCGGCGACTGAACACTCAGCTGATCACCCGGCGCCCGCCTTCTGTGAGCGATCAGCTGATCACCCGGCGGCCGCCTTCTGTGAGCGATCAGCTGATCACCCGGCGGCCAGCTAATGAGAGCGATCAGCTGATCACCCGGCGCCGGCTAATGTGAGCGATCAGCTGATCACCCGGCGGCCGGCTAATGTGAGCGATCAGCTGATCACCCAGCGGCCGCCTTCTGTGAGCGATCAGCTGATCACCTGGCGCCGGCTAATGAGAGTGATCAGCTGATCACGCGGCGCCGGCTAATGAGAGCGATCAGCTGATCACCCGGCGCCGGCTAATGAGAGCGATCAGCTGATCACCAGGCGGCCGGCTAATGTGAGCGATCAGCTGATCACTCGGCGCCGGCTAATGTGAGCGATCAGCTGATCACCCGACGCCCGCCTTCTGTGAGCGATCAGCTGATCACCCGGCCGCCGGCTAATGAGAGCGATCAGCTGATCACTCGGCGCCGGCTAATGAGAGCGAGCAGCTGATTACCCGGCGCCAGCTAATGAGAGCGATCAGCTGATCACCCGGCCCCGGCTAATGAGAGCGATCAGCTGATCACCCGGCGCCGGCTAATGAGAGCGATCAGCTGATCACCCGGCGCCCGCCTTCTGTGAGCGATCAGCTGATCACCCGGCTAATGAGAGCGATCAGCTGATCACCCGGCGCCAGTTAATGAGAGCGATCAGCTGATCACCCGGCGCCAGCTAATGAGCGATCAGCTGATCACCCGGCGCCAGCTAATGAGAGCGATCAGCTGATCACCCGGCGCCAGCTAATGAGAGCGATCAGCTGATCACCCGGCGCCGGCTAATGAGAGCGATCAGCTGATCACCTGGCGCCGGCTAATGAGAGCGATCAGCTGATCACCCGGCGCCAGCTAATGAGAGCGATCAGCTGATCACCCGGCGCCGGCTAATGAGAGCGATCAGCTGATCACCCGGCGCCGGCTAATGAGAGCGATCAGCTGATCACCCGGCGCCGGCTAATGAGAGCGAGCAGCTGATCACCCGGCGCCGGCTAATGAGAGCGAGCAGCTGATCACCCGGCGCCGGCTAATGAGAGCGAGCAGCTGATCACCCGGCGCCAGCTGAGAGCGAGTAGCTGATCACCCGGCGCCCGCCTTCTGTGAGCGATCAGCTGATCACCCGGCTAATGAGAGCGATCAGCTGATCACCCGGTACCGGCTAATGAGAGCGATCAGCTGATCACCCGGTGCCGGCTAATGAGAGCGATCAGCTGATCACCCAGCGGCCGGCTAATGAGAGCGATCAGCTGATCACCCGGCTAATGAGAGCGATCAGCTGATCACCCAGCTAATGAGAGCGATCAGCTGATCACCCGGCTAATGAGAGCGATCAGCTGATCACCCAGCTAATGAGAGCGATCAGCTGATCACCCGGCTAATGAGAGCGATCAGCTGATCACCCAGCGGCCGGCTAATGAGAGTGATCAGCTGATCGTTCTCTCTCACGTTTTACAACGGAATCCGCTTTATGATGACAATGAATTCCAATTCTTGTCTCCCGCTGTACAACGCATCAGTCACAAGCGTCAAGCAACGCATGTGACTGATGGAAAACAACAGAAATGTGAACCTAGCCTAAGGCTATGTGTCCACGGGACTATGTATCTGTGGATTTTTCTGCCTCAAAATCCGCAGCTTTCCCGCAAAATCCGCACCTTTTCCTAGGTGCGGATTTGCGGCAGATTTTTTTTTCTAATTTTAAAGCCAAAATCCGGACGAAAATCCGCAACAATAATTGACATGTTGCAGATTTTTCCGCACGAAAATCCGCACGATTTCCGCTGCGGAAAAATCCGCAGCGTGGACACAGCATTTCCCAAATGCCATAGAAATGGCTGGAGAAGAGCTGTGCTGCAGATTTTCGGAAAATCCGCGGCTTTTCCGCAGCGTGGACACATAGCCTAAGCTCCACAGCGCCAGTTCTCATCTCTGCAAAATTTTACGTGAAGATAACGTTTCGTTCTCTGCGCGCAGCGGACGGACCGGCGAAGGGAAACGTGTATGCGCCTTTTTTTAATTACGTCAGAAAAGTGACAGCGGTGCAAAAAGTTCCCAAATCTGCGCACAAACGCTACGACACCATATTATTTTCTTTTTTAAATCAGAGAGGAGGAGATCGACTTTCCGACTGCTGTAGGATGAAATCCCAATCCCTTATGAATGGGGTGACTCCGCGAGCGGCTCAGTGAGCAGGATTCGGCGGTTAGGACGGCGGCGGTGTCCCGGACGTGGAGTCTCGTGACCCGCTGGACCCTACATGGCCCATACATGTTCTGTACCTTGTTGTAGGAGGACAGATACATAATTCTGCCATCCTCCAGAGCTGCACTCCCTGCCATTATGTGGTCTTGCACGCCGGTGTGAGGGGTGACCTGTGACCGGTAGTTGCACCGTATTTTGCACCATAGTGGGTAACATGGTGACCGTTACACTAATATCTTGCACTATTAATAATAAATGCACCCGGCTGAGGACATCACAGACACTTGTGGGGATATTTATCCTGTCTCCCCCCCAGTCCTGAGCCATGGCCTCCCTGTCCACTGTTTACAGCACGCTACAGTGCACAGCTATAAGGGCTCATTACATATGAGCCACCTGACCGCCCACAACCACGCACAGCCCCAGAATCGCGCCACACGCGCTGCACCCCGCAATATGAGCGCACACGAACCCACAAGACAAGTAAGAGGCGCTGCCATACCTTCTGCTGCCACAAATAAAGACGACGTGCAGGAAGAGCGCCCTCATTGGTCGGACGCCGCAGCGACTTCCGGGGGTTGTAGTTTAGCGGCGTAGACAGCACGCGGAGTGCGCGCGCCTCAGGACTACGACTCCCGGAAGCCCCCGCGGCGATCCCCTTGTCATGTGACCAGTAATGACCAATGAGCGGGGGCAAGCTAGCGTCCTGCGCTCCCCGCTGTGCGCAGCAGAGTTCAGTGATGTGGAAAGTTGTGGAGAGCTTTGTTATCTGTGCCCCGGGGACTCTGCAGGGGGCGCAGTGCGCGGGGCTCAGCGGGGTGAGGGGCTGACACTGGGGCAGACATAGGAATGGGGCAAGATTATAAAACGTGCAATAAAACAATCTGCGTCTTCTCCATTATGTGCAGGGGCAAAGGGACCGCAGGGGGCAAAGAGAGTACAGGGGGCAAAGTGACTACAGGGGGCAAAGAGACTACAGGGGGCAAAGTGACTACAGGGGGCAAAGTGACTACAGGGGGCAAAGAGACTACAGGGGGCAAAGAGACCACAGGGGGCAAAGTGACTACAGGGGGCAAAGAGACCGCAGGGGGCAAAGAGACCGCAGGGGGCAAAGAGACCACAGGGGACAAAGTGACTACAGGGGGCAAAGAGACCGCAGGGGGCAAAGAGACCGCAGGGGGCAAAGAGACCACAGGGGGCAAAGTGACTACAGGGGGCAAAGAGACCGCAGGGGGCAAAGAGACCGCAGGGGGCAAAGAGACCACAGGGGGCAAAGTGACTACAGGGGGCAAAGAGACTACAGGGGGCAAAGAGACTACAGGGGGCAAAGAGACTACAGGGGGCAAAGAGACCGCAGGGGGCAAAGAGACCACAGGGGACAAAGTGACTACAGGGGGCAAAGAGACCGCAGGGGGCAAAGAGACCGCAGGGGGCAAAGAGACCACAGGGGACAAAGTGACTACAGGGGGCAAAGAGACCGCAGGGGGCAAAGAGACCGCAGGGGGCAAAGAGACCACAGGGGGCAAAGTGACTGCAGGGGGCAAAGAGACCGCAGGGGGCAAAGAGACCACAGGGGGCAAAGTGACTACAGGGGGCAAAGAGACTACAGGGGGCAAAGAGACTACAGGGGGCAAAGAGACCGCAGGGGGCAAAGAGACCGCAGGGGGCAAAGAGACCACAGGGGACAAAGTGACTACAGGGGGCAAAGAGACCGCAGGGGGCAAAGAGACCGCAGGGGGCAAAGAGACCACAGGGGGCAAAGTGACTACAGGGGGCAAAGAGACCGCAGGGGGCAAAGAGACCGCAGGGGGCAAAGAGACCACAGGGGGCAAAGTGACTACAGGGGGCAAAGAGACTACAGGGGGCAAAGAGACTACAGGGGGCAAAGTGACTACAGGGGGCAAAGAGACTACAGGGGGCAAAGAGACTACAGGGGGCAAAGAGACTACAGGGGGCAAAGTGACTACAGGGGGCAAAGAGACTACAGGGGGCAAAGAGACCACAGGGGGCAAAGTGACTACAGGGGGCAAAGAGACTACAGGGGGCAAAGAGACTACAGGGGGCAAAGTGACTACAGGGGGCAAAGTGACTACAGGGGGGCAAAGAGACTACAGGGGGCAAAGAGACCACAGGGGGCAAAGTGACCACAGGGGGCAAAGAGACTACAGGGGGCAAAGAGACTACAGGGGGCAAAGAGACCACAGGGGGCAAAGGGACCGCAGGGGGCAAAGTGACCACAGGGGGCAAAGAGACTACAGGGGGCAAAGAGACTACAGGGGGCAAAGTGACTACAGGGGGCAAAGAGACTACAGGGGGCAAAGTGACCGCAGGGGGCAAAGAGACTACAGGGGGCAAAGAGAGTACAGGGGGCAAAGAGAGTACAGGGGGCAAAGAGACTACAGGGGGCAAAGTGACCGCAGGGGGCAAAGAGAGTACAGGGGGCAAAGTGACTACAGGGGGCAAAGTGACTACAGGGGGCAAAGTGACCGCAGGGGGCAAAGAGACTACAGGGGGCAAAGAGACTACAGGGGGCAAAGAGACCGCAGGGGGCAAAGAGACTATAGGGGGCAAAGTGACCACAGGGGGCAAAGTGACCGCAGGGGACAAAGTGACCACAGGGGGCAAAGAGACTACAGGGGGCAAAGTGACCGCAGGGGGCAAAGAGACCGCAGGGGGCAAAGAGACCACAGGGGGCAAAGTGACTACAGGGGGCAAAGTGACTACAGGGGGCAAAGTGACCACAGGGGGCAAAGTGACTACAGGGGGCAAAGTGACCGCAGGGGACAAAGTGACCACAGGGGGCAAAGAGACTACAGGGGGCAAAGTGACCGCAGGGGGCAAAGAGACCGCAGGGGGCAAAGAGACCGCAGGGGGCAAAGAGACCACAGGGGGCAAAGTGACTACAGGGGGCAAAGAGACCGCAGGGGGGCAAAGAAATTACAGGGGGCAAAGTGACCGCAGGGGACAAAGTGACCACAGGGGGCAAAGAGACTACAGGGGGCAAAGTGACCGCAGGGGGCAAAGAGACCGCAGGGGGCAAAGAGACCGCAGGGGGCAAAGAGACCACAGGGGGCAAAGTGACTACAGGGGGCAAAGAGACCGCAGGGGGGCAAAGAAATTACAGGGGGCAAAGTGACCGCAGGGGGCAAAGTGACTACAGGGGGCAAAGTGACCGCAGGGGACAAAGTGACCACAGGGGGCAAAGAGACCGCAGGGGGCAAAGAGACCGCAGGGGGCAAAGAGACTACAGGGGGCAAAGTGACTACAGGGGGCAAAGAGACTACAGGGGGCAAAGAGACTGCAGGGGGCAAAGTGACCGCAGGGGGCAAAGAGACCACAGGGGGCAAAGAGACCGCAGGGGACAAAGTGACTACAGGGGGCAAAGAGACTACAGGGGGCAAAGTGACTACAGGGGGCAAAGAGACTACAGGGGGCAAAGAGACTACAGGGGGCAAAGTGACTACAGGGGGCAAAGAGACTACAGGGGGCAAAGTGACCACAGGGGGCAAAGAGACTACAGGGGGCAAAGTGACTACAGGGGGCAAAGAGACTACAGGGGGCAAAGTGACTACAGGGGGCAAAGAGACTACAGGGGGCAAAGTGACCACAGGGGGCAAAGAGACTACAGGGGGCAAAGAGACTACAGGGGGCAAAGAGACTACAGGGGGCAAAGTGACCGCAGGGGGCAAAGAGACTACAGGGGGCAAAGTGACCGCAGGGGGCAAAGAGAGTACAGGGGGCAAAGAGACTACAGGGGGCAAAGTGACTACAGGGGGCAAAGTGACCGCAGGGGGCAAAGAGACCACAGGGGGCAAAGTGACCGCAGTGGGGCAAAGAGACTACAGGGGGCAAAGAGACTACAGGGGGCAAAGTGACCGCAGGGGACAAAGAGACTACAGGGGGCAAAGAGACTACAGGGGGCAAAGTGACCACAGGGGGCAAAGAGACTACAGGGGGCAAAGTGACTACAGGGGGCAAAGAGACTACAGGGGGCAAAGTGACTACAGGGGGCAAAGAGACTACAGGGGGCAAAGTGACCACAGGGGGCAAAGAGACTACAGGGGGCAAAGAGACTACAGGGGGCAAAGAGACTACAGGGGGCAAAGTGACCGCAGGGGGCAAAGAGACTACAGGGGGCAAAGTGACCGCAGGGGGCAAAGAGAGTACAGGAGGCAAAGAGACTACAGGGGGCAAAGTGACTACAGGGGGCAAAGTGACCGCAGGGGGCAAAGAGACCACAGGGGGCAAAGTGACCGCAGTGGGGCAAAGAGACTACAGGGGGCAAAGAGACTACAGGGGGCAAAGTGACCGCAGGGGACAAAGAGACTACAGGGGGCAAAGTGACCGCAGTGGGGCAAAGAGACTACAGGGGGCAAAGTGACCGCAGGGGGCAAAGAGACTACAGGGGGAAAAGAGACCACAGGGGGCAAAGAGACTACAGGGGGCAAAGTGACCGCAGGGGGCAAAGTGACCGCAGGGGGCAAAGTGACTACAGGGGGCAAAGAGACTACAGGGGGCAAAGAGATTACAGGGGGCAAAGAGACTACAGGGGGCAAAGAGACCACAGGGGGCAAAGAGACCGCAGGGGGCAAAGTGACCACAGGGGGCAAAGAGACTACAGGGGGCAAAGAGACTGCAGGGGGCAAAGTGACCGCAGGGGGCAAAGAGACTACAGGGGGCAAAGTGACCGCAGGGGGCAAAGTGACCACAGGGGGCAAAGTGACCGCAGGGGGCAAAGTGACCGCAGGGGACAAAGAGACTACAGGGGGCAAAGTGACCACAGGGGGCAAAGAGACTACAGGGGACAAAGAGACCGCAGGGGGCAAAGTGACCGCAGAGGGCAAAGAGACTACAGGGGGCAAAGTGACTGCAGGGGACAAAGTGACCACAGGGGGCAAAGAGACTACAGGGGGCAAAGAGACCACAGGGGGCAAAGTGACTACAGGGGGCAAAGAGACCGCAGGGGGCAAAGAGACCGCAGGGGGCAAAGAGACCACAGGGGGCAAAGTGACTACAGGGGGCAAAGAGACTACAGGGGGCAAAGAGACTACAGGGGGCAAAGTGACTACAGGGGGCAAAGAGACTACAGGGGGCAAAGAGACTACAGGGGGCAAAGAGACTACAGGGGGCAAAGAGACTACAGGGGGCAAAGTGACTACAGGGGGCAAAGAGACTACAGGGGGCAAAGAGACTACAGGGGGCAAAGTGACTACAGGGGGCAAAGAGACTACAGGGGGCAAAGAGACCACAGGGGGCAAAGTGACTACAGGGGGCAAAGAGACTACAGGGGGCAAAGAGACTACAGGGGGCAAAGTGACTACAGGGGGCAAAGTGACTACAGGGGGGCAAAGAGACTACAGGGGGCAAAGAGACCACAGGGGACAAAGTGACTACAGGGGGCAAAGAGACCGCAGGGGGCAAAGAGACCGCAGGGGGCAAAGAGACCACAGGGGGCAAAGTGACTACAGGGGGCAAAGAGACCGCAGGGGGCAAAGAGACCGCAGGGGGCAAAGAGACCACAGGGGGCAAAGTGACTACAGGGGGCAAAGAGACTACAGGGGGCAAAGAGACTACAGGGGGCAAAGTGACTACAGGGGGCAAAGAGACTACAGGGGGCAAAGAGACTACAGGGGGCAAAGAGACTACAGGGGGCAAAGAGACTACAGGGGGCAAAGTGACTACAGGGGGCAAAGAGACTACAGGGGGCAAAGAGACCACAGGGGGCAAAGTGACTACAGGGGGCAAAGAGACTACAGGGGGCAAAGAGACTACAGGGGGCAAAGTGACTACAGGGGGCAAAGTGACTACAGGGGGGCAAAGAGACTACAGGGGGCAAAGAGACCACAGGGGGCAAAGTGACCACAGGGGGCAAAGAGACTACAGGGGGCAAAGAGACTACAGGGGGCAAAGAGACCACAGGGGGCAAAGGGACCGCAGGGGGCAAAGTGACCACAGGGGGCAAAGAGACTACAGGGGGCAAAGAGACTACAGGGGGCAAAGTGACTACAGGGGGCAAAGAGACTACAGGGGGCAAAGTGACCGCAGGGGGCAAAGAGACTACAGGGGGCAAAGAGAGTACAGGGGGCAAAGAGAGTACAGGGGGCAAAGAGACTACAGGGGGCAAAGTGACCGCAGGGGGCAAAGAGAGTACAGGGGGCAAAGTGACTACAGGGGGCAAAGTGACTACAGGGGGCAAAGTGACCGCAGGGGGCAAAGAGACTACAGGGGGCAAAGAGACTACAGGGGGCAAAGAGACCGCAGGGGGCAAAGAGACTATAGGGGGCAAAGAGACTACAGGGGGCAAAGTGACCACAGGGGGCAAAGTGACCGCAGGGGACAAAGTGACCACAGGGGGCAAAGAGACTACAGGGGGCAAAGTGACCGCAGGGGGCAAAGAGACCGCAGGGGGCAAAGAGACCACAGGGGGCAAAGTGACTACAGGGGGCAAAGTGACTACAGGGGGCAAAGTGACCACAGGGGGCAAAGTGACTACAGGGGGCAAAGTGACCGCAGGGGACAAAGTGACCACAGGGGGCAAAGAGACTACAGGGGGCAAAGTGACCGCAGGGGGCAAAGAGAC
This sequence comes from Anomaloglossus baeobatrachus, assembly GCF_048569485.1. Taxonomy (NCBI): domain Eukaryota; kingdom Metazoa; phylum Chordata; class Amphibia; order Anura; family Aromobatidae; genus Anomaloglossus; species Anomaloglossus baeobatrachus. The sequence continues at coordinate 21,806,155 of NC_134361.1, forward strand.
CGCAGGGGGCAAAGAGACCGCAGGGGGCAAAGAGACCACAGGGGGCAAAGTGACTACAGGGGGCAAAGAGACCGCAGGGGGGCAAAGAAATTACAGGGGGCAAAGTGACCGCAGGGGACAAAGTGACCACAGGGGGCAAAGAGACTACAGGGGGCAAAGTGACCGCAGGGGGCAAAGAGACCGCAGGGGGCAAAGAGACCGCAGGGGGCAAAGAGACCACAGGGGGCAAAGTGACTACAGGGGGCAAAGAGACCGCAGGGGGGCAAAGAAATTACAGGGGGCAAAGTGACCGCAGGGGGCAAAGTGACTACAGGGGGCAAAGTGACCGCAGGGGACAAAGTGACCACAGGGGGCAAAGAGACCGCAGGGGGCAAAGAGACCGCAGGGGGCAAAGAGACTACAGGGGGCAAAGTGACTACAGGGGGCAAAGAGACTACAGGGGGCAAAGAGACTGCAGGGGGCAAAGTGACCGCAGGGGGCAAAGAGACCACAGGGGGCAAAGAGACCGCAGGGGACAAAGTGACTACAGGGGGCAAAGAGACTACAGGGGGCAAAGTGACTACAGGGGGCAAAGAGACTACAGGGGGCAAAGAGACTACAGGGGGCAAAGTGACTACAGGGGGCAAAGAGACTACAGGGGGCAAAGTGACCACAGGGGGCAAAGAGACTACAGGGGGCAAAGTGACTACAGGGGGCAAAGAGACTACAGGGGGCAAAGTGACTACAGGGGGCAAAGAGACTACAGGGGGCAAAGTGACCACAGGGGGCAAAGAGACTACAGGGGGCAAAGAGACTACAGGGGGCAAAGAGACTACAGGGGGCAAAGTGACCGCAGGGGGCAAAGAGACTACAGGGGGCAAAGTGACCGCAGGGGGCAAAGAGAGTACAGGGGGCAAAGAGACTACAGGGGCAAAGTGACTACAGGGGGCAAAGTGACCGCAGGGGGCAAAGAGACCACAGGGGGCAAAGTGACCGCAGTGGGGCAAAGAGACTACAGGGGGCAAAGAGACTACAGGGGGCAAAGTGACCGCAGGGGACAAAGAGACTACAGGGGGCAAAGAGACTACAGGGGGCAAAGTGACCACAGGGGGCAAAGAGACTACAGGGGGCAAAGTGACTACAGGGGGCAAAGAGACTACAGGGGGCAAAGTGACTACAGGGGGCAAAGAGACTACAGGGGGCAAAGTGACCACAGGGGGCAAAGAGACTACAGGGGGCAAAGAGACTACAGGGGGCAAAGAGACTACAGGGGGCAAAGTGACCGCAGGGGGCAAAGAGACTACAGGGGGCAAAGTGACCGCAGGGGGCAAAGAGAGTACAGGAGGCAAAGAGACTACAGGGGGCAAAGTGACTACAGGGGGCAAAGTGACCGCAGGGGGCAAAGAGACCACAGGGGGCAAAGTGACCGCAGTGGGGCAAAGAGACTACAGGGGGCAAAGAGACTACAGGGGGCAAAGTGACCGCAGGGGACAAAGAGACTACAGGGGGCAAAGTGACCGCAGTGGGGCAAAGAGACTACAGGGGGCAAAGTGACCGCAGGGGGCAAAGAGACTACAGGGGGAAAAGAGACCACAGGGGGCAAAGAGACTACAGGGGGCAAAGTGACCGCAGGGGGCAAAGTGACCGCAGGGGGCAAAGTGACTACAGGGGGCAAAGAGACTACAGGGGGCAAAGAGATTACAGGGGGCAAAGAGACTACAGGGGGCAAAGAGACCACAGGGGGCAAAGAGACCGCAGGGGGCAAAGTGACCACAGGGGGCAAAGAGACTACAGGGGGCAAAGAGACTGCAGGGGGCAAAGTGACCGCAGGGGGCAAAGAGACTACAGGGGGCAAAGTGACCGCAGGGGGCAAAGTGACCACAGGGGGCAAAGTGACCGCAGGGGGCAAAGTGACCGCAGGGGACAAAGAGACTACAGGGGGCAAAGTGACCACAGGGGGCAAAGAGACTACAGGGGACAAAGAGACCGCAGGGGGCAAAGTGACCGCAGAGGGCAAAGAGACTACAGGGGGCAAAGTGACTGCAGGGGACAAAGTGACCACAGGGGGCAAAGAGACTACAGGGGGCAAAGTGACCGCAGGGGGGCAAAGAGACCGCAGGGGACAAAGAGACCGCAGGGGGCAAAGGGACCGCAGGGGGCAAAGTGACCGCAGTGGGGCAAAGAGACCGCAGGGGGCAAAGTGACCGCAGGGGGCAAAGAGACCGCAGGGGGCAAAGAGACCGCAGGGGGCAAAGTGACTGCAGGGGGCAAAGTGACCGCAGGGGGCAAAGGGACTACAGGGGGCAAAGGGACTACAGGGGGCAAAGAGACTGCAGGGGGCAAAGTGACTGCAGGGGGCAAAGTGACCGCAGGGGGCAAAGGGACTACAGGGGGCAAAGTGACTACAGGGGGCAAAGAGACCGCAGGAGGCAAAGTAACCCCAGGGGGACAAAGGGACTACAGGGGGCAAAGAGACCGCAGGGGGGGCAAAGTGACCGCAGGGGGCAAAGTGACTACAGGGGGCAAAGGGACCGCAGGGGGCAAAGTGACTACAGGGGGGCAAATAGACCGCAGGGGGGCAAATAGACCACAGGGGGCAAAGTGACTACAGGGGGCAAAGAGACCGCAGAGGGGCAAAGTGACCGCAGGGAGCAATGAGACCGCAGAGGGGCAAAGTGACCACAGGGGGCAAAGAGACCGCAGGGGGCAAAGAGACCGCAGGGGGCAAAGTGACCGCAGAGGGGCAAAGTGACCGCAGGGGGCAAAGTGACCGCAGAGGGGCAAAGTGACCGCAGGGGGCAAAGAGACCGCAGGGGGCAAAGTGACTACAGGGGGAAAAGAGACCACAAGGGGCAAAGTGACTACAGGGGGCAAAGAGACCACAGGGGCAAAGTGACTACAGGGGGAAAAGAGACCACAGGGGGCAAAGAGACCGTAGGGGGGGCAAAGAGACCACAGGGGGCAAAGGGACAGCAGGGGGCAAAGAGACCACAGGGGGCAAAGGGACAGCAGGGGGCAAAGTGACTACAGGGGGAAAAGAGACCACAGGGGGGGCAAAGAGACCGCAGGGGCGGGCAAAGGGACAGCAGGGGGCAAAGGGACAGCGGGGGGGGGCAAAGGGACAGCGGGGGGGCAGAGAGATCACAAGGGGCAATGAAACAGCCGAGGTGGCAAATAGACTGCAGGGGGGGCAAAGAGATCATAGGGTGCAAAGTGATCACAAGGGGCAAAGCGACTACAGGGGACAAAGAGACCACAGGAGGTAAGGAGACCACAAAGGGCAAAGAAACCGCAGGGGGGCAAAGTGATTACAAGGGGTAAAAAGACCACAGGGGGTGAAGAAACCACAGGGGGCAAAATGACTACGGGGGAGGGGGGGGGCAAAGAGACCACAGGTGGCAAAGAGACCACAGGGTGCAAAGAGACCACAGGGGGCAAAGAGACTACAGGGGACAAAGAGACCACAGGGTGCAAAGAGACCACAGGGTGCAAAGAGACCACAGGGTGCAAAGAGACCACAGGGGGCAAAGAGACCACAGGGGGCAAAGAGACTACAGGGGACAAAGAGACCACAGGGGGCAAAATGACCACAAAGGGCAAAGAGATCACAGGGTATAAGGAGACCACAAAGGGCAAAGAAAGCGCAGGGGGTAAAGACACCGCAGGGGGCAAAGTGATCACGAGGGGTAAAGAGACCACAGGGGGTGAAGAAATCACAGGGGGCAAAATGACTAGGCAAAGAGACCACGAGGGGGGGGGCACAGAAACCATAGGGGGCAAAGTGACCACCAGGCAATAGTGCAGCCCACAAGGGCCAGAGACCCTCGGTTGATGTGTAAGGGTCTTCAAGGCGCACAGGGTGAACAGTGTTTTACCTGAATTACAGTGAAAGCTGTGCCGGTTCTGCAGGGCTGTGTTCACACTGGTTTGCCTTACCTTGAAAGGATTGTCCACAATAAAAAAAATAGCATTTTTTTTAAACCCATCATTGCTGCTGTAAAGTGCCACACTGGTCACACATTGTATCCACGTACTGGGCGACTGTGCGAGGCCTGGGGAGCATCATGCCCTGGCCCCAAATATGAAGTGTTTTCTGGACATCATACATTCAACTTCCATCTGATCAAGCAGGGAATCTGCCACCAGATTTCATAATACAATCTGCGTACATTATTCAATTGATCTAGTCCTGATGAGGCTGGTGTACTTACATCACTAATCCATATTAGAATGGCTTTTTAATTGTAAAGGCTTTGATCCACGTTTTGAAGCTATCACAGGTCTATATGAGAAAGAATAATGTAACAATCACTGGGACCCCCACCGTTACCCAAAACTAGGGCTGTGAAGACGTCACAGGCGAGCCCCCTCTGAATGGAGCGGAGATTCAGCATGCCCACCTCCACTCCACTCATTATCTATGGGATTGCCGGAGATACATAACTATACTCGGGCATTTTTGGTAATTCCATAGAGAATGGATGGAGAGAAGGAACAAATGCCCAAATTCCACCCCAATGAGACAGGCTGTTCAGATAAATACTGATGTCTTCAGAGACCCACTGTCAGGATCGGTGGAGCCCCAGCTGTGGACCCTTAGTAACTATGAAATCATCCTATGAGTAAGTCATAACTTAAAAACCTTCATATTTAAATTCTATCTCAGCCCTCGTAGCCTCACTGACCGTTCCTCAGTGTCCTCCCTGCTGCTGCTGGATGTATGGAGAGTAGCCTCACTGATCGTTCCTCAGTGTCCTCCCTGCTGCTGCTGGATGTATGGAGAGTAGCCTCACTGACCGTTCCTCAGTGTCCTCCCTGCTGCTGCTGGATGTATGGAGAGTAGCCTCACTGACCGTTCCTCAGTGTCCTCCCTGCTGCTGCTGGATGTATGCAGAGTAGCCTCACTGATCGTTCCTCAGTGTCTTCCCTGCTGCTGCTGGATGTATGGAGAGTAGCCTCACTGACCGTTCCTCAGTGTCCTCCCTTCTGCTGCTGGATGTATGGAGAGTAGCCTCACTGACCGTTCCTCAGTGTCCTCCCTTCTGCTACTGGATGTATGGAGAGTAGCCTCACTGACCGTTCCTCAGTGTCCTCCCTGCTGCTGCTGGATGTATGGAGAGTAGCCTCACTGACCGTTCCTCAGTGTCCTCCCTGCTGCTGCTGGATGTATGGAGAGTAGCCTCACTGACCGTTCCTCAGTGTCCTCCCTTCTGCTGCTGGATGTATTGAGAGTAGCCTCACTGACCGTTCCTCAGTGTCCTCCCTTCTGCTGCTGGATGTATGAGGAGTAGCCTCACTGATCGTTCCTCAGTGTCCTCCCTGCTGCTGCTGGATATATGGAGAGTAGCCTCACTGACCGTTCCTCAGTGTCCTCCCTTCTGCTGCTGGATATATGGAGAGTAGCCTCACTGACCGTTCCTCAGTGTCCTCCCTTCTGCTGCTGGATGTATGGAGAGTAGCCTCACTGACCGTTCCTCAGTGTCCTCCCTTCTGCTACTGGATGTATGGAGAGTAGCCTCACTGACCGTTCCTCAGTGTCCTCCCTGCTGCTGCTGGATGTATGGAGAGTAGCCTCACTGACCGTTCCTCAGTGTCCTCCCTTCTGCTTCTGGATGTATGGAGAGTAGCCTCACTGACCGTTCCTCAGTGTCCTCCCTGCTGCTGCTGGATGTATGGAGAGTAGCCTCACTGACCGTTCCTCAGTGTCCTCCCTTCTGCTGCTGGATGTATTGAGAGTAGCCTCACTGACCGTTCCTCAGTGTCCTCCCTGCTGCTGCTGGATGTATGGAGAGTAGCCTCACTGACAGTTCCTCAGTGTCCTCCCTTCTGCTGCTGGATGTATGGAGAGTAGCCTCACTGACCGTTCCTCAGTGTCCTCCTTTCTGCTGCTGGATGTATTGAGAGTAGCCTCACTGACCGTTCCTCAGTGTCCTCCCTGCTGCTGCTGGATGTATGGAGAGTAGCCTCACTGACAGTTCCTCAGTGTCCTCCCTTCTGCTGCTGGATGTATGGAGAGTAGCCTCACTGACCGTTCCTCAGTGTCCTCCCTGCTGCTGCTGGATGTATTGAGAGTAGCCTCACTGACCGTTCCTCAGTGTCCTCCCTGCTGCTGCTGGATGTATGGAGAGTAGCCTCACTGACCGTTCCTCAGTGTCCTCCCTGCTGCTGCTGGATGTATGGAGAGTAGCCTCACTGACCGTTCCTCAGTGTCCTCCTTTCTGCTGCTGGATGTATTGAGAGTAGCCTCACTGACCGTTCCTCAGTGTCCTCCCTGCTGCTGCTGGATGTATGGAGAGTAGCCTCACTGACCGTTCCTCAGTGTCCTCCCTGCTGCTGCTGGATGTATGGAGAGTAGCCTCACTGACCGTTCCTCAGTGTCCTCCCTTCTGCTGCTGGATGTATTGAGAGTAGCCTCACTGACCGTTCCTCAGTGTCCTCCCTGCTGCTGCTGGATGTATGGAGAGTAGCCTCACTGACCGTTCCTCAGTGTCCTCCCTGCTGCTGCTGGATGTATGGAGAGTAGCCTCACTGACCGTTCCTCAGTGTCCTCCTTGCTGCTGCTGGATGTATGGCGAGATTGAGGGCGGTTTCATACACCCGATATATACGGACAAAGTATGGACCGGCTGCTGGTCTCCTGAACCAAACACAACAGCCGGATATTATGATTTTAGGGCTCCTGAGTTCGCAGAAAGGTTAAAGACAAAATTAAAAATCCAATCAATGCAAATAAATGTGGTAACACGAATATTTTTACGCGCGGACCAATAGCCTGCGTGTAACAAATCACGGCCCGCACTGCTTTGATCCGAGTGGGGTCAGATTTTTTCATGGACCCAAAGACTTTCACCCAACACTTGGATCAACATTGGACATGTCTAAGTAATTTGGCATCAACCACTCAGTCCACAAAACATCATAGAAATGTGAATGCATAGACTATCATGGGTGAGAGTGATATTCGTGAAAAACTGGTGTGTGAATAAGCCCTTAAACCAGGTTCAGACGGACGTATTTCATGGACTGGCCGTGGGTGCTATGACCCGAATTTACCGCCTCATGTGTGTCTATGAGGCTGTAAATTTGGTCGGGATACGTATGGTCAGTCCGGGTCAATGCAGTCTGTATATGACCTAAAGGAAAAATACATCCCAGTCCCTATATAAGGCAGACATATCAGGACAGTTGTGGGGGCCTTTATCATCTGTGGAAATTACATTGCTGAGGCTGATGAAAGACAACCAAAAGGAGACCCCTCTCTTTGTTTATACCCAATAGGGGGGCATGATTAGCATAGATTGCTGAATGCAAAGGGTTAATGGCCAGTAATATAGGGGGGGCCGTCAATCACCGCCTCAGGTCATTACATAAGTACAGCTGCTGTGTGCCCATGTCATCTGCCATTATGGATATAACATGGAGAGAAGAATCAGTGCCCTTGATACTGACATATGCGGTACATTAACAAAAAAACAAACCTTATAAATGGCCACAATTCCCCAAACGCTGGGAATGTAATGTTTATAGAAGCATGTGGCCATAGCACAAAAACCCCCAAAACTACAAAATGCCGTGTGGTACCAGCCTGAAGGAAAACAGAGCAGTTGCCCATAGCAACTAATTTAATTCAGGCTTTTATTTTGTGGAGGCCTAAACTGAAAGTGATTGGTTGCCGGGGGCAACATCTTACTGTTTACTGGCCCTAACTCTTACCCCATTTCAGGGGCTGTTGTGCAGCCATATTGCCCGGTCTGATGTGTCACAGGGGTGCGAAGAGGCAAAATTAATTAACGTGGAACCATACAGCTGCTAATACAACATCCGGTCAGTCAGACATATATTTCTAAGCCAGGCTAAATTGCCAGCAACTTTCCCGCATCGTTGGTGCAATGTGTGGACCCAGTTTAAGGCCGTATTCAGACATGCATATTTTTTCAGGCCAAGTACGGACCAGTCACCGATCTAATATCAGACTGCACTCGCATCAGGTCAAAACTATGGAGCAGTGTCCATCTGCGATTGATTTCTCATGCCATATCAGCCTGAGAAATAATTGTCAACATGCTGCGTTTGGCAGCGAGTCTCAGCTCATGCACCCACATACAAGTCTATGGGAGCGTGTGAAACATTGCACTGCACTCGCATGTCATCCGACCACAGAGCGATGTACGCAGAGACAGGCAGCGGAGGAGATGGGAAGATAGTGCTCCCTCCCTCTTCTCCGCAGCGGTGACCCGATCGCAAGATCGCATCACAGTCGCATGACTCTTGGCTTACGCTCGCAGCAGAGGGTCATTAGCATATCACTTCCAATGCTCACGCATTAGAAGCTATGCGCAAGTGGAACCGTACACTGAGCCTGGACCTGGGGAGGGCAAGGGAGGACCAAGTTTTTTTTAAACAAGCTGCAGCTGTGGGACGAGTTTTCCATCTTACGCGTACAAAACAAGAAACCAGCACATACTCACTTTAGAAGGTTCTCCTCCTCCTTCCTCATAGATGGCACATTTCTCTTGTTCTCAGGACGGCCGCCGATGAAGCACCACGTGATCAGACCTGTCCATCGTCCGCCTCCATTTATAACACTACACGCGGGAAAGCTGCTTTTCTATTGTAGCAGGCGGACGGACAGGTCTGGTCACAAGCTCCTTCATCAGCACTTTTCATTTTTCCTCCTCTTCTTCAAGAGCCATATTATTTTTTATTTTTCAGTCCGTGCAGCCGCACAAGGGCTGTTTTTTTTTCTGGAATGAGTTGTACTTTTGAATAAAATCATTAATTTTACCAAACAATGAATTGAAAAACGAATATAATAGTGAAAAAAAACACATTTCAGCCATTATTTTTTCAGCGTTTCTTTTTAGGTTGCTCCTTGCCTGGTGGAAATGACCCAATAACTTGGTTTGATTTTTAGCTCAGTTCAGTTACCGCAACATCAAACTTGGATAGTTTTTTTTTATTTTAGTGGTTGCAAAAAATTTTTTAAAAAAATTGTAAAAACAAAAAAAAATAGTTTGTGTTTTGCCATTTTCCAAGATCTGGAACTTTTTTAATTTTTTTTCATTACTGGAGCGGTGAGGGCTTGTTTTTTGTGTGATAATGTGATATTTTTATTTACCGTATATAATTTTGGGGTGCTTACAATGTCTTGTGGTGAAGGGGAGGGGGCAGATGGGATCTTAAATGACGCACCCCCGGAATCATTTGCTTTTAGGCTATGTCCGCACGTTGCTTTTTACCTGCTTTTTTGCTGCTTTTTCAACTGCAGCGTTTAATGCCAAAATGGTTGTGTTCTGCTTTTCAAGCAAAGTCTATGGGAATTTGGGTATGTCCGCTCCATATTTCTGGACCTGATATGCACCGTACATATATGGCGGATATTGGGAAGGGATTACAGGTTGTTTTTTTTTTAATTGTTCCACCAAAATGAAATATTTCTCCCAGTACAATATTACAATTACACATTTTGTCTTACACGTTTATTCCCTTTGTGTGTTTGAGGACAACACCCAAAAAAAAACCTGAAAAAAAATGAAAATTGGACATAATTCCACATAAAGCCCCAAAAATGGGTTGGACAAGATTGTTGCCACTTTCTAAGGCCTCTTTCACACGCCCGTGAAAATCACGAACGTTTTTCACGGAAGTGTCAAAGGTGCGTATTGCCCTCTGTAAGCCGTGTTTATGGCACACATGTTCTCCGTGTGTTATCCGTGATAATACATGGAGAACGAGAACTTTCTGCTCACCTGTCCCTGGCGTCGCTGTCCGTGGTGCTGATCTTCGGTCTCCGGTCCTGCCGACTCCCCGCTGCTGCTGCTTCCGGCCGCAGTGAAGTGAATATGCAATGAGCATAATGAGCGCCGGTCAGAAGCAAGTGACAGCAACGGCAGAGACAGGAGGGCAGGAGAAGGTGAGTAAAGATTTGTTATTTTTTTCGCAGACACGTGTGTTTTCTCCGGTGCGTGTCACATGGAACACCTCCGTGTGGTCCGTTTGCGGGTCATGTGACACCCGTGATGCCGGAGAAAAACGGACATGTCTACGTGTGGAGCACACGGGCACACGTATGCTCCACACGTACACACGGTCCATGGCAGAATACGCACGTGAGCGCAGACCCATTGATTTGAATGGGTCTACGTGTGCCCGTGTCTCCGGTACGTGAGGAAACGGACCAAACACGTACCGGAGACACGGACGTGTGAAAGAGGCCTAAAATTGTGAGTAAACAACTTTGCTTCAAGCATATGTCGCTGGTTCAAACTCCCTTTTGGCAAGTAACAGGTGTGGGCAATAAGGAAACACATCTGAAACCAGATAAAAAGGGGAGAAATTGACTCAATCTTTGCATTGTTTGTCTGTGTGTGCCGCAGTAAAGCATGGAGAACAGAAAGAGAAGAAGAGAAATGTCTGAGGACTTGAGAACCAAAATTGTTAAAAAAAATCAACAATCAAGGTTACAAGGCCATCTCTAGAGATCTTGTTGTTCCTTTGACCTCAGTGTGCAACATATTAAAGAAGTTCAAAACCCATGACACTGTAGCTAATCTCCCTGGATGTGGATGGCAGAGAAAAATTGATAAATGTTGTAACGCGGGATACTCCAGATGGTGGAAATGCCCCAATCAAGCTCCAAAAAAATTCAAGCCGTCCTGCAGCTCAGGAGGCATCAGTGTCAGCGCAAACTATCCATCCATATTTGGAGGAAACGAAACGTTATGGAGGAAACCCAGGAGGACCCCACTGCTGACACAGAGACAAAAAAAAGCTAGAATGCAGTTACATGAGTAAGCAAAATGCATCTGGGAAAGTGTTTTGTGGACAGATGAGACTAAGGTAGAGTTTTTCGGTAAAGCACATCATTCTACTGCTTACTGAAAATTGAATGAGGCCCACAAAGAAAAGAGCACAGGACCTACAGTCATACATGGTGAAGGTCAGAGATCATTTAGGGTTGTTTTGCTGTCTCTGGCACTGGGGTCCTTGACTGTGCAAGAAATCATGAAATCTGAAGATTAACAAAGGATTTTGGGTGGCAATATAGAGCCCAGTGTCAGATTCTGGGTTTGCGTCCTAGGTCTCCCAGCAGGACAATGACTCCAAACACTTCAAGAAGCCCCCAGAAATGGATGAAAGCAAAGCGCTGGAGAGTTCTGAAGTGACAGCAATGAGTCCAGATCTAAATCCAATTACAAACTGTGCAGAGATCTTAAAATTGCTGTTGGGAGAAGAGAAGACGCCTTCAAATATGAGAGACCTGGAGCAGTTTATAAAGAAGAGTCCGAGATTCTAGGTGAGAGGAGTAAGAAGCTTGTGGACGGGTATAAGAAGCGATTGATTGACAGTTATTTATTCCAAAGGGTTTGCAACCAAATATTAAGCTTGGGGTGCAAAGAATTTTGTCTGGACCATTTATTGGATTTTTGTGTGAAATTGTATCTAATTTTCCTTTTTTTCTGTTCATGTGCAACATGTGCAATTGCAATAATACTTCATTTTCTAGAACATTTTCAAGGGTGCCAACACTTTCGGTCATTGCTGTATTCCCTTTCATATATCCCTTTCTTTTTCCTAACACACATTTAGTACATTAGCGGGATTGGACTACACATTTTTTGTTGTTGTTGGTTATCATGGAGACACATAGGTCTGCACAGCAGCTGTAGACCTAAAAATACAGCAAAAAAAATAAAAATCCAAACAAAATAAAATTCTTTAGTATTCATTAAAAAGTATAAAACCTCCAATAAGCGAACATGTAAATATAATATGCATTTATAAAAACTGATCAGCAGAGTGCTTGTGAACACGTCATCCTCTTCTGATGCCTTAGTAGGTAGGTCCTCTGAAAGAACTCTTTCCCGCACCCGTTACATATAAATGACCGGTTGACGTTGTGAATGACTTGATGCCGGGAGACGTGGGACTGACTGGTGAAGCCTTTCCCGCACTGGGGACAGAGGTACGGCCGCTCTCCTGTATGAGTCTTTCTGTGACAATTGAGGGTTGAAGTCTGAGCAAAACACTTCCCGCACTCGGGGCAGGCGTACGGCTTCTCTCCCGTGTGAGTCCGGAAATGTTTCACCAAACCTCCGTTATATGGAAAAACTTTCCCGCACACCGGGCAAACGTGCTTCTTCTCCTCAGTGCCGGAATTTATTGGGTTGCTGAAAAATGAGACATCTATCATGGAACTTTCCGTAAACGAGACACTGTCGGGATAGTGGCTATCATTAGAAGTCTGTAGGTAGGAGCCTTCTCCAAAGGAGTGATCGCTAGAGGAAATGTCTAAATACGGGTTCTCAATAAACGAGAGGTCTTCTGGGGGCCAGTTGTTCAGAGGGACATCTGTAAGAAGCTTTTTCTTAAATGGCACCTCTCCAATAGATTCACCATTGACTGACACATCGCTAATCGGCCTACTGAGAATTGGGAAACTTCCAATTGTCCTTTCCGTAGATGGGAGTACTTCGTAGGGACCACCGTTAATCATTACGTCTCCAACATGAGATTCAGTCAACGGGATATCGTCGCGTGGCATGTCAGGCGAATCATCTGTCAAAAGCCTCTTGTTAAGTGAATCATCTTCAAGGAAGACGTCTACTTCAGGCTTCTCGTGAAGTTGGACATCTCCATGTTGCCCATTTGTCAGTGAGCCATCTATAAGTGGCCAGACACCAGACTTATCCGTATCAGGATTTCCGCTATGATCCTTGATAGGGTCCTCGCTTTGGCTGTTGACAACGGATGGCACTACTAGGTTGGAGGTATTTCCGTTGTTCATTTGGGCGATTTCGGCCAGCAGCTTCTCCTTTGCGTGAATTTTTAGATGCACGTCAAAATTGAATTTCTTGGTGAAGCATTTCTTGCAGTCCGGACAGACGTACGGTTTCTCATCTTCGTGAAGTCGCCGGTGAGTATTAAGACTGGAACTTTGACCAAAACGTTTGCCACATTCCTGACAGACAAAAGGTTTTTCTCTGGTGTGCACCCTCATATGCTTAATCAGGCAGCCATTGTATAGAAAGCGTTTTCCGCACTGGGGGCAGCAGTGGGATCTCTCCTTGGTGTGATCTCTTATGTGTCTGTCGCAGGTGGACTTTGAGCTAAATAGTTTTTCACATTTAGTACAGGGATAAAACTCTTCTCCGGCGTGGAGCCGCAGGTGCATCTCGAAATTTGACTGCTTGTTAAAACACTTTCCGCACTGAGGACACGGTACGGGCCTGTCTCTTATATGTAATAGTTTATGCCTTGCAAGTCCCGACTTTGAATACAGTAATTTGCCGCAGTCGGGGCACGGCCATTGCTTGTCCCCTCTGTGAGTTTTCAGATGCATTTCCATATCTGCCTTGGTGGTAAAACACAGGCCGCAGACTTGGCACACGTGGATCTTCTCTTCTATGTGTAGTAGTAGATGTCGCTCTAAGGCAAGGTTATCACTGAAGCGGGCGCCACATTCGGGGCAGACCGGCGTCTTTGGCTCATGGACTTTCTGATGCTCGAAGAACTTGGAGACGCTGGTGAACATTTCGGGACACATGGGGCACAGGAACTCTAAGTCTTTGAGTTGCTCATGTTCAGCACCTTCGGGACTGTTGGCTTTTTTATGCTGCGCCATACGGGGAGACCCCGGAACTACAACTTCTTGGTGTGATGTCTTATCGGTTTCGATCCTTTTCACGTACCATACATTTAACAATGTGTTGCCTGGAGATTCCTCATTTTCGATGATGGAGTGATTTATTGGACTCACAGCGTCTTCAATAATTCGATCTAAAAAAAAAAAAGGGAAGAAGTAAAACGCGTCAATATAAAGCCGCACTCCATATATCAGCTATGGATACGATCGCCGCCTCTCCTCCCTTACCGGTAGTACTTCCATTGAGCTTCTTCGACTTCCAGGGCTGACAGTGAGCCGACACGGGAAAATCACTGTCCGGTATAACCTGATCCTTATCTGCAAATTGGAAGAAAAGGGTATTTGTCAAATACAAGCATAAAGGCCTATACAGTGTCAGCATACCAAGAACATGGCTGCTAATATTAAATGGTTGCTGTTGTTTCAAAAAAAGAATCCATAATACGAGTTAATACAAATAACTTTGTAATATATTTAATCTGAAAGAAACGGCTTCTTTCTCCACTTATGAGCCATTTCTTTTCAGCCTGATTGTATTATCCAGTCTTAAAAACAGCTAAAAAAAATCTTGGTGAAAACATGCCAGACTGCTGATCAGATCACAGCTACACTCCACATTAGTTCTTCTACAGAAAGAGAAAAACTGTTCTGGAAGTGTCCCTTATAGCTGCCTACGTCAACTGTGATGATAATCTACAAGTGTTGTAAAGCATACCTGTTATTTCAGAATAAGTATATCAGTACACGAGGTGTTATGGATAAGAAGACATGAAGATATCCAAAATAATACTCTTCAAAATGGCGCTTGCTCTGTGTACAGCACCCACAAATCATAAGACTTCTTTCTGTTCTTTCCGAGATTTAAGATGATTCAACTTATTAGAAAACTATGTTATACAGTTAGGTCCAGAAATCTTTGGCCAGTGACACAATTTTGGCGAGTTGGGCTCTGCATGCCACCACATTGGATTTGAAATGAAACCTCTACAACAGAATTCAAGTGCAGATTGTAACGTTTAATTTGAAGGTTTGAACAAAAATATCTGATAGAAATTGTAGGAACTGTCACATTTCTTTACAAACACTCCACATTTTAGGAGGTCAAAAGTAATTGGACAAATAAACCAAACCCAAACAAAATATTTTTATTTTCAATATTTTGTTACGAATCCTTTGGAGGCAATCACTGCCTTAAGTCTGGAACCCATGGACATCACCAAACGCTGGGTTTCCTCCTTCTTAATGCTTTGCCAGGCATTTACAGCCGCAGCCTTCAGGTCTTGCTTGTTTGTGGGTCTTTCCGTCTTAAGTCTGGATTTGAGCAAGTGAAATGCATGCTCAATTGGGTTAAGATCTGGTGATTGACTTGGCCATTGCAGAATGTTCCACTTTTTTGCACTCATGAACTCCTGGGTAGCTTTGGCTGTATGCTTGGGGTCATTGTCCATCTGTACTATGAAGCGCCGTCCGATCAACTTTGCGGCATTTGGCTGAATCTGGGCTGAAAGTATATCCCGGTACACTTCAGAATTCATCCGGCTACTCTTGTCTGCTGTTATGTCTTCAATAAACACAAGTGACCCAGTGCCATTGAAAGCCATGCATGCCCATGCCATCACGTTGCCTCCACCATGTTTTACAGAGGATATGGTGTGCCTTGGATCATGTGCCGTTCCCTTTCTTCTCCAAACTTTTTTCTTCCCATCATTCTGGTACAGGTTGATCTTGGTCTCATCTGTCCATAGAATACTTTTCCAGAACTGAGCTGGCTTCATGAGGTGTTTTTCAGCAAATTTAACTCTGGCCTGTCTATTTTTGGAATTGATGAATGGTTTGCATCTAGATGTGAACCCTTTGTATTTACTTTCATGGAGTCTTCTCTTCACAGTTGACTTAGAGACAGATACACCTACTTCCCTGAGAGTGTTCTGGACTTCAGTTGATGTTGTGACTGGGTTCTTCTTCACCAAAGAAAGTATGCGGCGATCATCCACCACCGTTGTCATCCGTGGACGCCCAGGCCTTTTTGAGTTCCCAAGCTCACCAGTCAATTCATTTTTTCTCAGAATGTACCCGACTGTTGATTTTGCTACTCCAAGCATGTCTGCTATCTCTCTGATGGATTTTTTCTTTTTTTTCAGCCTCAGGATGTTCTGCTTCACCTCAATTGAGAGTTCCTTAGACCGCATGTTGTCTGGTCATAGCAACAGCTTCCAAATGCAAAACCACACACCTGTAATCAACCCCAGACCTTTTAACTACTTCATTGATTACAGGTTAACGAGGGAGACGCCTTCAGAGTTAATTGCAGCCCTTAGAGTCCCTTGTCCAATTACTTTTGGTCCCTTGAAAAAGAGGAGGCTATGCATTACAGAGCTATGATTCCTAAACCCTTTCTCCGATTTGGATGTGAAAACTCTCATATTGCAGCTGGGAGTGTGCACTTTCAGCCCATATTATATGTATAATTGTATTTCTGAACATGTTTTTGTAAACAGCTAAAATAACAAAACTTGTGTCACTGTCCAAATATTTCTGGCCCTGACTGTATATATATATATATATATATATATGTATATATATATATATATATATATATATACACACATACATACATACACACACACACACACGTTATATATTTATATATTTTTTTTTCCTTTCTGCAGTTTAACCAATAGTAAAGGATATATGCACTGTTGGAGGGAATCCAAGAAACTCACTTGCTACAAAGTTGTTTATGACTTCCTGAAATAAAGCAGTCTTGTTTTTCTTTTGATCAAAGCTCTTTGATCACTCTGGATATTTTGCATGCATGCATATATTTTATTCCTATTTTGGCTACAGACAATTAAGGATTGTGCACCCCCAAATCAGTTGGCGCCCAACGTGGGGCTAGGACAAGACGTCCAGATGACAGCAGCTATGACATCCCCTCCATTTCCCAGACGGACCACACAAGGGGTCATTATGTGACTTGTATCCTGCTTGATTCATGAATTTTCACCTCTGCAGGCTTCATCTCTAATTTTCAGTCATTTCTGAGCTCATTAGTGGAGATGCGCTGCTGTGATATCTACCATACACTTTGCACACAGATGCGAAGGACTCCTACTCTCCTGTCTATGTATAGCACGTGTCCAAATACAGCAGCAGCAGTATGGAGGACAATATACAGGAGTACTGAGCAGTGTAGCTGTGAATGCAGCACTAATGAAATAAAAAATAGAAAGATCTTCTTGCATCCCCGCCTCTGTCTTTCGTTGTGTGGAGCACTCCTCCCTCCATAGGGTTTAATAGGTAGCTGTAATCTGATCCCTCAGTAAGCTGGCAGGCCATTTTGTTTTGTCCAAGATAGATTTCAGCAGTTTTTCAGAGTGGATGGTGAGTTCAGGAGGCATCGGAGAGGAGAAGACGTGTCTCCTAAGTGGAAGTTTCTTATATTCGCTTCTATGATTAATTTATGCAAAGCTTGTTGAATGTACAGCTGCAATTTAAAGCAACACTGGCACTAAAAAGCAACACATATAGGTACAATGACCCGACCTGGTGCCCTCTACAGGGACAAGCATTCCAGTCGGTTTTGACTTTTCTGGATTCCAGTCCTCCTGCAACCCAAGGGCATGAGCGGCACAAGGGTTAAATCTGAACCACACATTCTCTACACAGTGGATGGGGGTTTAGACGTACCGGTGCCCCCTTGGCCACGGCAGCAGCCATCATGGATGCGGGAATACTGGAGCAGCAGTTTCAGTGGAGGGAACCAGGTAGGGTGATGTACATGGCAAATGTATACGCTAAAGCAACTATACAACATCCGGCCAGTTGGACATATATTTCTAAGCATAAATAGGTTGTATGTAGGGATGGATATGGCGAGATCTTTCCTAAGTTCCTCTCTGTCTTCTCCGAATATTTTTCCGATTATGAAGACTTCGCCGCCATCTTCAGCGATACAGAGATTACTGAGGATTTATCAACCCAACTAAATGTCTGCCGTGTATGAAGAGCACAATGGCCGCCGGCCACTCACCCTCATCTGCTGCTCGCTCCTTCTCACGCTGATCTTCACACTTCACCAGTGTCCGGATCTGCAGATCGGTTGTTGGGGTCGTGTCCGGTTCCACACAGAAACAATCTTCAGAAATGGAGAAAGGTTGTACAGCAAAAGATTGGGAAATTAGTGCGATAATCGTTAAAAAAAAAATCATGAAAAGATAATAAAAATATAGTAAAATGCGCAGTTTTATGGAGCCGGGGTCTGATGTTCACACTCAGCAACTCATCCGAAGGTGCCAAAGATGGCAACCAACAATGGGACTGTCTCAAGGTGAACATAGAGGTGCTCATACTTAATGATCAGCCGTGTACACAAGCGGCAATCACTCATCGAATGAGCAAAATGCTCCTTCATCATCGTCACCATTATGGGAGCAGATCCTTTATCCAGCCAAGGCCAGCAGATACCACCATGTTAGTAGGAGATATGCCGCAGATACCATGATATTGTGCGGGGACAGAAATATCGTATCAGAGATTGTCCTGTCCTCATCACTGTCCATCTGGCGATAAATCAGTGACGATCTACTCGCATAAACTGCATTGTTGCTCATTAGTGGCCCGGAATTGGTAGAATGAACGCGCGCAGAGCCTTGTGGTGCACAGGTCCTCTCCATTGAAGTGAATAAGTGTTACGAAAAGAGAAAAAAAAGGGTCTTCCGCCCCCCCCAGCTGAAATTCATTGTAAAAATAACAAACTTAGCTTTACTTACTCTCCCCAGGTACAGTCTCTGTCTGATATTATCTGCAGCGCTGAAGTCAAGCAGACAGCGCTGCAGCCAATCAGTGAAATCAGTGGCTTGTACTGACTTCTCAAGTTTAGTGATTGGCTGCAGTGCTATCAATGTAACATCAATGCTGCTGAGAACAACAGATAACAGAAGCAGTGACAAATACAGCGCTGGATCCGGGGAGGGGGAGAAAAGAAGGGAATTTTGTTTACTTACCGTAAATTCCTTTTCTTCTAGCTCCAATTGGGAGACCCAGACAGTGGGTGTATAGCTACTGCCCTCTGGAGGCCGCACAAAGAACTACACTTAAAAGTGTAAGGCCCCTCCCCTTCTGGCTATACACCCTCCCGTAGGAGTACAGATTCCTCAGTTTTAGTACCAAAGCAAGAAGGAGGAAAGCCAATAACAGTTTCAAAAACAAATTCAATCCGATAACACGATCGGAGAACTTAAGAAACAACATGAACAACATGGGCACCCGAAAAAACGAAACCCTAAGAACAAATAGGGCGGGTGCTGGGTCTCCCAATTGGAGCTAGAAGAAAAGGAATTTACGGTAAGTAAACAAAATTCCCTTCTTCTTTTTCGCTCCTAATTGGGAGACCCAGACAGTGGGACGTCCAAAAGCAGTCCCTGGGTGGGTAAAAAGATACCACATGAACGGGCTGTCAGACAGCCTCTTCCTACAGGTGGGCCACCGCCGCCTGAAGGACCTGTCTACCTAGGCTGGCATCTGCCGAAGCGTAGGTATGCACTTGATAGTGTTTGGTAAACGTGTGCAGACTCGACCAGGTAGCCGCTTGGCACACTTGCTGAGCCGTAGCCTGATGCCGCAATGCCCAGGACGAACCCACGGCTCTGGTAGAATGGGCCTTCAGTCCAGATGGAATCGGAAGCCCAGCAGAACGGTATGTGTGAAGAATTGGTTCCTTGATCCACCGCGCCAGGGTGGATTTGGAAGCTTGCGATCCCTTATGCTGACCAGCGACTAGGACAAAGAGCGCATCAGAACGGCGTAGAGCCGCCGTGCGAGAAATGTAAATCCTGAGTGCTCTCACCAGGTCCAACAGATGTAAACCCTTTTCAAATTGGTGAACTGGATGCGGACACAAAGATGGTAAAGTGATATCCTGATTGAGATGAAAGGAAGAAACCACCTTGGGAGAAAACTCTGGA
This sequence comes from Anomaloglossus baeobatrachus, assembly GCF_048569485.1. Lineage (NCBI taxonomy): Eukaryota > Metazoa > Chordata > Amphibia > Anura > Aromobatidae > Anomaloglossus > Anomaloglossus baeobatrachus. The sequence continues at coordinate 21,825,745 of NC_134361.1, forward strand.
ATTGGACGCAGTACTACCTTGTCTTGGTGAAACACCAGGAAGGGAGATTTGCAAGATAACGCCGCTAGTTCGGACACTCTTCGAAGAGACGTGACCGCCACAAGAAAAACTACCTTTTGTGAAAGCCGAGAAAGGGAAACCTCTTTCAAAGGCTCGAAAGGCGGCTTCTGGAGAGCAATGAGAACCTTGTTCAGATCCCAGGGTTCCAATGGCCGTCTGTAAGGAGGAACGATATGACAAACTCCTTGGAGAAACGTGCGTACTTTAGAAAGCCGTGCCAAGCGCTTCTGAAAGAATACGGATAGCGCGGAGACTTGACCCTTAAGAGAGCTAAGCGACAAACCTTTTTCCAACCCAGACTGCAGGAAGGAAAGAAAAATTGGCAATGCAAATGGCCAGGGAGAAAACCCTTGAGCCAAGCACCACGCTAAGAATATCTTCCACGTTCTGTGATAGATCTTAGCTGAGGATGGTTTTCTAGCCTGTCTCATTGTGGCAACAACCTCATGAGATAAACCTGAGGCCGCTAGGATCCAGGACTCAATGGCCACACAGTCAGGTTCAGGGCCGCAGAATTCAGATGGAAAAACGGCCCTTGAGACAGCAAATCTGGACGGTCTGGTAGTGCCCACGGTTGGCCTACCGTGAGATGCCACAGATCCGGGTACCACGACCTTCTTGGCCAATCTGGAGCGACGAGTATGGCTCGATGGCAGTCGGACCTGATTTTCCGGAGAACTCTGGGTAACAATGCTAGAGGTGGGAACACATAGGGGAGTCGGAATTGCGACCAATCCTGAACCAAGGCGTCTGCCGCCAGTGCTCGGTGATCGTGAGACCGTGCTATGAAAACTGGGACCTTGTTGTTGTGCCGTGACGCCATCAGATCGACGTCCGGCGTCCCCCAGCGGCAACAGATCTGCTGAAACACGTCCGGGTGCTTTCCACCCACGTCAAAATCCTAGACGTGGCCAGCGTCCCGCCCCTCTCCTGACTGGCAGGTCCGGGGGCGGGAACGAACGGAAGCAGGCCGCAAAAGCCGGGGACTCGAGTTATCAGCGCGGCCGCCGTAAAAGCGCGGGCCGCGCTGAAGTCCCCGGCGCACCACAAGTGCCAGCCGCGCCGCAGTCCCAGCGGCCGGCGCGACCGATTCCTATAAGTGTGCCTGCTTCAGCGAAGCTGAATGAGGCCATGGCACAAGCGCCGTAGCGCTGATGTCCCCCGGCGCACTACAACACCCAGCATGCTGCGGTGTGAGCGCCAAATGCACGGGGACACAGAGTACCTTGAGGAAGCAGGGCCATGTCCCTGATGTACTCCGCTCCATCCAGCATCTTCTCCAGGGGCTGTAGATGGAGCACGGTCTCAGTGCCTGGAGACCAGTAAATCCCACTTCACCCAGAGCCCTGTAAAAAGGGATGGGGAAGGAATCAGCATGTGGGCTCCTGCCGCCGTACCCGCAATGGGCACCTCAACCTTACAAACACCTCCGACATACAGTGGGGTGAGAAGGGAGCATGCTGGGAGCCCTGTATGGGCCCTCTTTTCTTCCATCCGACATAGTCAGCAGCTGCTGCTGACTAAAAACAATGGAGCTATGCGTGCGTGTCTGACCTTGCGCACAAAGCTAAAACTGAGGAATCTGTACTCCTACGGGAGGGTGTATAGCCAGAAGGGGAGGGGCCTTACACTTTTAAGTGTAGTTCTTTGTGCGGCCTCCAGAGGGCAGTAGCTATACACCCACTGTCTGGGTCTCCCAATTAGGAGCGAAAAAGAAACAGGGATTATTTTATAACACATACTTGAGCCTGGGGACGGGTTTTCTCAAAATGGAAGACCCCTTTAATCAATATAAAATTTCCCAGATTTCTCCTGATTAGGGTTAAGGTAACAGAAACTTTTCTGTTCTTCCAGACACTTCCATCAATCCTTGCGTACTTACCAGACGATCCATCTTCATCATCTTCATCTTCATCATCTTCATCTTCATCATAATCATCGTCTTCATCTTCCTCTTCTTCTTCTTCCTCCTCCTCCAGATCGTCTTCTCTCGCTTCCTTCTCTCGCTCCGCACTTTCATCATCATCATCAGAGTCCACATATATACAATCTGTACAAACCACACAGGGCTGAGGAGATTAATCTGCGCTCATCAATAATCTGCCGCGCATTGTATGATCACTTACAATCTACTTGTAAAATATATATTTTTTAACCCCTTGCTTGCCCTTTATAATTCAGCGCAATGGCAGGTGGTTTTACTTAAAGCAATACGAATGAGATTCCTGGTGAAGCCAGACTATCTGTAAGATTTGAGGCATGGAATTCATGGAAATCGTCAGGGACGAAGGCTCCTAGCCGAAACGGGCGTCGGGGTGGACGCTATTCCACGTGGCTTCTCTGACCCAGTCTCCCAGGTTTGTTATTTGGCTTTACATTATTTACATTTAAACCTTGGTGTCTAGCCCTTCAGGGGCAATTCATTACACTGACTGGTGTCCTCTGTTACATTATACATTGTATGTACAGTATGGGTCATTAATTTCATTCATTACCACCAATGTTCTGTATAATTCCTGCCCAGTTTAGTCGCATAACGTGGTTTATTGCAACTCTGTGCTAGACTTTTACATTGCAGGATAATGATTATGCATATTATATATGCCCTGCTGTTATGTACAGTGATTACCAACACGTTACATTGTACACCAACTATCATGACATCTATATGGTGGTTATAATTGTTTACTATGTATTGATTTATTGCTATCCATTGGTTGTACAATGATATTCAGCATGTAATATTCTGTTATTCTGCCTTGGGTTTTCCTTGGAATATGCACCTACCTTGTTGTTTTGTGCCACATGTCACCTATTTACCTGTCCAAAAAAGTTTTTTCACCTTCATAAATTGGGCTTTGATCGCAATTTTTCTTTGGTTTCTGTTCATTACATCGGGTATATTCACTCCTATAATACGACCGGGTGTTATCTGTGCCGGTTTCTGTTTCGTTCTTACCTAACTCGATTTCTTCCTCGCACACCGCGGCCTCCCTGACGTCTTCCTGTATGTGCGGCTCCGGCAATGACAGCACCTCGGGGCCCAAATAGGCGCAATCTGTACAGAGAGGAATACACCGGATATTACCCCAAATAATCACCGATCCCAGAAGATCAGGACTATGTGACACAATGAGGGAGAGGTACTCATGTACCGGGATTCTGGATAATTTCCCTTACTCATTTATCATGTGTTTAGACACGGCGCCCCGGCCCCAGTGTGATCCTGTGTGCCAAATCTGTGCCACAACCTGGCATCTTGAGTAATAAGCTAACTGGTGGAGTAAATTTCTGAGAAAAGTGTAAAGATATGACCCTTATCATCCGGCACAACACACCGGCGGATTAGGATGATTTCATCTAGGTTTTTACGGCCACAAGAATTTTGGTAAATCAGCCCCAATGTGTCCGCCGCGTTCCCCACCACTGACCTGAGAGGTCGTCGTCTTCTATATCGGAGCCATCGCTTTCCTGTTCTGAGTCAGAATCAATTTCCAGGTAGATCCAGTCTGCAAATATACAAAGCAAGACATCACCGAACGCCCAGATCAAGTGCAAGGAGGCGCCGGGACATTAACCATAATGGGGGTGTTTATTAATGGACTTTTGGGGCCCACTGGATCACTGTCAGTTCGGACCGGTAATTTGGGTGCTCCGGTGGCCTGAACCGTGCGCTCTCTTGCGCTGCTAGCATAGAAAATGTTACCTTTCGGCACTGACATTGAACTGGCCGAATTCATAGATCTGGTCACCTTCAGATCAGCGCTCTCAAACTCTACAGAAAGGATCTTGTAAGCGCTGCGTCTTGTCTAATAGACCAACCACTGCTGATAAACTGCAGAGATGGCTGAATACAGAATACAGAGCAACACACACTATACAATTTTTCTACCCCCCTTTCCTGAGAAGGGGATTTTTATTAAGAAGTGAATTGGAAAGTTTCTCTTTTTGCAATTTTACCATTTAAGAAGATTAGACAAACTACGGGCTGTGTCAGGAATATGGTAAAAAAGAAAATGGTGCAAGAATTTTTACAAATACTTTTCCTAAAAATGAGATTGGGTTAAGAATAAGGAGGATAACTCCTTTTTGCAGCGAGGCAAGCTATTATTTCCTGTTATCAGCCATTTCAGGCTAGTGGAAAATCTGCTGCAGCCTCTTTTACAGAGATGATTGATGTGAAGTCCAGAAAACTCACAATCAGAGAAGCTCTAGAAGACACATGCATGAATGACATAATAGCAGAATGGGGGGCCGACACCGGGTGGTCACATCAGGACAAGTATTGGACATGTGGTGTCGGGTTTGCCCTGAGTGTACATGTAAATGAGCAGACATGTCCGATCAGTGCACAGTGTATCATCCGTTCCACCAGATTTCACCTCCTCATAATAATATTTTATTCACGGTATCAGGGACACTGACCGGACTCATCCTCATCGGCCGACACCTCCGGGAGCTGTGAGAGGATGTCCGGCTTTATAATGACGTAATCTGGGGGTAAAAAGAGCGACATTAATCACCTGTAAGAAACGGGAGCCGAAATATTCCTCACTAATCTGCGGACTCATTCTGAACCCACAGGGCCGATTCATCATACTATTTCTTGCATTTTTTTGCATGGATACCTCTGAATTAAAGAATTCTCATCCTACGATTTGCACCTTTTTTCTCATTTTGTCTTTTGCGGTTTTGTTAGTTTCCTGATTTTTACGGCAATGCGGCTTTTCGAAATGCTTAGGACTAATTCATGAAATGTGACTTTTTAAAAAAAAGTCTCAAAATTGTCACAGCTCCACTCCGGTTTTGCCCTGGAGTGATTCTATATACGCCAGATATTTTGGCACTTTTTTTTTGTGAAATGTATGACTTTTTCCACTAAAAAGTGGAAAAACTAGGTAAAGAAAAAAAAAAAAATTAAACAAGTTTGGACTTTGTGCAGATCTAATGACTCACAGTCGCCATTTTGAAAAACTTGAAGCAAGTGACTTAAAAAAAAACCCCCAAAAATGTAAATGATTAATGTGGTCCATGTTTAGAAAAATGCAACAAAAAAATACTGGAATCCTATACAGTGTGTCCACCCATATCCTGTCCATCACTATTAACTTGAGAACGGAGGCAGCTATAGGCATAGAAGTGGTGTCTAGGTATAGTAAAGTATACATGCGCTACGCAATGAAACCACCTATAGTGCCACCTGGTGGAAAACAACGGAGTTAGCATTTTTATCTTCAAAACGGAACAAGATAGAGAAAAAGAAGGGAATTTTGTTTACTTACCGTAAATTCCTTTTCTTCTAGCTCCAATTGGGAGACCCAGACAATTGGGTGTATAGCTACTGCCTCCGGAGGCCACACAAAGTACTACACTTAAAAGTGTAAGGCCCCTCCCCTTCTGGCTATACACCCCCCCGTGGGATCACGGGCTCCTCAGTTTTAGTGCAAAAGCAAGAAGGAGGAAAGCCAATAACTGTTTTAAATACAAATTCAACCCGAGAAACAACCTCGGAGAACTGAACTGTTCAACATGAACAACATGTGCACCCGAAAAAAACAAACTTCCTAAGAAAACAGGGCGGGTGCTGGGTCTCCCAATTGGAGCTAGAAGAAAAGGAATTTACGGTAAGTAAACAAAATTCCCTTCTTCTTTGTCGCTCCTAATTGGGAGACCCAGACAATTGGGACGTCCAAAAGCAGTCCCTGGGTGGGTAAAAGAATACCTCGTGATAGGGCCGTCAAACAGCCCTTTCCTACAGGTGAGCCACCGCCGCCTGAAGGACTTGTCTACCTAGGCCGGCATCCGCCGAAGCGTAGGTATGCACCTGATAATGCTTGGTAAAAGTGTGCAGACTCGACCAGGTAGCCGCCTGGCACACCTGCTGAGCCGTAGCCTGGTGCCGTAATGTCCAGGACGCACCCACGGCTCTGGTAGAATGGGCCTTCAGTCCTGATGGAATCGGAAGCCCAGCAGAACGGTAGGTGTGAAGAATTGGTTCCTTGATCCAACGCGCAAGGGTGGATTTGGAAGCTTGCGACCCTTTACGCTGACCAGCGACAAGGACAAAGAGTGCATCCGAGCGGCGCAGAGGCGCCGTGCGGGAAATGTAGATCCTGAGTGCTCTCACCAGGTCCAACAGATGCAAACCCTTTTCAAATTGGTGAACTGGATGCGGACACAAAGATGGTAAAGTGATATCCTGATTGAGATGAAAGGAAGATACCACCTTGGGAAGAAACTCTGGAATTGGACGCAGAACTACCTTGTCCTGGTGAAACACCAGGAATGGAGATCTGCATGATAACGCCGCCAGCTCGGACACTCTCCGAAGAGACGTGACCGCCACTAGAAAGGCCACTTTCTGTGAAAGACGAGAAAGGGAAACCTCCTTCATAGGCTCGAAAGGCGGCTTTTGGAGAGCAATTAGAACCTTGTTCAGGTCCCAGGGCTCCAACGGCCGCTTGTAAGGGGGGACGATATGACAAACCCCTTGCAGGAACGTGCGTACCTGAGGAAGTCGCGCCAGGCGTTTCTGAAAAAATACGGATAGCGCGGAGACTTGACCCTTAAGGGAGCCAAGCGACAAACCTTTTTCCAACCCAGACTGCAGGAAGGAAAGAAAAGTAGGCAATGCAAAAGGCCAGGGAGAAACTCCCTGAGCAGAGCACCAAGATAGGAATATCCTCCACGTCCTGTGGTAGATCTTGGCGGAGGATGGCTTCCTAGCCTGTCTCATGGTGGCAACCACTTCATGAGATAAACCTGAGGCCGCTAGGATCCAGGACTCAATGGCCACACAGTCAGGTTCAGGGCCGCAGAATTCAGATGGAAAAACGGCCCTTGAGACAGCAAGTCTGGACGGTCTGGTAGTGCCCACGGATGGCCTACCGTGAGGTGCCACAGATCCGGGTACCACGACCTCCTTGGCCAGTCTGGAGCGACGAGAATGGCGCGGCGGCAGTCGGACCTGATTTTGCGGAGCACTCTGGGCAACAATGCCAGAGGTGGGAACACATACGGTAGCCGGAACTGCGACCAATCTTGAACTAAGGCGTCTGCCGCCAGAGCTCGGTGATCGTGAGACCGTGCCATGAAAACCGGGACCTTGTTGTTGTGCCGTGACGCCATCAGGTCGACGTCCGGCATCCCCCAGCGGCGACAGATCTCCTGAAACACGTCCGGGTGAAGAGACCATTCCCCTGCGTCCATGCCCTGGCGACTGAGAAAGTCTGCTTCCCAGTTTTCTACGCCTGGGATGTGAACTGCGGATATGGTGGATGCCGTGTCTTCCACCCACGTCAGAATCCGCCGGACTTCCTGGAAGGCTTGCCGACTGCGTGTTCCCCCTTGGTGGTTGATGTATGCCACCGCTGTGGAGTTGTCCGACTGAATTCGGATCTGCTTGCCTTCCAGCCACTGTTGGAAGGCTTGTAGGGCAAGATAGACTGCTCTGATCTCCAGAACATTGATCTGAAGGGTGGACTCTTTCCGAGTCCACGTACCTTGAGCCCTGTGGTGGAGAAACACTGCTCCCCACCCTGATAGACTCGCATCTGTCGTGACCACCGCCCAGGATGGGGGTAGGAACGACTTTCCTTTTGACAATGAGGTGGGAAGAAGCCACCACCGGAGAGATTCCTTGGCTGCCTGAGAGAGGGAGACCTCCCTGTCGAGGGACGTCGACTTCCCGTCCCATTGGCGGAGAATGTCCCATTGTAGTGGACGCAGATGAAACTGCGCAAAAGGAACTGCTTCCATTGCTGCTACCATCTTCCCTAGGAAGTGCATGAGGCGCCTCAAGGGGTGCGACTGGCCCTGAAGGAGAGATTGCACCCCTATCTGTAGCGAGCACTGTTTGTCCAGTGGAAGTTTCACTATCGCTGAGAGAGTATGAAACTCCATGCCAAGATATGTTAGTGATTGGGTCGGGGTTAGATTTGACTTTGAAAAGTTGATAATCCACCCGAAACTCTGGAGAGTCTTCAGTGCCACGTTCAGGCTGTGTTGGCATGCCTCTTGAGAGGGTGCCTTGATAAGTAGATCGTCCAAATACGGGATCACGGAGTGACCTTGCGAGTGCAGGACTGCTACTACTGCTGCCATGACCTTGGTGAAGACCCGAGGGGCTGTCGCCAGCCCGAAAGGTAGAGCTACGAACTGCAGGTGTTCGCTTCCTATAACGAAGCGTAGAAAACGCTGATGCTCTGGCGCAATTGGCACGTGGAGATAAGCATCCTTGATGTCTATTGATGCTAGGAAATCTCCTTGAGACATTGAGGCGATAACGGAGCGGACAGATTCCATCCGGAACCTCCTGGTTTTTACGTGTTTGTTGAGCAGCTTTAGATCCAGGACGGGACGGAACGACCCGTCTTTCTTTGGCACCACAAACAAATTGGAGTAAACACCGTGACCTTGTTCCTGAAGAGGAACAGAAGTCACCACTCCTTCCGCCTTTAGAGCGGACACCGCTTGTAGCAGAGCATCGGCTCGGTCGGGCGGTGGGGAAGTTCTGAAGAAGCGAGTTGGAGGACGAGAGCTGAACTCTATCCTGTACCCGTGAGACAGAATGTCTCTCACCCAACGGTCTTTGACCTGTGACAGCCAAATGTCGCCAAAGCGGGAGAGCCTGCCACCGACCAAGGATGCGGAGAGAGGAGGCTGAGAGTCATGAGGAAGCCGTCTTGGTAACGGTTCTTCCGGCTGGCTTTTTTGGGCGTGATTGAGTCCGCCAAGAATCTGAGCCCCTCTGATCCTTTTGAGTCCTTTTGGACGAGTAGAATTGGGACCTGCCTGAGCCTCGAAAGGACCGAAAACCAGACTGTCCCCTCCTCTGTTGGGGTTTGTTTTGTCTGGGCTGAGGTAAGGATGAATCCTTACCCTTGGAGTGTTTAATGATTTCATCCAAACGCTCACCAAACAATCGGTCACGAGAAAAAGGCAAACTGGTTAAGCACTTCTTGGAAGAAGAATCTGCCTTCCATTCTCTCAACCACAGGGCTCTGCGTAAAACCACAGAGTTGGCTGACGCCACCGCCGTACGGCTCGTAGAGTCTAGGACAGCATTAATCGCGTAAGACGCGAATGCAGACATTTGAGAGGTCAAGGGTGCCACCTGCGGAGCAGATGTACGTGTGACCGTGTCGACCTGTATAAGGCCAGCTGAAATAGCTTGGAGTGCCCATACGGCTGTGAATGCTGGCGCCAACGACGCTCCAATCGCTTCATAGATGGATTTTAACCAGAGCTCCATCTGTCTGTCAGTGGCATCTTTAAGTGCCGCCCCATCTTCCACTGCAACTAGAGATCTGGCTGCAAGCCTGGAGATTGGAGGGTCCACCTTGGGACACTGTGTCCAGCCCTTGACCACGTCAGGGGGAAAAGGATAGCGTGTATCTTTAAGCCGTTTGGAAAAACGCTTATCTGGATAAGCGTGGTGTTTCTGGATTGCGTCTCTAAAGTCAGAGTGGTCCAGAAAAGTGCTTAATTTACGCTTGGGATACCTGAAATGGAATTTCTCCTGCTGTGAAGCTGCCTCCTCCGCAAGAGGAGCTGGTGGAGAAATATCTAACATCTTATTGATGGACGCTATAAGATCATTCACTATGGCGTCACCATCCGGGGTATCTAGATTGAGAGCGGCCCCAGCATCAGACTCCTGATCAGTTACATCCGCCTCATCACACAGAGAGTCGTCCCGCTGGGACCCTGACCAGTGTGATGAAGTTGAGGGTCGCTCATAGCGAGCCCGCTTAGGTTGTCTGGGACTGTCGTCCGAGTCAGAGCCGTCACCCTGGGGTGCATGTGACACCCCCGGAGCTAGGAAGTGGTCCAGCTGAGGGGGACAAGGTGGCAATGAATCAACAGTGCCCATGGTCTGAGTTACTGGTCTAGACTGCAATGTTTCAAGAATTTTAGACATAGTCATAGACAATCTGTCAGCAAAAGCTGCAAACTCCGTCCCTGTCACCTGGACAGCATTCACAGGTGGTTCTCCCTGGGTCACCTCTAGCAGCGGCCCCGGCTGAGCAATTGCCACAGGGGCCGAGCACTGCACACAATGGGGGTCAGTGGAACCTGCCGGTAGAGTAGCCCCACATGCGGTACAAGCAGCATATAAAGTCCGTGCCTTGGCACTTTTGCTTTTTGCGGACGACATGCTGTTGTCTCCTTGAGAAATCTAAGGAGGGTATATAGCAGAAAATCACCAGCGACTGTACAGTGCAAAGTATTGCCAGCACAAAATACAAAGTACACTATGGCACAAGTGGGGGAGAGCCCTTGAGGGCTGCTTACCGCCCTCTGAAAAGCGGGTGTGAGGTCGTAGAATCCCTTGTCTGAGTCTCCCCGTCTCCCCTCTGCAGCTCAGCGTGCAGGCAGGAATGGCTGCCGGCGTCCTGTGAAGAGGGGCGGACCGTGGGCGTCACAAACAAAAGTGCGGGAAACTGCGTCCCACTGTGCCTAGTGTGAGGGCTGGAGTATGTAAAACAGACTCCAGCTCTTAGCGCTGCTGGTCTGTACAGCGTCCCGCCCTCCTCCTGACTGGCAGGTCTGGGGGCGGGAACGATACGAACTAGGCCGCAAAAGCCGGGGACTGTAGTAATCTAGCGCGGCCGTCATATATGCACGGCCAGCGCGGAAGTCCCCGGCGCACCACAAATCCCAACCGCGACGCAGTAAAAACTGACCCCCGCGGCCGGATCAGCCGATCGTACTAAGTCATCTCACTCAGCAGAGCTGTAGTGAGTAACGGCACAAGCGCAGCAGCGCTGTTTACCCCGGCGCACTAACACACCCAGCAATGCTGCAGTGTGCGTGCGATAAGCACGGGGACACGGAGTACCTTGATGGAGCAGGGTCCTGTCCCTGAGGAAACTCCGCTCCGTATCCAGCAGATCCTCCAGGGGCTGTGGATGGAGCACGGCCTCAGTGCCCGGAGACCGGTAAAGTCCCACTTCACCCAGAGCCCTAATGGGGATGGGGAAGGAATCAGCATGTGGGCTCCAGCCTCCGTACCCGCAATGGGTACCTCAACCTTAAAAAACACCGCCGACAGAAAGTGGGGTGAGAAGGGAGCATGCTGGGGGCCCTCGTATGGGCCCTCTTTTCTTCCATCCGACATAGTCAGCAGCTGCTGCTGACTAAACAGTGGAGCTATGCGTGGATGTCTGGCCTCCTTTGCACAAAGCATAAAACTGAGGAGCCCGTGATCCCACGGGAGGGTGTATAGCCAGAAGGGGAGGGGCCTTACACTTTTAAGTGTAGTACTTTGTGTGGCCTCCGGAGGCAGTAGCTATACACCCAATTGTCTGGGTCTCCCAATTAGGAGCGACAAAGAAAAGTGAATTACAAAGTTGTAGGGAATCATCAATTCAATAGGAATCGACACCTTGCATACAGAAATGCTATGATATGAAACCCATGACCCCCCCAAAACTTTGAATGCTGGTCACGCATATGGCGCTCATTAGTGTCCCCCGTAAGCTGCAATGCACATCTGGGCTCTGCACAGCATACTGTATCTTGCTGTACGCTGTGCAATATGGCAGGTGACACGTTTGCACAAGCATCTGTGATACGTGGTCGTAGGTCCTGCAATGTTGGTGGAGGGGTCGCATACACCTGCTGTTTGATGTGACCTCACAGAAAGAAGTCCAATGGGGTCAGGTCAGGTGAGCGGAGGCCACTCCACACAGCCACCATACCCAATGACTTGTAGGAAGGTCTCCATGAGGTATCGCTTCACGTCCGCAGCCTTGTGAGTTTTACACGTCCTAATCATATCATTTCTGTATACAAGGTGTCGATTCGTATTGAATTGATGATGCCCTACAACTTTGTCATTCACTTTTTTTCTCTATCTCGTTCTGTTTTTTAAATAAAAATGCTAACTCTGTTGTTTTCCACCAGGTGGCGCTATAGGTGGTTTCATTGCGTAGCGCATGGCTACTTTACTATACCTAGACACCACTTCTATGCCTATAGCTGCTGCCGCTCCAAGTTAATGGCGGTGGACAAGATATGGGTGGAGTAATACAGGGTCTCAATCCTGTCTACCATCACACTGGAAAATTGAAAGGGACGTTTGGCTTCCATTTTTTATTTTCCCAGTACAGGCTGTTCTGGTTGCCTCCGCTGGGACTGCAAGCCAAGATTTCCCAAGGTGAAGCCTATGGTGGCTGCAATGCTCAGGTCCATAGATCGGGACGTCATCCAGGAGACCACAGAATGAGAGGTCATCGCTGCTTGTCCCAGTGGATGGGGGTTACAGCCGCTTCTTTTATGATTTTATAACCCCCCTGTATTGTTTTTATACCCCTTTAATTGTCCATTAGCGATTTATTCAGGATGTCGCTGACTGGGTCTCCCCGTGTAGGTCAGTCACACCATGATTTGATGCATGGAATATACTACAATTCTCCTGTACTGGTATTTACTGGTAAAGAAACGGCTGTGCTCAACAGGGCAGGAGCAATAATAAAGGTCCTAATACTGATTGCTGGTGTATACTGGGCTACTCCGGGGAACAGGGGCCTAAAAACCCCAAAACTCAAAACCTCTCTTTGCACTTACTGATGGGGGTCTCTCCGTCGTTCAGGGGCCCATCCTTCACACACGGCTTCTTCCCTCGTTCAATCCTGGATATTAATTCTGGTTTCAAATAGAAATTCCCTGAAATGATGAGAAGTCGGATGAGTGAGGACATAGACGACATGAGACAGTGATTGTCTGCAGCGCTGTTGACAATAACAGACATCGGGAGCAGCGGTGGAGACTCAGGGCCGGACCCGGAGAGCTGGAGGATAGGTGTTTTCTGAATATGGATATCCCCTTTATCGTGGCTTCGTCACCTAGAGAGCAGACGTCCGTGTAGTTCTCCATCATCACTTCCTTGTAGAGCCTCTTCTGCTCCTCGCCCAGGCTGCCCCATTCCTCTTCAGAAAAATAGACGGCGATATCCTCAAAATCGTTAACCCCTACATCCTATGAGAGAAGATAGCAACAGTTAGCACATCATAAGGGGTTAATTACCAGATACTTTTCCATGATGGAGACGCATGACCAGGATATACCAGGCTTATCTGTTGGCTTTGGCTTTTTGAGGAAATAAACTAAAAATACAACGCAGGTATGAACAGGAGGTAGATGTCTCCAGGACTGATAATAATGATGATGCGCCTTCTTGGCCGAACTACAGAATAGGAGGCTATAAAGAAGGAACAGAAGTGCTCACCATCACTCAGCACCGACCCCGGCGAGACCCAGATTCCCTGAAAACAGAAGAAGGCAGTGTCAGTATTTACAGGGACTGGACTGAAATCCCAGAGGAAAGGTAATAACAGCACCCACATAACCCCTCGACTCAAACCATTTTCCCTGTCCCTGCTGCCGAAAAATATCTTCACAGCATGATGCCGCCGCCACCACTATGTTTCACTGTGGGGATGGTGAACTTGGGGTGATGACTTGTGTTGGTTTGGCGCCAAACAAAGCAGTTACCTTTTTAACTTGGTGGTCAAAAAGTTCAAAGCTTGGTCTTATCTGACCACAGCACCTTCCTCCATACATTTGGGTAGTCTCCCACATGTCATTTGGCAAAATTGGCTGTACGTAAAGGCTTTTTTCTGGCCACTGTTCCATAAAGGGCAGCACTATGGATTGTACGGCTTATTGTGGTATCAAGGACAGATCTCCAGTCTGCTTTGGAACTCTGCAGCTCCTTCAGGATTACCTTTGGTCTCTGTGCTGCCTCTCTGATTAATGCCCTCTTTACCCAGGCTGAAAGTGTTGGTGGGCGGCCTGCTCTTGGCAGGTTTGTTGTGGTACCATGTTCTTTCCATTTGATGATCAAAGATTGGAATATTTTTTTTAGAACCCATCCCTGACTTGTACTTCTCACCACGTTGTCTCTAACTTGATTGGAGATCTCCTTGGTCTTCATGGTGTTGTTTAGAGATCTCCTTGGTCTTCATGGTGCTGTTTGGGGATCTTCTTGGTCTTCATGGTGCTGTTTGGAGATCTCATTGGTCTTCATGGTGTTGTTTGGAGATTTCCATGGTCTTAATGGTGTTGTTTGGAGATCTCCATGGTCTTAATGGTGTTGTTTGGAGAGCTCCTTGGTCTTCATTGTGTTGTGTAGAGATTTCCTTGGTCTTCATGGTGTTGTTTGGTTAGTGGTACCTCTTGATTAATAGTGTTGTAGCCTCTGTGGTCTTTCAGAAAAGGTGCGTATATACTGACAGACCCCGGGACACAGATTGCACACAAGTTGACTTCCTTTCACTAAAGAATGTGACTTATGAAGGTAATCGCTTGAACCAAAAAATGTTATGGACAATATAGAAAAAGGGGTGAATACATATGCACATGACAATTTTATTTTATCCCACACATTTAACTTTTGACTAATTTTTCCTACTTCACTTCCCATACACAAATAGGATTATAAAAATATTTAAACACAGGTTGTAATGTAACAAAAAAAGCCAAAAGGAGGATGAATACTTCCACAAGGCACTGTACATGGTACAATTTTCCTTTGTTTTGTAGTTTTTATTGGGATAATTTTACGGCAAAATACAACATTTATTGCATTTTTAAGGGAAACAGAAAAAGTGATTGTGGCATTTGGATTTTTTTCTTCTTTACTGTACGGGCTCAATTATTTAATATTTAATTGATCAGATGGGCTGCTTTTGTGTACGGGAGACCCCCTCCCCCCCCATCCCCGCTATTTTGGTCCTCCAGGGAAGCCCAGGCTCAGGTTGGGTTTATAAGAGAACAGCCGCCTTTCTCTATAAATATAGATAATAAACCTTCAGTTTTGTTGCGTCCAATTTACAAAAATATAAAATTATTTGTTTGTAAAAAAAGAAAAGCCCACAGTTGCAGGTTGTCGCTCGCCCCCCTCCAAACACAGACTGAAAAGCAATCAAAATGTCACACGTGCCCTAAACTGGTGTCAATAAACGCACATCAAACAAGCTGTGTCCGCAGAACTACAAGTCCCAGCACTGCAGCTGAGGAGAACATTAAGTTTTGAATGTTAGAAATAAAAAGTTTACATAAAGCAGTGTAAAGCGTGCGGTCCCGGGATGTGCCGTGCACACAGTGCGGCGCTGTCCCCGGAGCCGCCGTGCGGTCACACAGCGATCCGTGACTGAGGCGCCCCCGGCGTCCTGCACGCATGAGCGGCGACCAGCGCAGGTGTCACATGACCCGCACACGGCACATAAATACACAATAATACCAGAAATCAGACCATACCTTGCTGCAGCCGCAAATCACACCGTCACGTGACTCAGCGGCCTCCCGGTTGGCTCTCCGGCTTGTGACGACACTGCCGCCGCTAGGATCTCTGGGAAAAGTAGTTCTTTCACCATAGACGTTGTTATGAAATCGCCTCACGCGGACTACGACTTCCAAAAGCCCCAGTGGAGGGCGAGATCACATGACTTACAGGAGCCAATGATTGTTGAGCATTCTGAGCTCGGCGGTAGTTTTGTTTAGGCGGGAAGTACAAAGAAAATTACCTCAGTATTTTGTGTTGTGCCTCACAGAGCGACGTGTTTCAGTGCAGAGAGGGGTTAGGAGGGGTTTTATGTGTAGTGTATGGTCAGTGTAGACACAGAGAGAGGCACTGCGGTTCCTGAGGTGAACTGTGGGTGACTCTGAGGTAAAAATATGCCAATGTCAAAAATAAAAGTAAAATGCCGCAGACGCTTGGTCGCAAGAATTGAAAGGAAGACATTAGACTTTGTTTTAACCCTCTCACAGACGATTTTTATTTTTTTGTGTGTTTTTTTGCTGCCTCTCTTCTGAGAGCCATAACTCTTATTTTTCTGTCAATCTTACAGATTGTTTTTTGCGGGATGAGTTGTACTTTTAAATAAAATCATGAGTTTTACCATATAGTGTACTGGAAAATGGCAAAAAAAATTCCAAGTGCTGAAAAATTGCAAAAAAAAAGTGTGATTGCACAGTTGTTTTTAGGATATTTTATTCACCGTATTCACTATATGGTAAATCTGATGTGTGGGTGTGATACCTCCAGTCGGTGCGAGTTCATAGACAGCAAACATGAATAGGTTTACTTACATCTTAGGGCTTAAAAAAAATCACAAGCTTGTCCAAAAAAAGTGGCGTACGTTTTGCGCCATTTTCCACTACCCATAACGTTCTCACTTTTCGTGATCTATGGCTCAGTGACAGATTATATTTTGCGTCTCGAGCTGATGTTTTTAATGGTACTATATTCGCGCAGATCCTACGTTTTGATCGCCTGTTATTGCATTTTGCGCAAAATTTACGGCGACCAAAAAAATGTAATTTTGGATTTTTTTTTGCTGCTATGCCATTTACCGATCAGGTTAATTGATTTTATATTTTGAGAGATCGGGCGATACCAAATGTGTGCATATTTTTTAATTTTAACCCTTTAATTTTCAATTGGGCGAATGGGGGAGGGATTTGAACTTTTAGTTTTATTAGTTTTTTAAAAACTTTTTTTTCAACTTTTTTATTTTCCTAGTCTCACTAGGGATCAGCAGTCTGATCGCTTGTTAATTTCTATAGATCACAGCCGCACAGCTCTGATCAGCAGAAATGCTGTTCTCCTATTATAGACGGAGCTCTGCCAGCAGTAGGGGGAAGTGAGCTATGATTGCTATAGGAGTCATCACATGACCCTGTGCTACCATGGCAACCATCGGCTCCACTTGATCCCATCATTTGACTTCCGATGGCAGTGGGTAAGTGCGCACTTACCGCGGTGGGCATTTACATTGCGCTGTCATATTCTGACCACAAAATAAGGGATTAACAGATGTATCGCGGATCTACCCGCACATGTCAGCTGTGCAAATCAGCTGACATGTGCGGGACTCACCAAAGCAGCCGGCGGTGAATACACTGACACGATACATGACGTACCCAGTACGTCATGTGTCGTGAAGAGGTTAATGGGTCGACCAGGGACCTGCATGTCCTTTTGATCGGTCTGCTCGGTGTCACACGCGCGACAAAAACAAACAGAAATCCAGTGATAACTTCAGTGGTGGCCGATACAAGTCGGTAATTCTGATATTTCCAGTTGACGAATCCAAATTTACGCCATCAAATAAAAAAACTTTCTGGCGTCTGCGCTGTTCTTCTGTTGTGGACGAGCAGGACGTTTGTAAAAAAAAAAAATTGCTGCTGACTTTGAAATACAACAGGAAAAATGTCTCTGAATTCAAAGAGCCTTTATAATATTTTCAACAAAACTATAAAACGGCTGACTTTTTTGGAACCAGTTGTAGTTTAGACTGACAGCATTCTCTTTACTGAAGTGTACTAAGTGGAGTGAAACGGTGGGGAAAAAAAGCAATCTTTTATTTTATTTGGGGAAGAGGTTCACTTTTGCAGCATTTATTATTCTATTAAAATAACCTGGTAATCTCAAATATAAGAAGTTTAAAAGTTTTAAATTTCACTATTTAAAAAAAAAAACAAAATTTCCAAAAAATAACAATTTGTTTCAAAATTTTTTAACATCCACTCCTCGGGCAGAGACAGAAAATAAAGTTTACAACAAGTTAGAACTTTGGAGTGAATTTTCAAATAATTGCAAATATATATATATTTTTTTAGCACATAATCAATCTGGTCTGTACCATGTAAGCAAGAAAATCTAAAATATGGTTCAAAGACCCGATGACATTTCTCATCCTGATCTCGATCTGGTGTCATCTTGCCTTCGACATTTATGTATCCACCCATTGATTCCCCCCCCCCATTAGTCTGTATGCTTAACAATTTCAGGAACGTGCCATTTTGCTTTGTTCCTGACTAGGCACATATTAGTTTTTTAGTATTAACAGCTCCAATGTTTTTTCTTAATCAACTAATCAAACAATTATTTGCTCTTTTTCACGATACACAGAGTTTAATTTTTTACGTACATTTTTTTTCTTTTTTTGTAATAGGGGAAAAATGTAAAACAAAATAGGTAATAAATGACTTTTATTCATATATTATTATTATTATTTATTTATTTTTAAGACCACAAAGGACTCCTAAAAACATTTAAAACTGTGTTTCCCTTTCCCCTTATTTTTACATAGTGAACATATTTTTTTTTTTCAACAGTGAAGGTGTAGAAAAGGTGATTCAGACTTGCAGTGTCTCCTTTTTAAATTAATTATTTTTTTCTTGCTTGTTTTATTTATTTATTTATTTATTTTTATTTTTATTTCACACACTGCCCCCATAAACTCCTAAAAGACCTTTGGGAAGCATTTTTAATATATTCTTTTTATTGGAGATTTTTCATGTGACTGGGGTTGGCTTATTAGCCCCAGCTACAGGGGAATATTAGCCTCCCGCCTGCATAGCAGAGCTGACTGATTCTGCTAGAACCTATTCTGTCCCTACACTCATATAATAAAAGAGGGAGCTTCGACTGCTTTCTAATTTGTATACACAAGTTCTGTTTCAGCTTTGTGTGTATACAGAAATTGAGAAGGTAATAAATAACCATTAGAAATAAGTGGATCCATTGATGTTCAGGTTTGCTGAGTTTGGCCGGAATTTAGTTAAAAGTTTGGTTTGTTACCCGGAATCGACCTGAACGTGACTTATAATTCAATGGGGACTCGAACCTTGGTGCTATAAAATGGTCGTAGTAAAGGCTAGGGGGCTGCAAAATCAAAATGGGGATAAGAGCAGGACAATTGCCTTGCAAATAAATGTGAATAGGGAATAAATAAATAAAAAATTATGTGTGATGCCCCTATTTTTGATAACCAGCCAAGGTAAAGCAGACAGCTGGGGGCTGGTATTATCAGGCTGGGAAGATCCATGGTTACTTGACCTCTTGTCAGCCCAAAAATAACAGGCGGCAGGCACCCCAGAAGTGGCACATCCATTAGATGCTCTAATTCTGGCGCTTTGCCTGGCTCTTCCCATATTGCCCTGGTGCGATGGCAATCGGGGTAATACATTTGGTGTTGATGTCAGCTGTGAATTGCCAGTTGGCATCAAGCCCAGGAGTAAGTAAAGGAGATAGTCTATCAGACACCCCAATTACTAACCCAGTAAGTGTAAGCTTTAAAAATGCACAGGGAAAATAATTTATTAGAATAAAGACTTCCCCACAGTCACCAATTTATTCATTACAAAAATATTTCGACGTAATCCAATGGTGTGATGTCCCACAACATCCCTCGATTCCAATGGAGCCTCGTACTAAGAATGAGGACAGGACGACTCTACCTCATCTAAGGGAGGACGGATGGGGTCATGGTATCGTGAAATTTTGGCCAACAACCTCCTTCCCTCAGTAAGAGCATTGAAGATTGGTCGTGGCTGGGTCTTCCAGTGTGACGAAGACCAGAAACACACAGCCAGGACAACTAAGCAACTGTAAGAAGAATTTCAAGGTTCTGCAGTGGACTATTCAGTCTACAGACCTGAACCCAATAGAAAATCTTTGAAGGGAGCTGAAACTCAATGTTGCCCAATGACAGCTCCAAAAGCTGAAAGATCTGGTTAAGATATATGGAGGAATAACCTGAAAGATTTGGAGAAGAGCTGCATGGAGGAAGGGGCCAAAATCCCTGCTGCAGTGTGTGCAAACCTGGTCAAAAACTATAGGAAAAGTCCAACCTCTGTAATTTCAAACAAAGGTTTATGTACCAAATATTAAAGGGACCCTTTCACCAGATGTTTCCCTTATAAGCTGAGGGCCACCACCGGTGAGCTCTTATATACAGCATTCTACATTACTGTATATAAGTGCCCAGGCCGCTCTGTAGAACATAAAAAAGACCTTTATAATACTGACCTAGGGGACAGTCAGGTCCAATGGGCGTCGCTCGTCTCAGGTCCGATACCTCCTCTCTTCCGTCCATTACTATCCTTCTTCCCAGGTCTGTGTCTTTGACGAGTCTTACATCATCCACACAGATACCTTCATTGCACTCCTGCACATGCAGACTTTCATCTGAGGGCAGAGCAAAGCATTGTAATGTGCAGGCACGAGGAAAGATCAAAGACTGCCCACTCATGCGCACAGCAATGCTTTGAGCTGCCCTGAGAAGGGCATATCAAAGTGCACTTGCACGGGAGTGCAATGGAGGCCTCTGTATGGATGACATAGGTTACGTCATCGATACAGAGCTTAGAAGGACGACTGCACAAGACAGAAGAGGTGACGGACTTGAAACAAAAGACGCCCATTAGACCTGACCGTCCCCTAGGGGAGTATAATAAAGGTCTTTTTTTATGTTATACAGAGCGGCCAGGTTCTTATATACAGTACAGTGGAACCTCGCTTAACGAGTAACCCAGTTAGCGAGAATTTCGCTGAATGAGCAAAGCTTGCTGTAAATTTGTAACTCAGTTTGCGAGAAAGCTGTGCTGCACGAGCAAAATAATCACCGCACACACTTCCGGTTCCATATATCCACCGCGCTCTGACCCACTCTTGCAATCCACACAAACACACACAAGGACGCACAAACACGCACACAGACATATTATGCTCACCTTACCTTCCATTCCATCGCTAGTCTCATTGTTCTTGTAGTTCGCCGGTACATCGCGACGAGGGAGGGATCTTCGCGGCGAACTGCAAGACCCAGGAGGCCGGCAATGGAACGGAAGGTAAGGTGAGCATAATATGTGTACCGTCCGTTCCATCACCGGCCTCCTGGGTCTTGTAGTTCGCCGGTATAGGCTGTGTATCGGCAAGCATCGTGAAGAGGCAGGAACTTCCTGTGTCAGCCGCTACACAAAGGCAGCGCGCTGGCCAATCAGAGGCAAGAGGCTCCTGCCTTTGACGTCAGCGTTCTGGCAGCGGACATTCCTCCCTCAACGTGATGGTTACCCGATACACATCCCATACCGGCGAACAGCAAGTTCCAGCAGGCCGGCGATGGAACGGAAGGTAAGGTGAGCATAATATGTGTGTGTGCGTGCGTGCTTGTGTGTTTGTGCGTGTTTGTGTGTGTTTGTATGTGTGTGGAATGGCACAATAGGGGACCAGGAGGGGACATTTAATACGTTGTGGAACGAATTGTCTGCATTGTAATGATTTCCTATGGGAAATCTTGCTTTGCTGAACGAGTAACTTGGTTAACAAGCACAGTCCCAGAACGGATTGTTCTCGTTAACCAAGGTTCCACTGTATTCTAAAATGCTGTATATAAGAGCCCCCTGGTGGTGGCCGCAGCTCATAAGGTAAAAACCTGTTGACAGGTTCCCTTTAAGTTCTGTTTTTCTATTGTATCAAATACTTATTTCATGCAGTAAAATGCAAATTAATTATTTAAACATCAAACAATGGGATTTTCTGGGTTTTTTTTTATTTTGTCTCTCACAGTTGAAGTTACCTATGATAAAAATTGCAGACCTGTCCATTCTTTGTAAGTGGAAAAAGTTGCAAAATTGGCAGAGGATCAAATACTTATTTTCACCACTGTAGCTCTGTTGTGCTCTACACAATGGTGCAGAGATCAGAGAGGACAGTGGGGCGGTGTGTCGTACTTGTCTCAGAGTAGATATCCTGCTCTAAGCTTCAGAAGGACCTTGTCTTTATGCCCAAGAATAAGGTCTCCTGCTTGTGATTGGTTAATATCATGCATGGGAAAAATTTACTTCCCCACCCCCGCCGAGACAAATCTCTACAACCCGTTAGTTGAAGAGGAAATAATAAACTTTACAAGCTTTATACTTTTCTGTCAACTTTTTTCTTTTATCCAACTTTAGACATATACAACTTCTGTCGATTGTTTGCTTTTTTTCCACAAAGCAAAAATGAAACTAAGAAACATCCAGGTTATAATTAGTAACTTTACCTACAACTTTCCAAGCGGTGGAATTAGTTCATGCTATGATCTGCCCAAACCATACCACAGCAAATCCGCCCAACCTGCTGTGTAATTACTTCTCAACCCTAAACCATATCTAGCGCAATCACATTCCTTCTGGTTACTGGAACGTGGGGCTGAATGGAAATTAATTGCACACAGACTGCACTCAGAAACGTTCTTTCATTTTTGGAAACTTTTATTAGGCAGAATTATTCTATTAGTGTAGATATTGTGTGTTATACGATAAGCTCTCCTGCAGGCTAAAGCTGTGGCCATATCCTGAATAGGGCACATAAAACTCGTACTTTCCCTCCACTTTTCTACCTTGATCTTTAAAGTGCTATGCATGATTGGGGGAATTATATAATCCTTTAGGCTACTTTCACTTGTGTTCAGCGCAGTCCGTCACTATGGAGAATAGCGCAGTCCGTTAACGCACTACGCTATTCTCCATAGACTTGTATGGACGACGCACTGTAACGCAAGTGTCTGCGTTGCATCCGCTGGACGACGCAGCGTCATTATTTTGGCGCTGCGTCTTGAGGAATGAACGCTGCATGTAGCGGGTTTTTTTGGTCGACGCTGCACAGCTGTCACAAAGCTCCAGCGGCTTTTCCTCTTTTGAAAATGCCGGCCGCTCATTAATCCATCTCGTATTCACTGCTTTCCCCGCCCATCAGCGCCCATGATTGGTTGCAGTCAGACCCGCCCCCACGCTGAGTGACAGCTGTCTCACTGCAACCAATCACAGCCGCCGGTGGGCGGGTCTATATCGTGCAGTAAAAAAATAAATAACTAATTAAAAAAAAACGGCGTGCGGTCCCCCCAAATTTGGATACCAGCCAGGGTAAAGCCACACGGCTGAAGGCTGGTATTCTCAGGATGGGGAGCCCCACGTTATGGGGAGCCCCCAGCCTAACAATATCAGCCAGCAGCTGCCCAGAATTGCCGCATCCATTAGATGCGACAGTCCCGGGACTCTACCTGGCTCATCCCGAATTGCCCTGGTGCGGTGGCAATCGGGGTAATAAGGAGTTAATGGCAGCAGCCCATAGCTGCCACTACGTCCTAGGTTAATCATGGCAGGCGTCTCCCCGAGATACCTTCCATGATTAACCTGTAAGTGAAAGTAAATAAACACAAACACCCGAAAAAAATCCTTTATTTGGAATAAAAGACAAAAAGACACTCTCTTTCCCCACTTTATTAATCCCCAAATACCCCTCCAGGTCTGGCGTAATCCACACGAGGTCCCGCGACGCTTTCAGCTCTGCTACATGAAGCTGACAGGAGCGGAAGTAGAACACGATCGCTCTCTATCAGCTCCACGCAGCAACTGAAGTGAGTCGCGCGATCAGCTGTGCCCTCTTTCAGGTGATCCGCGGACACCGCTCTCGGGTGGAGGACTTCAGCTGTGGCCACAGATCACCTGAGTGACGGCACAGCTGATCGCGCGGCTCACTGCGGTCACTCAGGAGATTTGCGGTTACCTCTCTCTCTCTCCTCCCGACCGCAAATCTCCTGAGTGACTGCAGTGAGCCGCGCAATCAGCTGTGCCCTCATTCAGGTGAACCGCGGCCACAGCTGAAGGCCTCCACCCAAGAGCTGTGTCCGCGGGTCACCTGAGTGACGGCACCGCTGATCGCGCGGCTCACTGCAGTCAGTCAGGAGATTTGTGGTTACCTCTCTCTCTCTCTCTCCTCCCGACCGCAAATCTCCTTTCCCTGCAAAACATTAAAAAACAAAAAAAAACAAAACGCAAAACGTTGTTTTAAAGGAATCCGTTACCTTTATTAGCACACTTATAAGCAAAAAGGTTCTATAATCTCTTTATCAGCAGCCCATGGCTGCATAACACATATTCAAGTGCTGCTATTAAATGGAGGAGAAAATTAATTGAGGTTTGTTCAGTTTTACCTTCATAGTATGAATATGCAGGCCACATCCTTTACCATGACACTTGCTTGCCCCTCAAGTGTGGTTTTTACAAGTCACATCTCATTTGTACCGCCCCGTGCTCAGCTGCAGCCGAGCTGCTCGGATCCGGGCTCGTTGGTGGGTGGCTCGAGCGCCTCCGGACCGGGGGTCACTTCGCTCTGAAAGGGGCTGGCGCTTTGAAGGGGGCTTTTTAGGGTTACGGGCGAGGCCGTGGTTTTTGTTAGAGTTTATAACACCACCCACGGGTTGTGGTGAATGGAGACACCATCGCTGCTGTTTACTAGACACCCAGGGAAGATGTTGCGCAGCTAAGGTGTTAACCCCTCTGTGGGCAGGGGTGATGTCCCCGGGACCCGATGGGTATGGTGTAGTGGTGCTTGGTGGTGCAGGGCGGTGCGCGGCCCGAGGGCACAGTTGTACTCACTATTACAGATGCACAAGAGTCACTGGTAAACCAAAAAGATGGTGGTCGGTGCCTGCAGCCGGCTGCATCTGGTCCCCCAGTCGGGTTGGTGGTCTCCGCCTTTCTCCTGCACCTTCTTTGTAGCTGTGGACAGCCCGTGCTTCAGCAACGGGAGTCCGCTCCCCGGCTTTGTGTGTGTCGGGAGAGCCCGTTTGCCCGCAGACGCTGGCCCGTGGGATCTCTTTGTCTGAGCGATGGCTTTTTATCTCCCTCGGTGGGCTGTTGCCTTCAGTCGGGACTTGGGTGGGAAAGGACCTAAACTCCAGACCTCAATCAGTTAATTAACTTAGTCCGGTAGTTTCGGGACCGCGTTTCAGGGTCTGAGTACCCCCCTTTGTGCTCCAGGTTTCCAGTCGGTTCCCCGGTTCGGTACCGGCGGGCCACTACCCTGCCCCGGTCCCTTACGGTTCCACCTGGCTGTCTTCCCGGCTCCTGCAGGCTGAGGCCACCATATGCCTCCTAGCCAGAGATGACTGGGCTCCAACCCAGACACCTGGTGTTAGACTGCGGCAGACCTGGGCACTGGTCTGCCTCTGCACTTGACCTTCACTCTCCAAACTCCAAAACTTATCTACTGTTTTCCTGCCTCAGGACCTGTGAACTCCTCGGTGGGCATGTCCAACCGCCTGGCCACGCCCCCTGGTGTGCCCATCAAATCCTGAGGGAGGTGACTAGGGTTTTGTAGGGTGGCTGATGACACCTTTTTAGGGGACGGGTGTTGTGCAAGGGCCTACCTGTGACTACCTGGCTAGTCCAGGGCGTCACACACTCCTACCCCTGAAATGTGACCCTAGATGTCAGGTCTGAAACTAATTTCGTCAATTTGTTAACTCTTATGGAGTCCCCACAAAACGAAAATGTCTGTGCACAAGATATACACAAGATTTCTATGGAGTTGGGGAATAACACCATTTCCTTGTATGTTGCGATTACCGTTTCCCTGTATTTCTGGCTTGTGTAATCTGTAATCACATATTTACATATGTGCAGCCGAAGCAGGAATTCCCCTAATGATGGAAATAACTTCATTAATGCCCACTAATTAGGAATACAGCTCTGTGTTTATATTATGATATTGCAGCCTCCTCCACTGTTATGTGTCTAAATGTTCTACTTTGACATCTGTCCACATCCACAATTCTGCGTGCTATAGAGCTGAAATCCCCCATTATACACATAAGAGAGTCTGTGGTGAGATCAAGTAGAACAAGCACCTTTGGAAAACACATTGGTCCAACTCCTGCCATTCCTGATATTAGATGCTTTACTCATACAGTCAATTATCACTGCATAAAAGCAATGACAACCATCAAAATGTGTTTTTTACACCCTCACCATTGACTGGCAGCTTTCTGCATATGCACAGGGTACACAGAAAGCTGCCAATCAGTGATGTGGGCGGAGCTATACAGAGCTCAGCATTCAGAGAACTGAATAAAAAAATACAGCTACCACAAAAATATAGTATAGTACAAAAATACAAACTAACTGAACTCTAATCATATACAAAAAAATGTGCAAAATGACCAGATAAGAACAATGGAATTTTTATTTAGAAAATGGTAAAACATAACATATGACATTAATTAAAAAAAGAAAGTCTTAAGCGGGCTTTACACGCTACGACATCGCTAATGCGGAGTCGTTGGGGTCACGGAATTCGTGACGCACATCCGGCCGCATTAGCGATGCCGTTGCGTGTGACATCGATTAGCGATTTTGCATCGTTGCAAAACAGTGAAAAATCGCTAATCGGCGACACGGGGGTCCATTCCCAATTATCGTTACTTCAGCAGTAACGAGGTTGTTCCTCGTTCCTGCGGCATCACACATCGCTGCGTGTGACGCCGCAGGAGCGAGGAACGTCTCCCTACCTGCCTCCCGGCCGCTATGCGGAAGGAAGGAGGTGGGCGGGATGTTACGTCCCGCTCATCTCCGCCCCTCCGCTGCGATTGGGCGGCGGTTCAGTGACGTCGCTGTGACGCCGCACGGACCGCCCCCTTAGAAAGGAGGCGGTTCGCCGGTCACAGCGACGTCGCCGGACAGGTAAGTATGTGTGACGGCTCTGGGCGATGTTGTGCGCCACGGGCAGCGATATGCCCGTGTCGCGCAACAGATGGGGGCGGGTACGCACACTAGCGATATCGGGACCGATATCGCAGTGTGTAAAGTAGCCTTTAGTATCAAAACGTACGTTGGGATTGGGTTGGTGGCAGTGCAGCACCTCACCAGTTATTGTGCATTGTTTATGCACTTGGCACTTTGTATGCTTTCTTTATATAGTTAGGCCAACATGCTGACTATTTTATCTGGCTACCTTAGTCTTCCTGTATAGTATATATGTCGCGGGCGGAGGGGCCGTGTTCGCTACGCTCGGGTCCGGGGCTTCTGCTGCTGCTCGGTGGCTCGAGCGGTGGGCCGGACCCGGGGACTCGAGCAGCGCTCCTCGCCCACGAGTGAAAAGGGGTGATTTGTTTGGGGAGATAGTTCATGACGCCATCCATAGGTCGTGGTGATGATGGGCAGCACCGCTGCTGGTGACGGTGATGGCAGGGAGCAGCTAGGATGTTGGTTCCCCCTCCGTGGGTAGGTGATCCCGGGGCCCGGTGATGATACGGGGAGGCTGGATGGCCGGGGTGCAGGGTTGCAGGGACAGCGCGGCGCGGTGCCGGATGGCACTGTGGTACTCACTCAGGCACAAATTCACAGAGTCTCTGGTAAACCAAACGGCTGGATGGACGGGTCCCGCAGCCGGCTGCAGTGTCTTTGCTCTCCCCGGACAGGTTTATGGTGGCTGTCTTTCCCTGCACCTGTGTCTGAATGTGTTGACTCCGATGGCTTCCCAACAGTAGTCCGCTCCCCGGCGTATAGGTACCGGAGGAGCCCGTTTTGCCCGCAGGCGCTGGCCCTTGGATCTCTAGCCTGTGGCGGTGGCTGTGTATCCTCACGGTGTGGACTGTTGCCTTCTGTCGGGTCTTGGGCGTTAGGAAACCCCCCTGGTTCCGGTCACTCTCGGATTTGACCTTTGTCGGCGGCTCCAAGCCTAGTGGGGGTCCGATGGCCCTACCTTTGTGCTTAGCTTCACTCCGCTCCCCGGTTCGGTACCGGTGGGCCACCGCCCGACCCCGGTCCTACGGTTCCGCGGTGATCCACTAACTCCTGCAGACGACCACAACCGTCTGCCAACCTTCCTGACAGTGTCTGGGCTCCTACCCAGACACTAGCAGTTTCTGTCCTCTCACTTCCACTACCAAACTCTATCTGCTGTCTTTTCCCGCCTCCAGGAATGTGAACTCCTCAGTGGATGGGGCCAACCGCTTGGCTCCGCCCCACCCAGTGTGGACATCAGCCCCTGGAGGGAGGCAACAAGGGTTTTTGTCTGACTAATGTAACTATCCAGGGGAGGGTGTGTGTGTGTGTGTTATGTCTGTGACTGCCTGGCTAGTCCAGGGCGTCACATATACAGTGGAACCTTGTTTAACGAGAACAATCCGTTCTGGGACTGTACTTGTTAATCAAGGTACTCGTTCAGCAAAGCAAGATTTCCCATAGGAAATCATTGCAATGCTGACGATCCGTTCCACAATGTGTTAAATGTCCCATCCTGGTCCCCTATTCTATCATTCCACACACGTACAAACACGCACAAACATGTACAAACTCACACAAGCACACATGCATGCACGCACATATTATATGCTCACCTTACCTTCCGTTCCATCGCTGGTCTCCTGGGACTTGCTGTTCTCCGGTGCGGGCCGTGTATCAGGTGACCATAACAACGAGGGCGGAACTTGGAAGGTTGAACTAGATGGACCTAGGTCTTTTTTCAACCTAAGTAACTATGTAACTATGTAACTTCCTGCCAGAGCGCTGACGTCAAAGGCAGAGCCGCTTGCCTCTGATTGGCCAGCGCGCTGCCTTTGACAAGCGGTGACAGGAACCAGGAAGTTCCTGCTTCGTTGCTATGGATGCCGATGCCTGGAGCGGAGCGGAGCAGAGCGGCGCGGCGCACTACAGGACCTAGGAGGCCAGTGATGAAACGGAAGGTATAGATATAGGTATGCTCGCCTTACCTTCCGTTCCACCGCCGGCCTCATGGTACTTGTAGTTCTCCGCGATGTACCCGGGAACTACAAGAACCATGAGGCCGGCGGTGGAACGGAAGGTAAGGTGAGCATAACACAGTACTGTATGTGTGTGTGTGTGTGTGTGTGTGTGTGCGTACATGTGTGTTTGTGTGGACAGTGCAAGTGCGGGTCAGAGCGCGGTGGATGGACGGAACTGGAAGTGTGTGAGGTGAGAATTTCGCTCGTACAGCAAAGCTTTCTCGTAAAGCGGGTTACAAATTTACAGAAAGCTTTGCTTGTTAAGCGAAATTCTCGTTAAGAGAGTTACTCGTTAGGCGAGGTACCACTGTATATCCTAGGATTAACCCTACTCTGTTTCCTACTATAGCTACCTTTTAGAGGTCATACTCATGCTACCATGGTATATGGTTTATATCACACTAGTTATATACAGTATGTACTATTGAGCTGGACTACATTTGTTAATTTATAACTTTGTTACTATTTCATAATGTGCTTTTGACTATCTTCTTTTACATGGTTTATACCCTGTGTGTCATTTGAATGCAGTATGAGTCTATTTGGTGCTGTATTTCCACTGTGGTTTTGCCGCCCTATACTTGTCTTACATTCAGAGAACTGCTAGATCTGCAGCAGAAAAAACAGGGATTTTATCAAGATGACAGCAAATAGCTCAGTAAGTGACACATCGCTGGAATCAGGGTCTCTGTCTCTACGTTATGCTGCTCTCAAATAGGGGAACAAAAACTTGGTGACAAATTATTTTTAAAAAAATATAAAGTAAAAAAAATGCAGTCATCTGCTATCTTAACTAAAAGCCCGATAACTGTTTTTGTGTTTTTTTTGTCTAATTTTTCGTAATTTTTCATTTGTGCCTTATTGTTTTATTTGCGTCTTTTTAAAGTTTTATTTTCTATGTGTTTTCGCCTTCTTTTATATTCGTCATTGTCTGTGGACTTTGGTGTTTCTGCATGTGTTTGGCCGATTCATCAGTTGCAACATAGTAAATAACTGGAGTGATTTTATGTATGATATTGTAATGCAATTTTTGCAACATTTTATGAAACATAACTTTTTGATCTCAAAAGTCGCAAACGAATCAAAGGCAAAAAAAAAGAGTAGTTTTGAATTTGGTGTCTGAAATGTCAATGAATAAAAAAAGACAGAAAAATTCTTATAAAGAATGCAAATGATGACTTGTGGCCTACATTTTTCACACAAAAAAAAGCATCTATGAAAAAACTCAATTTTTTTTTTGCCCTAAAACAATGAGGATAAAAAAACAAATCTAGGCCATAATATGGTCCACAAAGATGTTCAACCAAAACATTCCAAATCTTCATAAATGTGAAATCTAAATGTTTTCCTCATGGTTTTATGGCAAAATATATTTACCATAGAATGTTTTGCAGCATTACCAATTTTTAATCTTGAGGATCGGAGGCAAAATCTATCTTATAGGTGCAAGAATAGGATCTCAATGTAATTTGTATATAGAATAGAACGCTAAAAGACATTTCCCAGCTCAGGCTTTCATGGCAAAGTCAGAGGATACTATAAATATATGATAGATGCAGACCCAGATCTGGGACAAGCACTTGTCTTGAGATGTGTCAGAGGAAACAAAACATACAATTAGGTAATAAATTGTAAACACTGGCTAAGGCCTATTTCACACGTACGTGCCTCCGGTACGTGTTTGGCAGTTTTCTCACGTACCGGAGACACGTACACACGTAGACCTAGGTATTCCTATGGTTTTGGACACACGTAAGTATTTGCGTACGGAACGTGTGTCCGTTCCGTAATTATGTGTGTCCGTGTGTTTCTCACGCCGACATGTCCGTTTTCTCTCCGGCATCATGGGTATCACACGGAATGCAAACGTGTCACACGTAATGCAAACAGACCACACGGATGTGTTCCGTGTGACACGCACCGGAGAGAAGAAATGTGTCTGTGAGAAAAAAAAAAAAAAAAACGTTACTCACCTTCTACAGCCCTCCTGTCTCTGCCGCTGCTGTCACTTGCTGCCGACCTCCGCTCATTATGCTAATTGAATATTCACTTCACTGCGGCCGGAAGCAGTAGCAGCAGGGAGTTGGCAGGACCGGAGACTGAAGTTCAGCACCACGGACAGCGACGCCAGGGACAGGTGAGCAGAAAGTTCCTATTCTTCGTGTGTTACCACGGATAACACACAGAGAACACACGTAGCCCATAAACACAGCTCACGGAGGGCAAAACGCACCTCTGACACGTCTGTGAAAAACGTGCATGGTTTTTCACGAACGTGTGAAAGAGGCCTAAAACTGTGACTGAGAGACATGGTTGTATCAGTGTACGAAAAACTCAAGTTTAGTGACCAGTGTCAGGCAGCTGCTGCCAAGGCTAATAAAATAATAGGATTGAAAACACAGAAGAACTGGAAGAATATGTACCAAAAAAGGATAATAAAATGAAAATGATATGTATTAAAAAAATATTTATATAAATAAATTATTGACAAAATGCAAAAATACACATATGACATTCAAAATGAAGGAGGAAGGATGGGTACAAGAAAATGAAGGTATAAGTAACCCGTGCACAATAACAGGGAATAAAATCCAATTGTATACGTATACCCCCTGCATCCAGATAAACTCAAACTATGATGTAGTGAGACAGACCTGCATATATATTTAGGGATTGCCAAATATTTGTCAAGTGTAAACTATAACCGTATACAAGGATGTAATATATAAATAATTAATTAAATAGAACCATGACCAGTTAGGAGGCTAATAAAAAGAGGTCAGAGCAGAGGTAAAAAAAGAGAAAATCTCATTTGTGGAGTGATCCAGAATGGATATCCCTAATAAAGTACACAACGACCGTTTCGCCAGAAGACAGCTTTTTCCCAGGGGTGATAAAAAAAAGCTGCCTTCCAGCAAAACGGTCGTTGGGGTCTCCCCCCTGCTACCCATCTAAACTCATAGTTCTGCAGAGGTATTACAGCATTGTGCACTTTATTAGGGGTATCTATTCTGGATCACTCCACAAATTAGATTTTATCTTTCTTTTCATGGCTGTGTGCTTGTTTTGTTTACTTGTTTGGAGTGAGTGAGACTGAAACAATTGTTAGGATGTCCATAAACATTTGGCTACATAGTGTATACTCAAATGTTTCCTATCTCCCACAGACTGAAAAGACTGCAGTATATTGGCCTCCACTTCACTTCATCCCGTTCTATATGTGGCCTCCAGATTGGAGATTGGATCAGTGAATAGTAGGTGCTGATTCTCCAGAGATGGGACTGTTACCTATAAGGCGTTTATTGTGTATTTTGTGGCTCTTGTTTTTCATTGCCAACTCTCTTATTCTACAAAGCGTATAAATATTATGCAAGATCTCAGACAGGACCGGTTAATCTAATCTTGGATATTATTTATATATAACAAGGGACTTTTTAGGTGCCAGCTGGAAACACACCCAAATACCGTAATCCTCAAACGCTCTATAAAAGGGTGGCAAGTCTGAAAGCTGTGCCAACCTCTGTCAGTCTGACATATCAACGAGGAAAAAGACAGCAGGAACTTTCAGAAGATGAAAGCATGTGTGGTACATATTCTGCTCCTCTTGTTGCCTAGTGGTTTTGCCATTTCAGGTAATATGTTATATGTATTGGTAGATGCATAGGTGGGAACCGGAGTAACCTTAGAAATATTTTGCTTTACTTAATTCACAGAAATAAGATGTCCAGGATTGCATTAAAGGGAACCTGTCAGGTATAAAAATGCTATTAACCTGTAGATATGGGGTTAATCTGCTGTGTTTGAAACCTGCCCCGCACTTGCACATTTAACGATGCTGCTGGGAGGAATTTAACTTTACTCCTCCTGGCAGCATTTGTGTTTCAATCACTGCTCAGTGTATGGAGGTTATCAGGCTCACATGGACCGGCCAATACATAAGCTAAGAATCTCTCTTTGCAAATATTTCTAAAGAAGTAATGCGATACTTATGTTTTTTACTCATTTTACATTAACTATGTAATTATCCCTTTTTTTCTAATCTTCTTATAGCAGTAATGCAATGCCAAAGTATCCATATATTATTGAGTGCCACTGGATATGTTTTTTGTAGTTATGTGGTCTGCAGGAACAGTGAGGACAGTTGAGGGTCCTGTAAGTTTCCGGCTGCAATTCAGCAAATGGAGTTGGGTATTTGGTCAGGATTAATGGTGTACTCATTGCTGATTAATACAGGAAGATACTTATTCATCATATAATACCATCAGGAGACATTTGATTGGCTCCAAATTTAAGCTGCAGCCGGAAAACTACTCCAAACACCCAGCCAATGTCATATAGAACAATCTTCAATGCAAAGAAGAACTAGGAGTCCTTGAGGTGATGATCTGGCATCCACATAGCCCTGGAAGTGATGATCTGGCCCCCACAGACCCTGGAAAGTGATGATCTGGCCCTCACAGAGCCCTGCAAGTGATGATCCGGCCACCACAGAGCCCTGGAAGTGTTGTTCCGGCCCCCACAGAGCCCTGGAAGTGATGATCCAGTGTGCACCAAGCCATAATCTCACATTGTCCCATCTGTCTGGGATCAAGAGACAGAAGGATACACGCAAGCCTCATACACAGAAGATCTGGGGTCAGTCCTCCAAGATGTTTGGAACAGATTCCTGGAAGGTTTCTTCAAAAACTAAGTACAAGGGTTCGAGAAGAACTGATGAAGCAAAAAGGGGTCAACAAATATTGATGGGATTTACAGTTTTCTTTTATTCATTCACTTTGCGTTTTCTTAAGTTGCAAACATTTTTTCTACACCTGTCTAAACCTTTTGCACAGTACTTATGATTGTTTGACCTAATGAAAATTTTTGGTGTATAAGCAACTTAATACTTCTGGAGTGAGATTTATTTTTTATGATACATGAGTTTAGAAGGAACAACAAAAAAGGAACACTTGACTTGGCTAAACCTCAAGGGGTGGAAAAAAAAGTCTTTAAAGATTGTTCCCATCTTCTAACTTCAGGTGCACTCCTCCTGAGGCAACCAACTACTTGATTGATGGGGTTAGACAATCCGTTCACAGCTCTGACCGGTAGCATTATCTGATCTGAGCGCTCCTGACTCTCCATTATTGGCCACCATTGCTAGAGTGCAGTGGTAGCCGGTAACCTAGGCAAAATGATGTAAGCAAGATTATGGGGTAGGCGCGGGAAAAATCTTGTATGCGATTGTAGGCAGAGGAGATAGAGGGGAGTAGAGAAGGAGATCTTGTGAGGATCTGAGGTTGCCTCTTTTTGTGACATGGAAGTGGTTATATAAAGGTCTCAGATATGTGTTGCTCTTATGCTTCTGCTTTTAATTTATCTTCGATGCCACATGGCACAGTGAAATAAAAAATATAAAGCAGGACCCCCTATTGAGATTTGCCGTGACGTGGTAGGAGTGGCTCAAAAAATTGATCAATATTTTGCTAAAAGTCTCATTTTATATTATAGTACAGTTGGAATTAATCTGTGAATTTACATTTTATTTGTTGCATGCCACTCTCAGATGTGCTGGCTTCTTTCTCTTTTTACATATTATATAGGATATAGCCACCTATTGGGAAAACTCCACACTCAAATGTTTCCTATCTCCCACAGACATTAATGATTTCAGTAAAATTGGCCTTCACGTCATCTCCTATATGTGTCCACCACTGGTTCTATTGGATAGAATAATAGGAGACAGAGGAGCTGATTCTCCAGAGATGGGGATTTTGTGGCTCATATGTCTTTTGCCAACTGTCTTATTCTGTGGAGAGTGTATTGTTATTATTATTATTTATTATTATATCGCTGTTTATTCCATGGTGCGTTACAAGTGACAAGGGTATACATAAAAAAACAAGTACAATAATCATGAACAATATAAGGCACAGACTGTTACAGGAGGAGAGAGGACCCTGCCCGCTAGGGTTCACAGTCTACAGGGGATGGGTGAGGGTGCAGTAGGTGAGGACAGAGCTGGTTGTGCAGTGGTGTACTGGACTGAGGGCTATTGTAGGTTGTAGGCTTGTCGGAAGAGGTGGGTCTTCAGGTTCCTTTTGAAGCTTTCCATGATAGCTGAGTCTCATATGCAGGGGTCAAGCGTTCCAGATTATGTCGCGGGAGAAATCTTGTATGCGCTTGTGGGAAGAGGAGATAAGAGAGTAGTAGAGAAGGAGATCTTGTGAGGATCTGAGGTTGTGTGCAGGTAGGTACTGGGAGACTAGGCCACAGATGTGTGGAGAAGACAGGTTGTGGATGGCTTTATATGTCATGGTTAGGGTTTTGAACTGAAGTCTTTGGGTAATGGGAAGCTAGTGAAGGGATTGTCAGAGAGGAGAGGCCGGGGAATAGCGGGGGGACAGGTGGATTAATCGGGCCGCAGAGTTTAGGATAGATTGGGGGGGTGCAACAGTGTTAGAAGGGAGGCCAGAGAGGAAGAGGTTGCAGTAGTCGAGACGGGTCATAATGAGTGCATGTACTAGTGTTTTTGCTGATTCTTGGTTAAGGAATGCACAAATATGGGAGATATTTTTGAGTTGTAGTCAGCATGAGGTGAAGATGGCTTGGATGTGTGGCTTGAAGGAGAGAGCAAAGTTGAGGATTACCCCAGGCAATGAGCTTGTGAGACTGGGGAGAGTGAGCAGCCATCAATTTTGATGGATAGGCTTGCTGGGAGGGTTGAGTGAGGAGGAGGAAAGATAATAAATTCTGTTTTGTCCATGTTAAGCTTTAGAAATCGCACATAGAAAAAGGATGAAATAGCAGACAGACATTGTGGGACTCTGGTTAGTAGAGAGGTGATGTCAGGTCCAGAGAGGTCTTCTGCTCTTAGCTTTGGCTCATTTTGCCTCTTCAGGTAATGTGTTCTGTGTATTGGAGTAATTATAGTTAAAGCCTGAATAACAGGCATTTTTTGCCTTCCATTAGGGTGTTTATATCCAGGAGCATTTTTCAACCCTTTATTACAGTTGGGAAAATACAATGTTGACTTTTGCCGCCTCTTATTTTTGCCCTGATGATGGAGCCTCTGATGGGCTGATCAACTTTTAAAATAAGTTGCATAATTGTTGGCCACCAGTAACATAAAATTGGGCTATAAGCTGATGATATATTAGCATTATCTTAGCCAGTTAGGTCTAAGCAATGCCTTCAGATTCTCACAGGGTTTTTATGGTCTCACACTGAAAGGTTAGTAATTCCAAAATACAACTTTGCAACATATTATAATTAGCTATTACTTTAGCTCGCCTAAGTTCAGAAACATTTTTAAAAGATCCCCCTCTATGGATGGAGCTTCTTCTCTACCCATCCAAAAACCTCCTAGGTTTAATTAAGCCTTTGTGACCTCTTGGTTATATTTAATTGCCTCTAAAGGCCACTTTACACAATTTCACTGCAACCACAGATCTGCCGCAGATTTATCTCTGTGTGTAAAGTGGCCTTAAGACTCCTAAGTCTCTGATCTTGGTTTCCACTCTTACATTCCTTTATACTGTTCCAAATTTTTAGTTTTGCTTGATTGGAAGCTTTAGATATCAGTAAGATGATTCATATACAGTAGCTTAAATGTGTAATTTTCAGGATGTAGAGGGTTGCAATTACTTCCAAGGTACAATATGGAGGAGGAGAAATTGTGAAAGGGGGCACAATATAGCATGGGGCAGTGGGATTTTATGCAGAGGGGGCAGTATGAGGGGAATATTATAGTTCGGGAGGGATATTTTGGAGAGGGGGAGTATGGTGGGGGGATCATAACGAGAAGCTTAGTTTGGGGAAGACATTATGGAGTGGGGCAGTGGGGAGTAGGTGGATTTATGGAGAGGCTCAGTGTGGGGGAGGACAGAATGGAGGGGGGTAGTGTGGTGGACACTATGGAGAGAGTTATATTACGGACAGGTGCAGTGTGAGGGATATTTTCTGCTGAAAGCATAGTGACGGGTAATTATTTTTTCATGGGCGCAGCATGAGAGATATTTATTTTTTTGTGGGGCATTATAATGACTTGTGATGACATGGACACTCAATGCCTAGCATGGGTTAACTTTCTTAAAATTCAGCCAGACATGAAGACAGTTTGTTTATAGATGGGGGATAATCCCTCATTGTTCTACAAGACTCTTGGGAGTTTAGTATTGAAGTTTTTGTTGACTCATGTAATTGTTTTGGCCACTGAAGGCCAGACACCCATTGTATTGCTAATCTAATGTAAATTATCTCAGTGGCCATTGCCTAGTCTGTGGATTTTAGACTACATGTAAATATCCTCAGTCTTTCTACCCACATCATTTAAATGAACATTATCCATGCAGCTTGAAATTCATCCAATAAGAGAAGCAACCTTGTACAACCAATCCGATAAGGGCACAGTATACCCTAAGGGAAGGTTATGGCTATAAAAGGGGACTTCTTGGAGTCACCTGGTTGTTGATGGATGTTGCATGATCCAGTCTAAGCTCTTAGGAGCTGGCTAGGGGATCAGAACCAGGATGCCTTGTGGACTCGGTCTAGGGACTTTGGCTCCGACTACATGATCACTTGGCTACATGGCTTCAATCTAGGGACTTCGATTCCGATTGGAGACCATATCCGCAGTCTAGGGACTTCAACTCCGGCTGCCAGGATTATATCATATCATCATACCAGAGACTACTTAAGGAAGAAACCCAGGTTGGGACAATTCGGTCACCTGGCTACAGACTTTGCAGACCTCAGCCAGCTTCCTAAATCTGGCATTATTCCATTCTCGGTGAGTGCCCGCCAAAAGCGGGGTGCTGCTGGATTGGAGTAAGTAGCCCTGGAAGCTCTGAGACACGGACATTCTAAATCCCTGGTGAGCCAGCGGAAGGGTGAGACTCTGTTGCCTGTTTCATTTGTGTGTTTTGCTGGTTATGTGCTATGTGCCGTTAATATTTTGGGGATCCAATAAAGTGTTAATATTGTGATTCCTTCACCCTGTGTTGTCTGAGTAGTGTTCTGCCCACGGTTAAAGAGGTCGGCGTTCAGTTGGGATGAGCCCTGGGCCACGCTGTCTTTCTAAAGGCGGCCGGGCCAGCGGACGAGAGCACCCACTGAGCCCCGTGTCTCCACAATACTTCTATTTTTAAGGGCTCTGTGTCGGGATGAGCTGCAGAAGACTGGTGAAGAGGGAAGTCTGGAGAGAAGAGCTGTGGATGTGAAATCCCATCATGGTGTCTATATTACGTGGAGACAAAAGGGACAAAAAATGTTTTTGTGATACTGACTATGTCTCATCAGTACTGTGGTTCTGTGTGGTTTACAGTCTGATGATGACTGGTAACAACAACTCCCAGTATCTCCTTACCATTGTTAATGACATACTTGGAATTGTAGGTTCAAGTACTACATGTATAGGGCTGACATGAAATTACATTTGATTGCTGCACTATTGTGGGTTCTTTATACATGTACTGATGCTGCCTTCATGTACTGATGATGGTTCTGATGCTGCATTATGGTACTGATGATGGTTATTGCAGTGCACTAAATGTACTGATGGTGGTTCTGATGCTGCAATCTTGTACTTTCAGTGCTACTGGTGTTGCATTCTGGTACTGATGGTGCTTCTGGTGAATTCATGTACTGACAGTGTTCCTGATGCTGCATTTGTGTACTGATGTTGGTCTTGATTCTCCATTTGTGTACTGATGGTGCTTCTGGCACTGCATTTTTGTACTGATTATGTTTCTGGAAATGCACTCATGCTCTAACGGAGGTTCTGATCTTCTACACATGTAGCAATCTATAACATGCTTCATGGCTATGTTAAAACGTAATCTCAAAGTTTCAAGTATTTTTATGAGGAGGATTTAGTGAGTGTCTGCTCTAAAAACTTAGTTTTTTTCATGTTAAAGTGTGTTCACACTAAGTTTTTGGAGCAGAAACTGAGCGAAATCTCTCCAAATCCTCTTCAAATACTTAAAACTTGGTTTTGGTGATGTATTAATGTACTGATGGTGGTTTTAGTGTTGAAGTAATGTGTAAGTACCCCTTTACAAACTTTTGAGGCCATTTTGATTGATTCAAAATTGTAATGTGGCCCTTAGACGAAAATTGTTGTGCACACCTTCCATAGAACAAACGCAGCAAACATGTAATAATCAGAGAAGATTGTTATTGTGTCACGGTGGCTCAGTGGTTAGCACTGCAGCCTTGCAGCGCTGGGGTCCAAGGTTCAAATCCCACCCAGGACATCTGCAAGGAGTTTGTATGTTCTCCCCGTGTTTGCGTGGGTTTGCTCCGGGTTCTCTGGTTTCCTCCCACACTCCAAAAGACATACAGATAGCTAATTTAGATTGTGAGCCCCAATGGGAACAGTGTTGCCAATGTATGTAAAGCACTGCGGAATATGTTAGCGCTATATAAAAATAAAGATTTATTAATAAAAAATAAAGATTTATTATTATTGTGTCATGTGGTGCAGACACCTGCAAAAAACAGGCCGAAGAAAAGCAGTAGAAAAACAGCAGCATTTACACTATGTGTAAACATGGCCTTAGTGTTACATTATTACATTTTTAAGGGTATAATGGAGAGAAAAAATTAGTCACACCATTTTTTTTTAACATCGTTTACTGATCCCATTAAATATTTGGACTCCTGTGATTTGCACATTGTTACGATTACAGGGACACAAAATATTTATTTGCTGATTTGTGATGTTGATTGTTTGTTTGTTTTAAAAAAGCGCATTAAAATGACATTATTGCAATTGTTTTTCATTATTTTTAGTAATTTTGTAGGAAGAAAAAAATCTGACTATTGTTTTCCCTGATTTGTACTGATTTGTACACTGTATCTCTATGTACCAGTATAATCCGCCTGTGGGTTCAGATTCTGCACTGCAGCTTCAAGTATACAAAATTCTCTTATCTTTAGCTACTGTCTGTAATAATGGAGGCTGTGGGTTCGATTCCTGGGAAAGCTAGATCTCAAGAAGAGAGAATTAGCTTTTTGTAATTATTTTTCATTATTTTTTTATTTATCTTATAGGAAAATAACCCCAACCTGACTTTTACTCTCCCTTTAGAATTAGTGATATAGAAATACACTGCTATATACAGTGCCTACAAGTAGTATTCAACCCCCTGCAGATTTAGCAGGTTTACACATTCGGAAGTAACTTGGCATTGTGACATTTGGACTGTAGATCAGCCTGGAAGTGTGAAATGCAGCAAAAAAGAATGTTATTTCTTTTTTTATTTTTTTTTAAATTGTGAAAAGTTTATTCAGAGGGTCATTTATTATTCAACCCCTCAAACCACCAGAATTCTGTTTGGTTCCCCTAAAGTATTAAGAAGTATTTCAGGCACAAAGAACAATGAGCTTCACATGTTTGGATTAATTATCTCTTTTTCCAGCCTTTTCTGACTAATTAAGGGTACCTTCACACTTTAGCGATGCAGCAGCGATCCGACCAGCGATCTGACCTGGTCAGGATCGCTGCTGCATCGCTACATGGTCGCTGGTGAGCTGTCAAACAGGCAGATCTCACCAGCGACCAGTGACCAGCCCCCAGCCAGCAGCGACGTGCAAGCGACGCTGCGCTTGCACGGAGCCGGCTCCTGGAAGCTGCGGACACTGGTAACTAAGGTAAACATCGAGTATGGTTACCCGATGTTTACATTAGTTACCAGCGCACACCGCTTAGCGTGTGCAGGGAGCAGGAGCCGGCAGCACAGGCAGCGTGAGAGCTGCGGAGGCTGGTAACTAAGGTAAATATCGGGTAACCACCTTGGTTACCCGATGTTTACCTTAGTTACCAGCCTCCGCCGATCTCACGCTGCCTGTGCTGCCGGCTCCTGCTCGCTTCATTTGTCGCTCTCTCGCTGTCACACGCAGCGATCTGTGTGTCACAGCGGGAGAGCGCCTTTGAAGAAAACGAACCAGGGCTGTGTGTAACGAGCAGCGATCTCGCAGCAGGGGCCAGATCGCTGCTCAGTGTCACACACAGCGAGATCGCTAATGAGGTCACAAAAAACGTGACTCAGCAGCGATCTCAGTAGCGATCTCGCTGTGTGTGAAGCACCCCTAAGACCCTCCCCAAACTTGTGAACAGCACTCATACTTGGTCAACATGGGAAAGACAAAGGAGCATGCCAAGGCCATCAGAGACAAGATCGTGGAGGGTCACAAGGCTGGCAAGGGGTACAAAACCCTTTCCAAGGAGTTGGGCCTACCTGTCTCCACTGTTGGGAGCATCATCCGGAAGTGGAAGGCTTATGGAACTACTGTTAGCCTTCCACGGCCTGGACAGCCTTTGAAAGTTTCCACCCGTGCCGAGGCCAGGCTTGTCCGAAGAGTCAAGGCTAACCCAAGGACAACAAGGAAGGAGCTCCGGGAAGATCTCATGGCAGTGGGGACATTGGTTTCAGTCAATACCATAAGTAACGTACTCGACCGCAATGGTCTCCGTTCCAGACGAGCCCGTAAGGTACCTTTACTTTCAAAGCGTCATGTCAAGGCTCGTCTACAGTTTGCTCATGATCACTTGGAGGACTCTGAGACAGACTGGTTCAAGGTTCTCTGGTCTGATGAGACCAAGATCGAGATCTTTGGTGCCAACCACACACGTGACGTTTGGAGACTGGATGGCACTGCATACGACCCCAAGAATACTATCCCTACAGTCAAGCATGGTGGTGGCAGCATCATGCTGTGGGGCTGTTTCTCAGCCACGGGGCCTGGCCATCTGGTCCGCATCCATGGGAAGATGGATAGCACCGCCTACCTGGAGATTTTGGCCAAGAACCTCCGCTCCTCCATCAAGAATCTTAAGATGGGTCGTCATTTCATCTTCCAACAAGACAACGACTCAAAGCACACAGCCAAGAAAACCAAGGCCTGGTTCAAGAGGGAAAAAATCAAGGTGTTGCAGTGGCCTAGTCAGTCTCCTGACCTTAACCCAATTGAAAACTTGTGGAAGGAGCTCAAGATTAAAGTCCACATGAGACACCCAAAGAACCTAGATAACTTGGAGAAGATCTGCATGGAGGAGTGGGCCAAGATAACTCCAGAGACCTGTGCCGGCCTGATCAGGTCTTATAAAAGACGATTATTAGCTGTAATTGCAAACAAGGGTTATTCCACAAAATATTAAACCTAGGGGTTGAATAATAATTGACCCACACTTTTATGTTGAAAATGTATTAAAATTTAACTGAGCAACATAACTTGTTGGTTTGTAAGATTTATGCATCTGTTAATAAATCCTGCTCTTGTTTGAAGTTTGCAGGCTCTAAAGCTGGTGTCACACATAACGACGACGACAACGACGTCGCTGCAACGTCACCATATTCTGTGACGTAGCAGCGACCATAGATGATCGTTAGTAAGCTGTCAAACATGTTATAAAAAGCAGCGACGGAGCAGCGATCAAGCGACGTCGACGGTCGTTGTGTGGTTTCAGACGTAGCGTAGCGTCGCTGCTGCGGTGTCAAACACAAGGATTATCAGCTTATCAGCGTGGCGCAGCGGGATAGCAGCGATCAAAAAATGACCTGGAGCATTCAGGAGCGAGCAGCGATTTCGCAGCAGGGGTCTGATCGTTGTTATGTGTCACACACAGCGACGTCGCTGTTGAGGTCGCTGCAACGTCACAGAATATGGTGACGTTGCAGCGACGTCGTTGTCGTCGTCGTTATGTGTGACACCAGCTTAACTTATTTGCATCTTATCAAACCTGCTAAATCTGCAGGGGGTTGAATACTACTTGTAGGCACTGTACAATACAAAGGTGGCTGTAGCTCATAGATTTGGCTGCCTCCAATGGTAAATGTGGGTTTGATCCTGGGGAGACCAGATCTCAAGAAAAGAGTTGTCTATTTAGTATAATGTAAATGTGTGCAGAGCGTTCCTCCCCCCATAGGAGGAGAAACAGAGCAAAGAAGATAGTGAGAGAAGACATGAAAAGAAAAACTGAGTATTGGAAGTTGGGACAAAGTCTTGACATAATGGGACTGACCCTGGAAATCACCAAGAGTTGGCAGGCTGGGGCAACGGGATCACTGGAATGGGCTGTGGCCACTGAAAGTCAGACAAAAAAA
This sequence comes from Anomaloglossus baeobatrachus, assembly GCF_048569485.1. Classification (NCBI taxonomy): domain Eukaryota; kingdom Metazoa; phylum Chordata; class Amphibia; order Anura; family Aromobatidae; genus Anomaloglossus; species Anomaloglossus baeobatrachus. The sequence goes on from NC_134361.1 coordinate 21,868,256, forward strand.
ATAGAGTGGTCTGGTCAGGCAAAGCCTTATCCCTAAAATATTGCTTAAAAGCGAATTGCTGCCACATGTAAACGAAATGTCTGTGCCTGTAAAACAGATCCGAACGCCAAGGCTGGGGCCACACCAGTGTACGGCATCTGATGCAATATGCTAGCTCCCAGTGTGCTGCGAGTGTGAGCCGAGTGTCATGCAACTGAGATCCAATCCTGCAATCAGATCACAGCTGCGGAGGAGATGGAGGGATTAATCTCCCCATCTCCTCCGTTGTCAGCTGATGTCATTATTGCACTGCACTCCTGTGTAATGCGAGTGCATCGCAATGTTTCCCTCGCACCCATAGACTTGTATGGGTACGAGTGTATACGGATCGGGTTCCATCCGCTGCATGCTGCAACTGTTTTCTTGGTCTGATTAGGGCTGAGAAAATAATCACAGATGGCAGCGGCCCCATAGAGTAACATGGGACTGGGTGGAATGTGATTTTTTTTATCGCATTCCACTCGGTCCGTTTTACTCGCCGTGTGTCCTAGCCCTTAGTTTTGTGTCTGCTATCTCTTGTCTATACATTATACTAGTTTCAAAATGGACTGTCTTCTTCCTTTATGTTATCATACCACACCAAGAGTTCCTTCCCTATCTGAGGGTCTGCAGCTTGAACACAGAATATATGAAGGGACTAACTACAGACTTACTTAAAGGAACCTGGGATCGCAACGCCACACCTTGACCCGTGTGACCCTCACCCTCATACGGCTATGTAGATGCAGAAATGCAAAAGGAGAATTGGGCGCAGTGAGAAGTGTTTTAGCATAATTGGTGTAAAATCTAGTAAGATCAATGTGATTTTGGTATAACCCCAGCCCTCCTCGGTTCCTCTCTCTCACAGGTGATCACTCTCATTATTTCTTTAAGTCGGTAACCACTGATCTGACATTAAATACGACTTCGTACACGATGAGACGGACGCTGGACGACGTCACTCTAATGTGGTACGACAGCGACGATGAAGTGGTGGAACGTCGTGTTCCCTGGTTTAAAACTCCATATGCAAATTTAAGGAAAGCAAGTGAAGAATTTCATTCAAAGCAGATAAATACGGAAAACGTTCTACACGATATCTTAGATTTTATGAATCAAACGGAGGGTAAGTATCATTTATACATATCCAACATTTTATTTTCATGTTACGTTTTGCGATTCAACTGTTTTTATTGATTTTGCAAGTTAAAATGGTTTTGGACACGTTTATTCTGCAATTTGTTAGTGCAGCTGAAATGAATTGGAAATTTTATTAATAAAATATCTGTCTGCACATTCTGTCTGCATAGAATGGGGTCGATTATGCAAATAAACTCTGACCAGAGTGTGATCCGATGCTCGCGGATGAAGAGACGGTGGGGAAAAAAAATTCTCCATCTTCTCCATTCTGTGAGTCTGCAGAAATTGGACTGCACTCAGATGTCATCCGAATGTAGTCTGATGGTTTCTACACAGTCATTGACTTTTTTAATAAAACCCAATTGCGAATATGATTTTAAGCCACAAATACATACATTAAGGTAAATACAGTAAATTGCCCCCTTAGGTGGTCAACCTCTTTAGGGAACTTGTCACTTCAGATAATGTTATTACCTGCAGGTATAGGGTTAATTTGCAGGTTAATTACGTTATGAAGGTGCCTGGACACTGTACTAAAAGCCAAACTATCAGGAGGAAATGAACAGGGGTTTATGTGTGAACCTCAAACCACTGTCAATGTCACTGCATTCTGAAACTTATAGACTAAAGGCCGCTTTACACACTGCAATATCGGTACCGATATCGCTAGCGTGGGTACCCGCCCCCATCGGTTGTGCAACACGGGGAAATCTCTGCCCGTGTCGCACAACATCGCCTGGACCCGTCACACTACTTACCTGCCTAGCGACGTCGCTCCTTTGTAAGGGGGCGGTTCGTTGAGTGTCACAGTGACGTCACAGCAGCGTCACTGAACCGCCGCCCAATAGAAGCGGAGGGGCGGAGATGAGCGGGACGTAACATCCCGCCACCTGCTTCCTTCTGCATTGTGGCCGGGAGGCAGGTAAGGAGATGTTCCTCGTTCCTGCGGTGTCACACGGAGCAATGTGTGCTGCCGCAGGAACGAGGAACAACTTCGTTACTGCTGCAGTCACGATATTTGAGAATGGACCCCCATGTCACCGATGAGCGATTTTGCACGTTTTTGCGACGATGCAAAATCGCTCATAGGTGTCACACGCAACGGCATCGCTAAAGCGACCAGATGTGCGTCACAAATTCCGTGACCCCAACGAGATCAATTTAGCGATGTCGTAGCGTGTAAAGCCCGCTTTAGGCGGGCTTTACACGTTGTGACATCTCTATCAATTGCTAGCGATGTCCAGCGTGATAGCACCCGCCCCCGTCGCACATGCGATATGTGGTGATTGCTGCCGTAGCGAACATTATCGCTATGGCAGCTTCACACGCACATACCTGCTCAGTGACGTCGCTGTGACTGCCAAACAATCCCTTCTTCAAGGGGGAGGTGCGTTCGGCGTCACCGCGACATCACTAATTGGCCGGCCAATAGAAGTGGAGGGGCGGAGATGAGTGGGACATAACATCCCGCCCACCTCCTTCCTTACGCATTGCCGTCGGGACGCAGGTAAGGAGATGTTTGTCACTCCTGCGGGTTCACACACAGCGATGTGTGGAGCTGCAGGAGCGACAAACAACATCGTACCTGCGGTCGAACTGGCATTATGGAAATGAATGACGTGACACAGATCAGCGATATTTTACGCTTCTGTGCTCGTTCATCGTCGCACCTAGGATTTACATGTTGCGATGTCGCTACCGGCGCCGGATGTGCGTCACTAACGACGTGACCCCGATGATATATCGGTAGCGATATCGCAACGTGTAAAGCCCACCTTACTGTAAATGGGTTGTCCACTACTAGGACCAGGGGCAGACACTGATTGCACGTGGGCCCCCCCTTCTATGGCGGTATAATTAAATAAATAAATAAATAAATATTATATATATATATATATATATATATATATATATACTGTATATACATACACACACATACAGTGCCTACAAGTAGTATTCAACCCCCTGCAGATTTAGCTGGTTTACACATTCGGAATTAACTTGGCATTGTGACATGTGGACTGTAGATCAGCCTGGAAGTGTGAAATGCACTGCAGCAAAAAAGAATGTTATTTATTTTTTTTTTAAATTGTGAAAAGTTTATTCAGAGGGTCATTTATTATTCAACCCCTCAAACCACAAGAATTCTGTTTGGTTCCCCTAAAGTATTAAGAAGTATTTCAGGCACAAAGAACAATGAGCTTCACATGTTTGGATTAATTATCTCTTTTTCCAGCCTTTTCTGACTAATTAAGACCCTCCACAAACTTGTGAACAGCACTCATACTTGTTCAACATGGGAAAGACAAAGGAGCATTCCAAGGCCATCAGAGACAAGATCGTGGAGGGTCACAAGGCTGGCAAGGGGTACAAAACCCTTTCCAAGGAGTTGGGCCTACCTGTCTCCACTGTTGGGAGCATCATCCGGAAGTGGAAGGCTTATGGAACTACTGTTAGCCTTCCACGGCCTGGACAGCCTTTGAAAGTTTCCACCCGTGCCGAGGCCAGGCTTGTCCGAAGAGTCAAGGCTAACCCAAGGACAACAAGGAAGGAGCTCCGGGAAGATCTCATGGCAGTGGGGACATTGGTTTCAGTCAATACCATAAGTAATGTACTCCACCGCAATGGTCTTCGTTCCAGACGATCACGTAAGGTACCTTTACTTTCAAAGCGTCATGTCAAGGCTCGTCTACAGTTTGCTCATGATCACTTGGAGGACTCTGAGACAGACTGGTTCAAGATTCTCTGGTCTGATGAGACCAAGATCGAGATCTTTGGTGCCAACCACACACGTGACGTTTGGAGACTGGATGGCACTGCATACGACCCCAAGAATACCATCCCTACAGTCAAGCATGGTGGTGGCAGCATCATGCTGTGGGGCTGTTTCTCAGCCACGGGGCCTGGCCATCTGGTCCGCATCCATGGGAAGATGGATAGCACGGCCTACCTGGAGATTTTGGCCAAGAACCTCCGCTACTCCATCAAGGATCTTAAGATGGGTCGTCATTTCATCTTCCAACAAGACAACGACCCAAAGCACACAGCCAAGAAAACCAAGGCCTGGTTCAAGAGGGAAAAAATCAAGGTGTTGCAGTGGCCTAATCAGTCTCCTGACCTTAATCCAATTGAAAACTTGTGGAAGGAGCTCAAGATTAAAGTCCACATGAGACACCCAAAGAACCTAGATAACTTGGAGAAGATCTGCATGGAGGAGTGGGCCAAGATAACTCCAGAGACCTGTGCCGGCCTGATCAGGTCTTAAAAAAGACGATTATTAGCTGTAATTGCAAACAAGGGTTATTCCACAAAATATTAAACCTAGGGGTTGAATAATAATTGACCCACACTTTTATGTTGAAAATTTCTTAAAATTTAACTGAGCAACATAACTTGTTGGTTTGTAAGATTTATGCATCTGTTAATAAATCCTGCTCTTGTTTGAAGTTTGCAGGCTCTAACTTATTTGCATCTTATCAAACCTGCTAAATCTGCAGGGGGTTGAATACTACTTGTAGGCACTGTATATATCTGTCTATCTATCTATCTATCACTAAATCCCCATTTACTACATCACTACACCCCCATATACTACACCTGTAATATACTACATCACTACACCCCCATATACTACACCTGTAATATACTACCTCCCCATATACTACATCACTGCACCCCTCCTATACTACCCCTGTAATATGCTACATCACTACACCTAAATCCCCATATACTACACTTGTTATATACTACATCACTACATCCTCATATATTACACCTGTAATACAGCACATCCCCATATACTACACCTGTAATATAGTACATCCCCATATACTACACCTGTAATATAGTACATCCCCATATACTACATCACTGCACCCCCCATATACTACACCTATAATATACTACATCACTACATTCTCGTATACTACACCTGTAATAAACTACATCACTACACCCCCATGTACTACATCTCCATATACTACACCTGTAAAACTACATCACTATACCCCCATATACTACACCTGTAATTTACTATATTACTACACCCCCCATATACTACACCTGTAACAAACTACACCACTACACACCCATATACTACACCCCTATATACATCACTACACCCCCATATACCACACCCCTATATACTACACCACTATATACTACACCTGTAATATACTACATTACTACACCCCCCATATACTACACCTGTAACATACTACACCACTACACCCCTATATACTACATCACTACACCACCCATATACTACACCTGAAATAAAGTACATCACTACACCCCCCATATACTACACCTGTAACAAACTACACCACTACACCCGTATATACTACACCACTACACCCCTATATACTACACCTGTAAAACAACATCACTACACCCCCATATACATCAGTACACCCCCAATATTAGCCAGCAGCAACCCCCCCTCCTTAAGTTATTAGTCACCACTCACCTATCCCTCCTCAGGCACCTCCGTACGGGCCCCCCGCCGAGCTGCTTCTTCTCTTGTATGGGCTCTGGCTGTGCCGATGTTGTCCTCCTAGGGGCCCCCGCCTCTGCTTCTCTCCGTGAAGTCCTCCGCTGTGCCGCTTCTTCTCCCGCCGGCCATGCGGGAACTTTTGAAGTGACACACGTGCACGCAGTGCTGACGACATCAGGGTGCGCGCGTGTGTGCCGCCCCCGTAGAAGCAGCCGAGCTGCTCGGATCCGGGTTCGCTGTGGCTTGAGGGTCTCCAGACCCGGGGGTCATGCGGCAACTGAAATGAAGGGGGTGTATGTACAGTGGAATTTAGACAGAGTTCGTGACGCCACCCGTGGTGTACGGTAATTTGGGAGTACCGCCGCTGCCGTTGGGAGTACCTGGGGTGATGAAGTGGGGCAGCCAGGAGTCATAGCCCTTCACGGGTAGGGTGGATGCCCCGGGACTTGGTGGGGGGGTGCCGTGGGACAGAGGGGTCATTTTCGTACTCACTCAGTCAATAAGCAGACGCTGACAACCGGGTAAACCAACTCTCTGGGTGCCGCTGCCACTGAGGGGAGCTCATCCGGGTCCCGTCCCCTATAGTGTTGCCTGGTGATCCGTGACCTGCCTTCTGGCACTAAGTTTGACTTCATTGTGGTGGCCCAGTAGTATGGAACTTGCCGGGCCCCGCTCCCCACTATGGCTAAGTGTGGGAGTTTGCTCTCAGGGCTCACGCTTGGGATTTTCTGGACCATTTTGGATTAGAAAGTCCTATCCCTCTCGTTGCGCTAATGCTCCGATTCTGGAGTGGGTGGGAACAGAGCATAAAGGCTCCGATCTCCTCAGGTGAATTCTCGGGTTGTCTGAAGCTACTCCCCGACCAAGGGTCTGTTTACCCCGCCGTGCCTTTGGTCACGGATCGGTTATAGTGCTAGGCTGCCGGCTGTCTTCCTCGACAGGTCCAGGCACCTTGCCACGATCCCCTGCGACAGGGGGTCCGACTCCTCTAGGCCCAGACCACCGTCTGCAACCTAGACAGTTCCTCTTAGGAGCCACTGCTCCCGACCTCCTCTCTCTCTCTCTACATACTCTGTCTAACTACACTTCTCACCTCCCCTCCCTGACCCCCCCAGGTGGGCGACTCTATTCCACTCTTTCGACCATCCACTGGTGGGTGTGGTGCAGGGTGTATCTAGGATTTGATTTGCTGTTGGAGGCAACACTGTCAGTTAGGGACCCAGAACCAAGAGGGAGGTGGAATACTGCACGGGGAGGGCAGATTGTGCAGTACCCTGTGACGACCTGATAGTTTAGGGGCGTCACACGTGTGTCACAGAGAAAGTGCCGGGCAGGGAACAGAGGAGAGAATCCTGCATTCTGCTGCCTGCACTTACTGTGTGGAGCTGCAGGATTGCTCCCTGCCCGGCACGCAGAGTTCGATCTGACCAGGGCCCCCAGAGCCTGGAGCTCCGGACAACAGGTCAGATTCCCCTCATCACTGTCCAGCGAGCAAGGGCCCCTGTTCACCGCATCGGCTGAACCGGCGATATGTCCGTCAGTGACTAGGACAACTCTTGTCAAGTACTATATTCCATGTCAAGGAAACAGCTTAGGAGATCAAATCTCCCACCATTGTCTCCATTTCTCTCAAACAGCGCCTCGCTGTCTACAATCCTCAGGTCTATATGCATTTCATACACAAGGCGACTGTTGCTTTCGCTACTAGGCCGATTATTTGGAAACTCACTGTGAGCGTATAGTATATGCACAACCGATTCCAACGTATGCGTGCGAGGTGCTTCAGCAAAGTGCGGGGATTTCAGATAAGTGCGGCATAGTTTAAACACAATCTCATAGTTTGACACAAGAACATAGTTTGAATTTATCCTTATATGTTTCCCATTGTTTGTTTTGTTTTGTTTTTCTCTTTGTTTTTCTACTTTACTGTTTATCCCCATTTAATAGGTGCTCCATGGACAATGCTACCAGGTGTGTATCTTGTCAGATGTATGCATGCCTTGAGCAGCCGTTCAAGGGTGAATATGTCTGCACACGATGCAAGCATGTTGCATATTTGGAAGCCAAGGTAACTGATCTAAATAAGCAGCTTGCAACACTCGGGCATTGCAAACCTGGAGAGGAGTTTAGAGCTCACTGAGCTTTCTCTGGCTGGGGCCAGTGATATGGAGGAGGGTGGAGGTAGGGAAGATCAGAACCCAGAGGTAGGTAGCTGGGTAACTGTTAGAAGAAGAGGTAGGGGGAAAAGTGTTAGGGAGCCTAGTCATGACCTGGCCCAACCTAGGAAATATGCCTGTTTGGCTGATATTAGGAATGAAGGGCCAGGACTAGGGTCACTACAGCAGGACGTTGCTCCTAGCAACCAGGAAAATGACTGCTGTAGGAAGGAGGGAAATTGGAGTGCAGCAAAGCCCAGACAGATGTTGGTGGTAGGGGACTCTATAATTGGCCAGACAGACAGGGTTATCTGTCGCCGAGACCGTGAATGCCGAACAGTGTGTTGTCTGCCGGGTGCCCGGGTTCGACATATTGCGGATCGGATAGACAGAGATTGCTGGGTGGGGCTGGGGAAAATCCAGCGGTCATGGTGCACATTGGTACTAATGACAAAGTTAGAGCCAGGTGGAAGGTCCTTAAAAATTATTACAGGGAACTAGGAGAGAAGCTGAAGTCCAGGACCTCCAAGGTGGTGTTTTCAGAAATACTACCGGTGCCACGAGCGTCACTAGAAAGACAGCGGGAGCTTAGGGAGATAAATACGTGGCTTAGAAATTGGTGCAGGAAGGAAGGGTTCGGGTTCATGGAGAACTGGGCTGACTTCTCAGTCGGCTACAGGCTCTACGGTAGGGACGGGCTGCACCTCAATGGGGAAGGTGCAGCTGTGCTGGGGGAGAAAATGGTCAGATGGATGGAGGACCTTTTATACTAGGATCTGGGAGGAGGGAGGGTAGTGGAGCAAATAAGGGGATAGATAGAGCAGATAGAGACAGTGAGACGGTAGGTGTCAATGAAGGATTGGATGGGATGGGATGGGACATGCAAGGAATATAGGGAGGCTAGGAGTATTAAAGGTGTTAAAAGTATTAAATGTCTACTGGCAAATGCAAGAAGTCTTGAAAACAAAATGAATGAATTGGAGACTTATGTCAACCATGGATTATGATGTGGTGGTCATTACGGAAACCTGGCTGGATGAAAGCCATGACTGGGTGACAAACATACAGGGTTATAGTACATTTAGGAAGGACAGGAAAGACAAAAAAGGTGGTGGGGTGTGTATATTTATCAAATCTAACCTAAAACCTGTGTTGAATGATGACATTGGGGGGAACTGCAACAATGTAGAGTCAGTATGGGTAAATGTACATGGGGAGGGTTATAATGGAAAAATGCTAATTGGAGTTTGCTATAAGCCTCCTAACATATCTGAACAAATAGAGGGTGAAATGCTGGAACAAATTGAAAAGGCAGCTAATAATAATAATAATAGGGTTCTTATTATGGAGGATTTCAACTATCCAGACATACAGTGAGACATAGAATCTTCTGGTTGTGCTAAAAGCTGTAAGTTCTTATCTACTATTCAAGACAATTTCCTCTCTTAGATGGTAGGTGAACCGACCAGGGGAGATAATTTGCTAGATCTGGTCCTGTCAAATAGACTGGATACAATTTCAGATCTACAGGTCCAGGAGCACTTGGGCACCAGCGATCATAATATGGTAAGCTTCAAAGTAATATTCAATAGAACATTTCAAAGGGGAAATACTAAAACCTGGAATTTTAGGAAAGCTGATTTCAACAAATTAAGGGAAGAGCTTAAATGTGTAGATTGGGACAAAGTCATGGTAACTGGGGATACTGAACATAAATGGGGAAAGTTTAAGGATATACTCTTAAAGTCCTGTAAAAAACTTATACCCTCTTGTAATAAAATGTCCAGGAATAAAAAGAAACCACTATGGATAAATAAGACTCTACAAAGTATAATAAAACAAAAACAAAGGGCATTTAAAATCTTAAAGGCTGAGAATACAGAAATAGCATTTCAGGAGTATGAAGATATCAATAGGAAATGCAAAAAAGAAATCAAGCAAGGAAAATTAGCTACTGAAACAAAAGTCGCCAAGGACATTAAAATAAATCTCACAATCTTTTATAAATACATTAATGCCAAAAGGAAAACAAAAAGGATAGTATCGGCCCCTTAAAATATAATAACAAGTTAGTTATAGAGGACAAACAAAAGACTGAGATATTAAACAAGCACTTCTCATCAGTGTTCACCAACGAACAGACTGTTGCAGGGATCATCATCAAAGTATAATAAAACAAAAACAAAGGGCATTTAAAATCTTAAAGGCTGAGAATACAGAAATAGCATTTCAGAAGTATAAAGATATCAATAGGAAATGTAAAAAAGAAATCAAACAAGCAAAACTAGCTACTGAAACAAAAGTCGTCAAGTACATTAAAATAAATCCCAAAATGTTTTATAAATACATTAATGCCAAAAGGAAAACAAAGGATAGTGTTGGCCCCTTAAAATATAATAACAAGTTAGTTATAGAGGACAAACAAAAGACTGAGATATTAAACAGGCACTTCTCATCTGTGTTCAGCAAGGAACTGACTGTAACAGGATTCATTCAACAAGTGAAAAATCAAAGTTCACCACCCGATATAATTAATTTAACACAAGGTGAAGTACGCCTACGTCTGAGTAAATTAAACATTGACAAATCCCCAGGGCCAGATGGCATTCATCCACGAATATTGAGGGAATTGAGCTCCGTAATCGACAGACCGCTGTATCTCATCTTTTTAGACTCGCTTGTAACAGGGTTGGTGCCTCAGGACTGGAGGATTGCTGATGTGGTACCGATATTTAAGAAAGTTAAGAGGGTAGATCCAGGCAACTATCGTCCAGTAAGCCTGACATCAGTAGTATGCAAAGTTTTTGAGGGTATTTTAACGGATGACATGTAAAAATATATTGCAGAAAATAATAAAATAACTGACAAACAGCATGGATTCATGAAAGATAAGTCGTGTCTAACCAACATGTTGGGGTTCTATGAGGGGGTAAGTGCAAACCTGGATATTGGTAATGCAGCTGATGTGATTTATTTGGACTTTGCAAAGACATTTGATACTGTACCACATAATAGGCTTATACTAAAGCTCCAGAAGCAAGGACTAGGGGAAACTATATGCAACTGGGTAAGGAATTGGCTAAAAGATAGGAAACAAAGAGTAGTCATAAATGGTACATTCTCTAAATGGGCTATAGTCAGCAGTGGGGTGCCGCAGGGATCTGTGCTAGGACCAATTCTTTTTAATCTCTTTATTAATGACCTTCTGGATGGGAATGATAGTAAAGTGTCAGGGGTACTTTGCACGCTGCGACATCGCTAGTCGATGATAGCGATGCTGAGCGCGATAGTCCCCGCCCCGTCGCACATGCGATAACTTGTGATAGCTGCCGTAGCGAACATTATCGCTACAGCAGCTTCACACGCACTTACCTGCCCTGCAACGTCGCTCTGGCCGGCGACACGCCTCCTTCCTAAGGGGGCGGTTCGTGCGGCGTCACAGCGACGTCACACGGCAGGCGACCAATAGAAGCGGAGGGGCATAGATGAGCGGGACGTAAACATCCCGCCCACCTCCTTCCTTCAGCATAGCTGCTGGATGCAGGTAAGGAGATGTTCCTCGCTCCTGCGGCTTCATACACAGCGATGTGTGCTGCCGCAGGATCGAGGAACAACATCGTACCTGTCGCTGCAGCGAAATTATGGAAATGACCGACACTACACAGATCACCGATTTTCGACGCTTTTGCGATCGTTTATCGGTGCATCTAGACTTTACACGTTGCGATGTCGTTACTGGCGCCGGATGTGCATCACTTTTCGATTTGACCCCGACGATATCGCATTACCGATGTCGCAACGTGCAAAGTACCCCTCAGTCTTTGCTGATGACACCAAACTATGTAGGATATTAAAAACTGACCTTGATAGTACAATATTACAAAAAGATCTGGATAAGATGTCAGAATGGGCAGATACTTGGCAAATGAGATTTAATGTTGATAAATGTAAAGTAATGCACCTAGGACGGAGTAGGGAGAAGGACTTGGGTATTCTTATTACAAATAAGCTGAGCAGCAGCACTCAATGTCAAGCAGCAGCTGCAAAAGCAAACAAGATTCTAGGGTGTATAAAAAGAGAGATTAGATGCCGTGATCCCAACGTATTGTTACCCCTCTATAAATCACTTGTAAGGCCACATCTGGAATATGGGATCCATTTTTGGTCTCCACATTTTAAAAAGGACATTCAGAAGTTAGAGTCAGTTGAAAGGCAGGCAACTAGACTATTACAAGGAATGGAAGGCCGCCCATATGATGACAGGTTAAAAAAAATTGATATGTTTAGCTTAGAAAAAAGACGTCTCAGAGGAGATCTCATTTATATGTATAAATACATGTGTGGTCAATATAAAGGACTGGCACATGACTTATTCCTTCCAAAGACAGTACTAAGGACCAGGGGGCACTCACTGCGAGTGGAGGAAAAGCGATTCCGACAGCTAAATAGGAAAGGGTTCTTTACAGTTAGAGCAGTCAGATTGTGGAATGCCGACCACAAGAGGTAGTAATGGCAGATACTATAACAGCTTTTATATCAGGGCTGGATGATTTCCTCAGTACACACAACATTATTGGTTATAAATGACTTAGTGACCAAATGTAGAACTGGTGGAGGAAGGTGAACTAGATGGACCTAGGTCTTTTTTTCAACCTAAGTAACTATGTAACTATGTATGGAATATATATATGAGATGACCAACCGGGGAGGCACCAGATGTTGCAGGGGGGCCAGCTGGGATATTTCACTGGCAGCAGATGGTATTATCACGATAGCTGATATGGGTTGCTGGACCCCTAAACGCTTCCCTCGTGTCCACAACAATTGTCAATAACGGGAGGTGGCACTTATGAAGATCACGGTTTTGGCGCTACCGTTCCCTATTGCAGGGGGTAGAGCAGAGAGAGTTTGTGGCCTAGAAGTCACATTACACTGGTTCTGGCTGGAAACACATAGGAAACCAGTATGGAGGAGAGCACGTGTTCTGCCTTATCTCTCCTGCTGTAGTAAGCTTCACTCCTTTGTGGAGGTGATTATATGAAGAGAAACCTGTCCCCTCAGCAAGGACTGGGATAGAGATTCTGGGAGCTTGTTCTCGCTCTCCTGACTAGATCCAGTTTGATCCAGTTTACTGGATGTGTCAGCCCTGAGGTGGGAGGCTCCTCCCAGCCATTTCCATGGCAACTTGTGAGGAGAATGAACACCTAACTTTCATATGCATACACTAACCAGTAGATGGCAGCAAAGTACATGTAACAATCCTCTGTGTGCACACAGCATAGCACAATGCAATCCATACTGCCTGACTCACAGGGTCCAAAGTAATTCTGGCACACTGGAACAGATATACTGCCACACGACAACTGTTTACCTCAGCAGCAGTTAAACAGGAACCAGGATACCACAAACATATATATATATATATATATATATATATATATATACATATATACATATATATATACATATATATTAGCTGCTACTGTGACGCCCTGGCAAAACCAGGGTGTCACAGCGCCTGCAAAAATCCAGCAAAGTGCAGGCTATTCTCCTCCTTGGTAACCTGATCCCACACCGGTGCAGCAGGACAGACACCCCCCCCAGTGTAAGAGCAAAACAGAGCAGCAGGGGAGGGGCGACAGCAGAGTGTGTGGGAAGAGGGAGAGGAGAGGAGCCCGGAGTTGTAGCTCCCGGGCTGCTACAGAAGCGTGCTCCAAAAGGGCCGGGACAGGCTGTTAGTGAGGAAGGGACTTGAGGTGACCCAGGCAGGGTAGTGGCCCGCCGGTATCGAAAGAGATTACGGATCACTGCAGGGGAGTGGACTCCCCGTTCCCGGCTGAGGAGGAAAGAGGCACCTGGCTGCAGGGAAAGAACAGGGGCTGCTGCACCGTGTGTGGGACTTAAACACCCTCCGTACCGAAGGCTGTGGACTCCGGCAGTTTCTAGTTTACCAGAGACTCTGTGAATTTGTGCCTGAGTGAGTACAACAGTGGCATCCGGCACCACGTCTTGCTGCCCCTGCAACCCTGCACCCCGGCCATCCAGCCTCCCCGTACCACCACCGGGCCCCGGGATCACCAACCCCTACCCACGGAGGGGGAACCAACATCCAACCTGATCCCTGCCATCGCTCCCGGGATCCCCGTCACCAGCAGCGGTGGTGCCCATTATGATCACGACCCGTGGGTGGCGTCACGAACTATCTCCCCAAACAAACCACCCACTTGTCACTCGTGGGCGAGGAGCGCTGCTCGAGTCCCCGGGTCCGGCCCACCGCTCGAGCCACCGAGTAGCAGCAGAAGCCCCGGACCCGAGCGTAGCGAGCGCAGCCCCTCCGCCCGCGACACTACCACTAATCAGTTATACAGGCCGTTTGGACACACATTGCAGGTGGAGTCTGGCTTGATGGATGTTTATAGAGCAATAGGAATGAAGCTATTAAAAATGCTGAAAAGTAGGCAGTGCCCTATGATGATGTGAGTGAATGCATTATGTCCATCCTTTTGCTATGATGCCAAAAATATATTTCCCATAAATATTGTATTGATACAAACCTCAAAATTCATCACTGACCAGTGGCCCGAAAAAGTCTACGATTCTGCTTCAATTAGACTCGGATGCTATGGCCTGGAATGTGTAATTGCCCGCCTCTGCGTAAACGAATCTCAAGCTTTCTGTCTTTTTCTCAAAGGATTTTTCTGCTGTAATTACCTGGTCAGTGCAGGAGGTCCCTACATTAATGGATATCAAAATGTCATCTCTCTCAATTTCTCCAGTTTTAATTAGTGTTTCTCTCCCTAGTTATAAGAATGAATCCCATATGGGGGGGTGAAAATGTCTTTATAGATTTTACAATTTCTCTATGGCCTTCCACTACTGTGGCGCCGCTGACCTGGTCAGGCACCACTGAGTACTGCACCCATGCTGGGGCAGTGCTTGCAGGTAATCCTGAAGGCTGGAATAGGGTGTGTACGCACAGACACATAGCAACCAGGTCTCCCACACCGAGAGAGGACCCTTGGGCAGACCCAAGAGGGGGCGTGCCTCCACATTTCAGCGAGGGTTGTAGGGGGAGGAGCTGGAAGCTAGGTTGCAGTGGCAGTCAGAAAGAAGTAGGAGAAGAATAGGGAGCCTGTCTGAGAGAGAAGCGTGGCAGTCACAAGCGGGACACGCGCTCTCCCTAGTAAGACCCTGCACGTGTAGTAGCCATTGGCGGGGTAGAACGGTCACCAGCAAGTTGGACAAAAAGACGCTGAGGGAGTCAGTCGGTCGTGTACGGAGACTCCTGGTGACTAGACACGCACGGGGAACAGGTCCCTAGAGTAGACGTCCATTTACTGATCTACTAAACCTGCTGGTGAGAGGAACAACAAGTCCCGCACCAACCAACTAGAGTCCGAGCCTCAGCAGCAACGAGAGGGCCCATAAGGAGGATCGAGCCTGGAGCCATCTTCCTTGGTCCACGCTGCTGGCAAACGGGCCAAAAGGGGGAGAAAAAGCAGTAGCAACTCCCCTGGATGAATCCCACGGTACTTTATGTCAGGGGTTATCTGAAACAAGAAGTGCTAGGAAGGCGAGTTAACGGTTACCCTTAGACCAGCCTAAAGGATACCTGGTTCCACTTGGTTCATCTCAGTATCGCCCGGGTATCTCACAAAACATCAAAAGTGAGTAAACAAGTTGAAAGACTTTCTGGACTGAGACTGAGTTATTCTGCGACCTGTTGTTCCACACACACCCGAGCCCCTGGGGTCAGCCTCACTCACGGGAGGCCACACCATCCAACTGCAGATCCCATCAGCCTCAGATGCTCGTTAAACCTGCAGTGGCGGTCACCCATAATCCTGACTGCAAAACCGTGAGTGGCGTCACGACTTCTATATATACTGACATACCTGTCGCCAGAGACTAGCAAGTGAAGACCCTGTGGCGTCCTGGAAGGTGGAGTGATTTCACGGAGGCAGCCGCTACAGGTGGGCGACTCATCATGAAAAAATTCAGTCTCTACTCCCCTCTGGTGTTAGCAGCGTTGTTGTGTCATATTGCTACTTCCTTCTGAAGGTCAGTTATGTCCAAAGGAAGTGGGAGTGAACCTAACGCTGATTGGCTGCAGTGTTTTAGTATCCTGTCTGACCTTATGTGAAGGCTGCAGCCGATCAGTGGCTGCTGATTGGCTGCAGCGGTCACAAGACATAATGTTGTTCCTGCAGTAAAATACAGTAGCAACATTGCAGGAATGTCACCAGCCCGAAAGGTATTGCTAAGAGCTTTTTTTTTCATTTCACTTGTGGCACTTTAGCTGCTAAGCAGGGGCTCTATTTGAGTTGGTGTTATACTGAGGGGCAAGTGCCCATTTGTTTTTTATTTTTTTGTGTGAGAAGTGCATATTGGATAACTACATAATACAATGAATGGACTTTTCTTTTCTTTTAAGGACTGATTTAATAGCCCAATGATTTTTGTGTGTGTTTCCCCTTTTTTTTTAGGATACCACATTCTGCAGAAGTTAGCTGGATGCACGTTACATGATAATGGCACGGTTGAGGCTGCATTGAGTTTTTATTACAATGGAAACCCATTTGTGTCTTTGAATGTGGAGACGGCGAGGATTACAGCAGACACACCGGATAATGATACTGAGGAAATTGCACAAATATTTAATTTTAACGAACCTTTACTGGAAGAAACACGAAATATTTTGGTGAATACGTGTGTCCCGCACATCACCAAACTGCTGTCTCTGGGAAACTGCACATTTAGTAGGAAAGGTAAGGAAGGCCGGCCTCGCGAGACTGATACAGAAGACTGTGACTTCTTGTAGGTCTCTCTTTATTTCCATATTATTTCTGACGGTCAGTGTTAGTGCACATGAACAGCAGCAATGTATGACGGAGCACGGCTTCATCTCACCACGTGCAACATAAGTGGTTCATCCAATACTGTTCTGTGACGCCCTGGGCAAGCCAGGGGTCACAGGTCATGACACCACCACACCCTACACCCCGGATAGGTACACCAAGGCTAGACCCAAAATCCTTGTTGCCTTCCTCCAGGGGCTGATGTCCACACCAGGGGGGGGAGCCAGGCGGTTGGTCTCCACCCACCGAGGAGAGCACAGTCCTGGAGGCAGGAAAACAGACAGTAAGAGGGAGTTAGAGTCTGGAGGAGGGAGAGAGATTAGTTGAGGAGGAGGAAGTGAGAGGAGGTGAAGTGGAGAGGTAGAGAGAGGAGAAAAGTGACAGTGACAGTCTGAAGTTGGTCCGGGTGTGTGCCCCGGACCGTGACAGCAAGGTTAGCAGACGGCGGTGACCGGCTGCAGTGGAGGCTGATCGGAGGTTGCCGAAAGGACCGTGGACGGGTGGTGGCCCAGCTGTACCGGAGCGGTATACGAAGAGAAGCCAGCACCATTGTCAGGGGCCTTTCGGATCCCGGCAAGGCTTGGAGTCGCCGAGAATTTGCCAAATCCGGACCACCAACCCCCTACCCACGGAGGGGAGAACTAACAACTCTGCTGCTCCCTGTCACCCCGGGATCCCCATACAGAGCAGCGGTGGTGTTACCAACAATCACCACAACCGTGGGTGGCGTCACGAACAATCAATCCCCAAATCAAACCACCCTTTTCACTCGCCGGGCGAGGAGCGCCGCTCGAGTCCCCGGGATCCGGCCCACCGCTCGAGCCACCGCTGAGCAGCAGCAGAGCAGCAGTAGCCGGACCCGAGCAGTGGGAGAGCACAGCGTTGTCACCCTCCTCCCCGCCCGCGACAACTTGGCGTCACGAACAGGATCTTACCGCTGTGTCGTCTGGTAGAGGTGCGCCTTGTTACCGCCGGAGGTGTCCGGCCAGAAAATTTCAGAAGCCGCCATCTTTGGCGCGAAAAGTTCCCGCTCGAGCGTCTCCTCGAGTAGTGGAGGCGCGAAGGCCAAAACCCCGCCCCTGTAGAGGAGGAGCCGGAAAGAGGCTAAGGGGGACGAAATGGCGACTGGTCGCATGTAGCCGCGGCTATAAAAGCAGGGACGCCAGGACTCTGCGGCCATCTTGTTCCTGAGAGACAGCAACATGTGGATGCCGTCCCGAAGCACCGTAGCCCCCGCGCCGGGAACCGCGGCGTGGGTGGAGATCCGGACCGCGCAGCTCTACCAGAGGCTGCAGGTCAAAATGCAGCTCCTCATGGAGGAGTGGGAGACCGACATGGCGGAGGTTATAGCGGCCGTGCGGAGACGCGAGGAGGAAGCTGAGGAAGGGAGGGTGAGTGACCCACGCCCCGATGCCCTTGAAGGGCCGGTCATCGCGGCTGCGGGACCCGGTCTAAACCCTCTCCCCCTGCTGCCTCCCTCGCCACCCGTCCCGGCAGCCGTGACCCCGCCACTAGGCCCGCTACCACCGCAACCGGTAGCGATACCCAGCATGCCCGCCCCGGCGGGCCGACCTGTAGCCGGAGCCCGTAGCCAATCGGAGGTGCTCCCATGGAAAGCTCCGAAGTCTGAACCGGAGGCGGTTTCCGAGAAGTTCCCCGAGCCGGAGCCGATAGCCCGCCCCGTGCCGAAGGCCCGACAGAGGAAAGCCCCTGTGCCCATCCCCCACACCTCGGCTGAGGTTGCGCCGGGTTGCCGCTGCAAGGCGGCGCCCAAGGCCAAGTCACCGCGGGACCTGCTGCCCAGATCCCCAGCAGTGGGCAGTGTCCAACAGGTCTCGCGGGGCCCGACCCGTGCGCCGGAGCTCGCAGCAGTGCCGTACTGGGACAGGGAGCCGGTACCGTTGGGCCTGGAAATCGGGGAGAGAGAAAGAAGGAAGGCAGAGATGGTGGCCCGTACGATACGAGAAAAGGAGAGTCTGAGACAAGCAACCTTTCGTGTCCGGGGCCCGCTGTATGAGGGGCAGGTGAGGCGGTTTGATGTCCGCCGTGGCTATGGATTAATTTATGAACCGGGCCTCGAGGCCGAAGTGTTTGTAGCCCGGCGGGATGTGAATGCTCACCTGCCAGAAGAGCACCCCGGTCGTAACCTGATGCCGGGCGACTTGGTTCAATACACCCGGCACTGTGGGGAAAGGGGGTGGTTCGCGCTGGATGCGAAGCTAAGGGGCAGCCAGGAGACCCGTGTGAGCGCCGCACCCCCTCCCACAGGTGATGTCGAGGACTCGGAGTAGTGGCAGCGGAGCACCGTTGCACTGTCCCCGTTGGGACCACCATGTGTGTTAAAAGTTGAAAGTGCTTACAGTTGAAAAATGATGAATGATAAGTAAATGACACCGTGAAGTTAGCCTGATTGTCTGCTGCTTGATTGAACCGGTCGTTGCCGGCACCGTTGTCCCCGTGGGGACTGTGAAGCCCCGCATGTGTAGTGTCGGTGCATTACCTTCAGGGACTCCACTTGGATGGAACAGTCTGGTCTTTGTCACAGGTAGGAAATCTTCTATTTGTCGTGACGCCACTCTCAGAATTGCGGTCAGTGGGGACCGCCACTGCAGATTAGGGGACGCCTGGGGCTGATGGTGAGTGCAGTTAGTTGGAATAGCCTCCTGAGAGTGAGGCAAGCCCCAGGGCCCTGTGTAGGTGCGTAGTACCACAAGGCGCAGAATAACTCCACACACGCAGGATGTCTTTCAGGGATTTTACTCACTTCAGGTGGCAGGGTGAGTAACCCGGGCGTAGCTGGGATGAACCAGGCTGGAACCAGGTATCCTTCAGGCTGACTTCTGATGGTGACTACCAACTCGCCTTCCTTAGCCCTTGGTGGTTTGGGGTAACCCCGACTTTTAGTCCCTATGGGGGTCACCCAGGGAAGTTGCTGAAGCCTCTCTCCCCTTCGTTTTGCCATTTGCTTGTTGCCTGGGCCAGATCACTCCAGCTGCTTGCCTCCTGTGAACTATGGGCCCTAACTGTGGCTACGTGGCTGCGGCTTTTGGGTGTTGTGGTGTGGGCTTTGAGGGCCCCACACCGGCAGGTTTAGCAAGGAAAGGTGGATCTATCCCCGCTCCGGGATCTGCCACCCGTTTGGGCCTGGTACTCCCTAGCAGTCTCCTTACTTCCCACTCTGTGCTCTCTCTCTAGCTGGAGATGGGTTTCGGGTAGCACTCCTAGGTGACCGTTCTCCCCCGTCGGTAGCCACTGCGCGGGCGCTGTCAGACTGCAACAGCCCCAGGGGAAGGGGTCAGCTCCTCTCGGAGCTCCCTGGACTCTGCCCTGCACTGAACCGGCTCACTGCTCCTCCTCTCCTGTTCTTGCCTACGCCACCTAGCAACCAGGCTCTCTTACCACACCCCTTGAGAGGAGATGGAGGCTTTTGGCCCCCTCCACTATTCCAGTGAAGGTGAAGGCTTTTCCCCCTCCTGGGATCCCCAGGGGTCCTCTCATAGGTACATGTGTGAGACCTGATCACTATGCGCCTGTGTAGTCACACCTCGGTCAGCCTTCTGGATTACCTGTATTGTACTGTCCCCAGCATGGGTGCAGTACTCAGTGGTGCCTGACCAGGTCAGGGGCGCCACATTCCCCCTTAGTTATCACCAGCACGTCCTCGGGCTGCAAGACAACATTTTAAAATGCATAAAACATTAAAACATGTAAAACATTTTTTTTTTTTTTAAAAGCACCAGGTACCATACATCACCACCCTCCACCCACAAGTCCGTTAACCCACCCAAAACCCTCTCACGTTGGCCGCGCCTTCAGCCACTTCTGGCAGGATGTAGAGGCGGCTTTCATGGTCTGGTGGTCTTCAGGGTATACCTGGCCTGGTGGAGCCGCGCCTTCAGCCACTTCTGGCAGGATCCAGAGGCGGCCTTCACAGTTGGTGCTGACCAGGTACCCTCTTTGTGGTGGAGAGCCAGGCCCCATAAACAGGCATGCTCTCTGGTCGCAGGTAAGCCAAGGCCCTATATACGGACGTGCTCTCTGGTTGCAGACGAGCCAAGCCCCTAAACAGGCTGACTCTGGTGGTGGTGGTGCCCTCTGGTGTAACTATTTACACTGCGAGAGTTTGTGGCTATAGCCAGTTCATAGCCTTAAGGTTCATTTCTCACATCAGTTTATGTGGGCACATCTCTTAAACTTTAAAACGTTGCAAAAACTTCAAAACTGGTAACTTGCTTTACTTTACATGAACTTTATGCAGACTCCTCCTCACCAGGGCTTGGGCCTGTAGGGCTGCGGCACCTGTTGCTTCCTTGACCTCTTTCTTCGTCTTGATGCATGGTAAACTGCACTGTGTCTCCCATTCTCAGGTTTCTTCCAGGATGTCCTCTGGGCAAGTGGGCTCTGACGTCTCGTCTATTGACAAAAATGCCCTCTTTCATACCTGATGCCACTATAAAGCCGTATCCGCTCTTCAAGTTAAAGTCTTCCACAATTCCTCTACAAAGGGGTCCTCTGACCTGTGCTTTGGCTCTTCTTAGGGACCGTTTTTCTTCTAAGTCTCGGGCCATGACTTCTCTCTGCTCTGGGGATTGCGGTGCAGGGAAAAACTGGGTTCTGCTACGGCGCCGTGTCTTGCGGGCTGGATTCTGCGAGGTACAGCTTACAAGCTCCCAGGTGAGGCTTTTGGGCAGATCTTCTTCAGCAGACGGTGTTAGGTCTTCCTCATCCCAGCGGGAATATGGCAACATCTCCGGCTCTGGGCATGGATCCACTGCTGGTGGCTCCTGAGTCAGCTCCTCAGCTTCCTGGCCTCCCCTCCCCCTTAGTGCTTCTGAGCACTCCTTTGGTGGCAGTGCTGGGGATTGACTTTCTTCAGCAGGCCCAGGCGAGGGACTCTTTGGCGTAGTTGCTGCAGGGGTTGCCGGAATCCTCTTGGGGGTGTGCGGAGGGAGCATGTACTGATCCACCATCTCCTGTGGGAACTTGGCCTCCATGTCAGCCTTCAGCTGCCAGTATGCGGGGTCCTCCCCTACCAGGGACTTCCTAGCAGGGACCTCCTTGGACTGGGGAGCGGTGTCTGCTCTGGCCTTGCAGGCCGGGAAAAATGGTGATGCAATCTTGTCTTGGCGGGCCGCGCCCGGCATGGCGGCGGCCTGGTCTTGGCGGGCCGCGCCCGGCATGGCGGCGGCCTGGTCTTGGCGGGCCGCGCCCTGCATGGCGGCGGCCTGGATCGGCGTCGCTGTCGCGATGGGATCGGTGCAGGCTGGGCTGGGCGTCGCTGCAGCGATCGGAGCTTGGCGGGCCGCACCTGGCGTGGCTGCGGCCTGGTTCAGCGTCTCACTTGCGGCATGGATGAGGGTCGCGGTGGCAGCCGGATCTTTGCGGACCGGACTGGGCGTTGCTGCAGGGACCGGGTCTTGGTGGGCCGAGCAGGGCATCGCTGCGGCGGCCTGAGCTTGGCGGGCTGCACCTGGCGTGGCTGCAGCCTGCTTCAGCGTCGCCGCGCCGGACGCCTCTTCAGGGGCCGCGGACGTGGCAGCAGGGGTCGGGGCACTCGCGCTGGCAGGGGCATCACTGGACTCACCCATCGGTGGCAGCATCGGGGTCTGAGTCGTCACCGCCCGGTCTGGCACTCGGCGCGCGGCTCTCCCCTCATAGGCCTGAACCGCCGCGGTCATCCACAGAAACTCCGTCCGTCCCTCTCTGATCAGCCTTCCGACCCTGGCCTCCAGTTGATCGCAGAACTCGGCGAGCTCCCGACACCACCAGGCAGCGGAGCCTGGCTCTGGGTCTCTGCATTCAGACGCCATTTTCTCTAGCAACAAGCTGCTGGCTTCTTTTCCGTTCCGCCGTCTCTGGACGCTTCCGCTCTCTTCACAAGCGAGGTCAGAACCCTGCAGGGGATCTCTGGGTAGCCACACCTCTTCGTGGGCGGTAACTTCTCCCAGCGCGGGCTGCTGTTGTTTTTCAGCGCGCTTTTCATGGTGGCAATATGGCGGCGCTTCCAATTTTTCAAGCGGACCGCCCAGGCACATGGTCACCTGTCTAGACAGGTCTAGTCCTTATCCTGTTCACAGCGCCAGATGTGAAGCCCCGCATGTGTAGTGTCGGTGCATTACCTTCAGGGACTCCACTTGGATGGAACAGTCTGGTCTTTGTCACAGGTAGGAAATCTTCTATTTGTCGTGACGCCACTCTCAGAATTGCGGTCAGTGGGGACCGCCACTGCAGATTAGGGGACGCCTGGGGCTGATGGTGAGTGCAGTTAGTTGGAATAGCCTCCTGAGAGTGAGGCAAGCCCCAGGGCCCTGTGTAGGTGCGTAGTACCACAAGGCGCAGAATAACTCCACACACGCAGGATGTCTTTCAGGGATTTTACTCACTTCAGGTGGCAGGGTGAGTAACCCGGGCGTAGCTGGGATGAACCAGGCTGGAACCAGGTATCCTTCAGGCTGACTTCTGATGGTGACTACCAACTCGCCTTCCTTAGCCCTTGGTGGTTTGGGGTAACCCCGACTTTTAGTCCCTATGGGGGTCACCCAGGGAAGTTGCTGAAGCCTCTCTCCCCTTCGTTTTGCCGTTTGCTTGTTGCCTGGGCCAGATCACTCCAGCTGCTTGCCTCCTGTGAACTATGGGCCCTAACTGTGGCTACGTGGCTGCGGCTTTTGGGTGTTGTGGTGTGGGCTTTGAGGGCCCCACACCGGCAGGTTTTTTAGCAAGGAAAGGTGGATCTATCCCCGCTCCGGGATCTGCCGCCCGTTTGGGCCTGGTACTCCCTAGCAGTCTCCTTACTTCCCACTCTGTGCTCTCTCTCTAGCTGGAGATGGGTTTCGGGTAGCACTCCTAGGTGACCGTTCTCCCCCGTCGGTAGCCACTGCGCGGGCGCTGTCAGACTGCAACAGCCCCAGGGGAAGGGGTCAGCTCCTCTCGGAGCTCCCTGGACTCTGCCCTGCACTGAACCGGCTCACTGCTCCTCCTCTCCTGTTCTTGCCTACGCCACCTAGCAACCAGGCTCTCTTACCACACCCCTTGAGAGGAGATGGAGGCTTTTGGCCCCCTCCACTATTCCAGTGAAGGTGAAGGCTTTTCCCCCTCCTGGGATCCCCAGGGGTCCTCTCATAGGTACATGTGTGAGACCTGATCACTATGCGCCTGTGTAGTCACACCTCGGTCAGCCTTCTGGATTACCTGTATTGTACTGTCCCCAGCATGGGTGCAGTACTCAGTGGTGCCTGACCAGGTCAGGGGCGCCACAGGACCACTTAGTTTGCATAAGTGACTGCTTATGGACAAGCCCGTGAACTTTCAGGGCAACCACGAACTAGTGGCATGTAAATATATGTTTGTTGCAGCTTACCGTTACCGCCTCCGGAGAGGCAGACTGGAGGAAGGGCCCGCAGTGGAGCAGGCTGGGGCCCAGCCACCACAGGAACCGGTGGCAATCCTCTGGAGGGGGAAGGACAGATCCCGCTCGGGTAACTTGTGCAGGACTGGGGTCAAGGGGTGCTGCCTGCTTTCTTAGTGGCAGCATCAGGGCCAGGTTGCTTGGGTGGGAGAGAGCGGAAGCCGTAACCGTTTGAAACCGTTTGCAACGTTTAAGAAAAGTGCCTCCCGATGTGGGATGATGTTAATATACTTGTTATATGTGTTACCGTTTTCTTTATCTTTTCAGAAAAATTAAACCGGTGTTGGACGGGCAGCCCGCGGACGGTCTGCATTTTGCTAAGGGGGAAAGTGACGCCCTGGGCAAGCCAGGGGTCACAGGTCATGACACCACCACACCCTACACCCCGGATAGGTACACCAAGGCTAGACCCAAAATCCTTGTTGCCTTCCTCCAGGGGCTGATGTCCACACCAGGGGGTGGAGCCAGGCGGTTGGTCTCCACCCACCGAGGAGAGCACAGTCCTGGAGGTGGGAAAACAGACAGTAAGAGGGAGTTAGAGTCTAGAGGAGGGAGAGAGATTAGTTGAGGAGGAGGAAGTGAGAGGAGGTGAAGTGGAGAGGTAGAGAGAGGAGAAAAGTGACAGTGACAGTCTGAAGTTGGTCCGGGTGTGTGCCCCGGACCGTGACAGTAAGGTTAGCAGACGGCGGTGACCGTCTGCAGTGGAGGCTGATCGGAGGTTGCCGAAAGGACCGTGGACGGGTGGTGGCCCAGCTGTACCGGAGCGGTATACGAAGAGAAGCCAGCACCATTGTCAGGGGCCTTTCGGATCCCGGCAAGGCTTGGAGTCGCCGGGAATTTGCCAAATCCGTTAGTGAAGGGGGCCTCCGGGTTTCCAAACAACCAGGTCCCGATTGAAGGCAACAGTCCAACCGTAGTAGAGAGACACCGCCACCGCCAAGACACCAGTTTCTCAGGGCCAGCGCCTGCGGGCAAAGAGAGGGGCTCCTCCGGCCCATATCAAAGCCGAGGAGCGGGTAACCGGTGGGGACCCATCGCTACCAACAGAGTACTAGGTGCAGGAAAAGTGACAGTCACCGCTAACTACCGGGGAAGAGCAAACGCAGCCGTCCGTGGGAACCGTCTTTCCAGCCGTGTGTTTTACCGAGAGCTGTGTCATCGTCTCAGGCTGAGTGAGTACCACCGTGCCGTGCGGCACAGCGCTGCCCCCGCGACCCTGCACCTCACCAGGCCCCGCACCTGGCCTGCCATCCCTCATCCAGAACCTCATCACTGGGCCCCGGGACCACCAACCCCCTACCCACGGAGGGGAGAACTAACAACTCTGCTGCTCCCTGTCACCGCTCCCGGGATCCCCATACAGAGCAGCGGTGGTGTTACCAACAATCACCACAACCGTGGGTGGCGTCACGAACAATCAATCCCCAAATCAAACCACCCTTTTCACTCGCCAGGCGAGGAGCGCCACTCGGGTCCCCGGGATCCGGCCCACCGCTCGAGCCACTGCTGAGCAGCAGCAGAGCAGCAGTAGCCGGACCCGAGCAGTGGGAGAGCGCAGCGTTGTCACCCTCCTCCCCGCCCGCGACAGTTCTACATTAAGTACCTTTGTACTTCACGTTCGCTCCGTCTGTCAGGAAAGCTCCCATGTCCATAACAAAAGTGCACATAGTAATAATGGTCATCACTGGCGATTCTGTGTCCAAAGTGTCATAAACTAGAGACTTAAACCGGAGGAAACATTTGGGAAAACTCCTCACAAGTTAATCTTCTGTCTTTTCTCTTAACGTTCCTCACACTTATGTTGAAACATCAATTACGGTCAAAGCTTTTAATGCTGAGTGCCACTGCCTTTCCTTCCATCATTGTACATCTATAAAGAGACAGGTTGTGGCTGACCTCACGGACAGGTTCTAATGTCTGCCCATCGGCAACTTAATTATAACCACAGGAACTTTCTGATTGTGGAGATCGAGCAGAATTAACTTGTGAGGTTTTTTGTGCTTGTGTTTTCCCTACTAGGGCACATCTCACAGGGGGTAACGTGCTCATCACCTAGTTGAATATATAGCAAGACAAACCTTCCCCCAGAAAAATTGACTGTTTGCTATAAACAATCAAAACCTTAACAATCAGTTGATTTCTGCTGTGATTTTCCCATTAGAGGGGATGTCTATGATGTCTTCACCTTTATCTTGTAGGTGCGAGGCCGCACCCAGCTCATGGACATTACTCCTTGTGTCTCCTCTTACAGAAGTTCCAGTTGTGAAGGTGAACCAGTTTCCCATAGACAATGGCACACTGAGGGTGCGCTGCCGGGCGTATGGACATTACCCCAAAGACATCTACATAATGTGGTACAAGAATGGAGAACAGATATCAGAGGAGATGATGGAAAGGACGACCCTGCCATTACTGGACCTGACGTATCTGACCTCTTTATCGTTCAATGTCACGTCCATGGCTGATGATGTGTACACCTGTAAGGTCAACCATAGTAGCATGCTGCAGGACTTCTCCCAGGACTGGAGTAAGTGGAGTAAATGGTTAAAAGTAGAGTAAACCCCTCATTTTACAATATTGATTTCCTATTGCTCCATCTACAGACATAAAACTGACAAAATAAATAATGCTGAGTAATAATGAGCCTCATAGGGAGATAGGCGAAACCCATAAAAGTTCATAAGGGTAGAAGTCAGATAAGTTACAGGGTAATCGACGGAAACAACAAGGGGTAATATACTGGATTTCAATGGACTATAACACAAACTGTAAGCAAGAAAAAAACCTTCCTAAATGTCTATGTTTCTGACAGTCTAAACTCAGGGAAAGTCGGAATTTCCAGCGCCCCCTGAACTCAGTGTAATACTTTAAAGTAATCATTCATAAAGCCTTCTGCCTGACACCGGGAGCCACAATGACACGTCCACCTTTTATTCTATTCTCCTCGGGGGCAAAGCTCAGCAAGCACCAGAGGAACCACCATGTGCCATATGTCAGCTCATCAATCACCGTCTGAACAGAATAACGTCCACCGAGTTCCAGGTTGTCCTTCTCCTTCTCTCACAGAATAAACATTTGTCATAGATTTTCTAAAATGTTTGATTACTGGGACTGGGGAAGTTTGTATGGATCTGATATAATGCACAGTAGACGGCCACCCTATAATATGCTCCTGTGATAAATATTTATTATGGGGGGAAAACTCTTAACAAATTACTCCATCAATTACTCATCCAAAATATTAATAGAGGGAACATTATATGGAGATTATATTGGGCATCGTACAAACTCTCTTAGGAGCTCTAAACATTCGGCTGCTTTTCTTCCCTCATTATTACTTAATGGACAGAAATGACAAAGTGATCAAAACTAAAAAAGGGGAAAATGGTAAAGAGCTTCATAGGTCATACTCCTGGGTACCGGGGTTATTCATCCCCTTGTGCCCTTGTTTGTTGCCACATTTGCTGTTTAAATTTGATGTTGATTTATATCACATTCATGAAGAGAAGTCTTGATGAAGGGGTCGTATGATCCAGAAACGTTGACATTTTATCCACAAATAATGAATATTGCTAAAAAATGACACAACAATCAGTGATTACTGACTGAGAGCAGTGCGGGGTTTCAGAATCCTTCAAGTAGCTACAGATAAGAAATGACAAAGTCACATTCCCTGATATCTCTCGGAGCAATATCCCCCAGGAGCCTCCACTCTATGTCGTCAATTGGCCCTAATAAGCGATATCAGCTATAGACGTGCAGGAATAATAATGTCTGATAATCTCTGTCTTGTTCTATGTAGGGACAGGGGAAAGTTGTACCCGGAGTGCAGAGCGCTGCCGGTCCTGTCTTTCCTGTTCTCTGGCGCCTCTTCTGCTTTTCTTATATTACGATGCCTAAAGCTTCTTCCCAATCTCTTAATTGCATTTATTGACATAGAAACATTCATTCATGGACATTATCATATATATACAGTATATATATATATATATATATATATATATATTTTTTTTTTTTTAACAGGGATGTCTGGTGATTTCGGCAATCTCAGCAGTACCCCCTCTGGCCTCTCTGATGGAGCAGTGATCGCCATCTGCCTGGCTGTCGCCCTTGTCATCGTTACTGTTGTGTTGGGTTCAGTTTACTTCGCAAGCAGCAGAAGAGAAAGACTAATCGAGAGCGATTAAAGAACAAGTCACCCCCCAGCACTAAATATATGAAGATCGTCATCAAATCAACAAAAAATGCGGCAAAAGGTCGTCTGATGACTCTGAGACAATATCTCATGACAAGACAAGACAAGATCTGATGGTGCAAGAACCGTACAATGCCCCATCCAATCTGCACAGGACATTCCCCACGGCTCAGCCCGTTGTGTCTGCTCCGCAATGACAGTGACTCCTTCCTATCTAAGAAATAGGGAAATCTGTATTCACTGAAGGCTGTTTTTACCGATTTTTGAGAATAAATGATCCGTCCAGAAGGAGAAAGAAGCGGATTTCTTTAACAAGATATATTACAAACTTTATTATATTCCTGTGTATTCATTTATGAAAAAAAGAATAAAACAACAGTTACTCTTAAAGGAGAGTCAGTCGGTGATGTATCTTTCATTACATTTCTGTTAGCGCATAACATCCAACCCCATGGCATCCCGGAGCATATCATGCAACCCCTTCACTGCCCTGGAGTTTATTAAATCCGGCCTCTCGTCTCCTAATGTATAGCATCTGACCCCTCCACTGCCCCCCATGTATAACATCCAACCCCTGACCCCCGGTTTATAATATTCAACCCCTGACCCCCGATGTATAACATCCAACCCCTGACCGCCAGTGTATAACATCCAAACCCTGACCCCCGGTGTATAACATTCAACCCCTCATCCTCAGTTTATAACATCCAACCCCTGACCCCCGGTGTATAACATCCAAACCCTGACCCCTGTTGTATAACATCCAAACTCTGACCCCCATTGTATAACATCCAATCGCTGACCCCCGGTGTATAACATCCAAACCCTGACCCCTGGAGTATAACATTCAACCCCTGACCCCCGATGTATAACATCTGTGTAGCCCCATTACCTTCAGGTCGCCTCAGGGTCTTCAGGGACTTCACGTGCTGGGAACCTTCTGACAACAGGCAGGTCAGGTTAACTTCAATGGGAATTGTGACGTCACTCTCGGAAATTGCGGAAATTGCAGTTTAGGGAGCGCCTGGGGCTGATGATAAATGCAGCCAGTTGTTGTAGCCTCCCGAGAGTGAGGCTGGCCCCAGGGCCCAGTGTAAGTGTGCAGTACCACAAGTCGCAGAAGAACTCACACACAAGCAGCAATGTCTTTCAGGGTTTTTACTCACTTTCAGATGGTGGCTGTGAGTCAACCCGGGCGAAGCTATGATGAACCAGAAGGAACCAGGTATCCCTCCGGCTGATGTAGGGGTGACTGCTGACTCGCCTTCCTAGCCCTTCTTGTTTGGGGTGACACCTACTTGTAGTATTACTGGAATCACCCAGAGAAGTCGCAACTGCCGTTCTCCCCTTTGTGGCCTGTTTGCTGACGGCGTGGACCAAGGATAAGATGGCTCCAGGCTCAATCCTCCTTATGGGCCCCCTCGTTGCTGTTGATGCTGCGGACTCTGAGTGGTTGGTGAGGCACATACAGTACCCTCACCAGCAAGTTTGGCAGGCCAAGTAAATGGGTTCCTGCTCTGGGGACCTGTTTCCCCGTGCGGGCTGGGTCTACCAGTAGTCCCCTTACTCAGCCACCTCTTGCTACTGCCCTAGGTGGATTTCAGGCGGCACCACTGGGTAGCCTCTCTCCCCCACCAGCAGCCACTACAGGTGCAGGTTCTGGCAGGGTCCTGCTCCTCTGCTCTACCCTCCAGACGCGGCTCCTCCACTCCTTCTTCTTCGGGTGCTACTGCACACTCCCTCCGTCTCCAGTCCCACTACCCACCACTAGCTGGGATGCGAGGGCTACGCCGCCTCCCTGGGGTCCCCTCTACCGTGTGTGTGTTCCTGGTTACTGAGTGTCTGTGTTTGTCCACACCCTAATCAGCCATCAGGATTACCTATTTTGTACTGACCTAGGCGTGGGTGCAATACTCAGTGGCGCCTGACCAGGTCAGG
This sequence comes from Anomaloglossus baeobatrachus, assembly GCF_048569485.1. Classification (NCBI taxonomy): domain Eukaryota; kingdom Metazoa; phylum Chordata; class Amphibia; order Anura; family Aromobatidae; genus Anomaloglossus; species Anomaloglossus baeobatrachus. The sequence goes on from NC_134361.1 coordinate 21,898,461, forward strand.
GGCGCCACACATCCAAACCCTGAACCCACAGTTTATCATCCAACCCTGACCCTGGGTGTATAACATTCAACCCCAGACCCCCGGTGTATAACATCCAAATCCTGACACCTGGTGTATAACATCCAAACCCTGACCCCCGATGTATAACATCCAAACCGTGACCCCCAGTGTATAACATTCAACCCCTGACCCCCGGTGTATAACATTCAACCCTTTAACTGCCCCCCAGTGTATAACATCTGACTCCTGACCCACAGTGTATAACATCTGACTCCTGACCCACAGTGTATAAAATCCAACCCCTGACCCCCAGTGTATAACATCCGACCCCTGACCCCCAGTGTATATGTGTCGCCCTGGACAAGCCAGGGGCCACAGAGAACAACACCACAACACCCCACACTCCCAGCAGGCACATCAAGGTCAGACAAAACCCTTGTTGCCCTCCTCCAGGGGCTGATGTCCACACCAGGGGGTGGGCCAGGCGGTTGGTCCCGCCCACCGAGGAGTACACAGTCCTGGAGGCGGGAAAACAAGCAGTTCAGTTTTGGACAGTGAAAGTGGAAGGAGGAAAGTGTAGTAACAGAGCAACTGACTGACAGCGTCCGGGTGTGTGGCCCGGGCGAGACAGCAAGGTTGGCAGACGGTAGTGACCGTCTGCAGGAGTGGCCGATTGGAGTCTACCGTAAGGACCGTGGACGGGTAGTGGCCCGGCGGTACCGGACCGGTACACAAAGAGAAGCCAGCACCAGTGGCAGGGGCTTTTCGGACCCCGGCAAGGCTAGGAGTCGCCGTGAAGTTGCCGAATCCGTTAGTGAAGGGGACCTCCGGGTTCCCAAACAGTCAAGTCCCGACAGAAGGCAACAGTCCAACCCAGTGAGAGAGACACCGCCACTGCCAAGGCAACCGTTTCTCAGGGCCAGCGCCTGCGGGCAAAAGGGGCTCCCCCAGCTCATATCCAAGTCGGGGAGCGGGTTACCGGTGGGAACCCATCGCAACCGTACAGACAGAGTAGGTGCAGGGAAAAGACAGTCACCGCTAACCTGCAGGGAGCAACAACACCGCAGCCGTCCGAGGGACCTGTCCATCCAGCCGCTTGTTTTACCGTGAACTGTGTCATCATCATTGGGCTGAGTGAGTACCTCCGTGCCGTGCGGCACAGCGCTGCCCCTGCGACCCTGCACCTCATCAGGCCCCGCAACCCGCCTGTCATCAATCCCTACCCCATCACCTGGCCCCGGGACAACCAACCCCCTACCCACGGAGGGGAGAATTAACAACCAAAGCTGCTCCCTGTCACCGCTCCCGGGATCCCCGTCCAGAGCAGCGGTGGTGTCCACAAAATCACCACAACCGTGGGTGGCGTCACGGACAATATCCCCAAAACCAAACCACCCCTTTTCACTCACGGGCGAGGAGCGCCGCTCGAGTCCCCAGGATCTGGCCCATCGCTCGAGCCACCGAGCAACGGCAGTAGCAGCCGGACCCGAGCAGTGGGAGAGCGCAGCGTCCCCTCCTCCGCCCGCGACATATAACATCCGACCCCTGACTCCCAGTGTATAACATCCAAACCCTCTGCTGACCCCCAATGTATAATAATAGCAGCAAAGGAATTTAGAAATGACCAAAATTTGTAGCACACAGCTCAGTAATGAAATATAAAACTTAAAGGGATATTCCCATCTCCAGGATCCTATCCCAATATATAGTAGGTGTAATATTAATAACAACATTAGCAAATCCCTCCAATTAGAAATGTAGTATAGTTCTCCTGATATAGTCATGTCTCTTACCTCATGTGCAGGGCATTGCAGCTTAGATATCCATGGTTATGTCCACGAACAACTAACTGTCACTATATGAGTGGACGTAACCATGGATACCTAAGCTGCAATGCCCTGCACATGAGGTAAGAGACATGACTATATCAGGAGAACTATACTACATTTCTAATTGGAGAGATTTGCTAATATTATTTTTACACCTACTACATATTGGGATGGGATCCTGGAGATGGGAATACCACTTTAACTTTTACTAGTAAGTGTAACAGGATAAGGTAGAGCAATAAAACTTACTGATCCTGAAAGGTCTCCTTACGCCTTATTTAAGAGAACATTAGTGTTGTACTCCAAAATCACTTGACAGATTCCCTTTAATAATACTATTTTCACAATTGCGGCAATATATGCTCCGAGAATGCAGATTTATTATTACAATATGAAAAAAATAAAAAAACATAAGGGCCAGTAATGCTATGTGAGGATTTCAATGTCCCAATATGTAAATCTATAAACTATTATCCTTATATTTCTCTAAGTCACACATTCTGCCCTCATATAGACTATTGTTTGATAGACAAGTCTTTGCAGCTATGGAAAAAATCTAAGATAGGATTCATCACTTGGTCAGATCACACCGCTAATTTCCTAGATCGCTCTGAAAAACAGTGAACAAATAATGTTTTTAAAAATTATGGAAAAAAGCAACAAAAGTTCAAATCACCTCCATTGCCTCATTAATAATAAAGCAGTTAAAAAAAACAACAACACATATTTGGTATTGCTACGTTCCTAGAAGTTTGATCTAGCAAAATATAAATTATATTAAAGGGAACCTGTCACCAGATTTAGGGCCTATAAGCTGCGGCCACCACCAGTGAGCTCTTATATATATCATTCAAACATCCCGTATATAAGAGCCCAGGCCGCTGTGTAGAACGTAAAAATCCCTTTATAATACTCACCTAAGGGGGCGGTGTGGTGCAAACCGGTCGGATGGATGTCTCCGTTCTCCAGGTCCGGTGCCTCCTCTTTCAGCCATCTTTGTCCTCCTCCTTCTGAAACCTGGATGCATGACGCGTCCTACGTCATCCACACTAGCCGACACTGAGGTTTTGCGCATGCGCACTACAATACTTTGATCTGCCCTGCTCAGTGGATTTGGTCTGGGCTGTGCCTGGGCCATTCACTGATCAAAACCCAACATTGTAGCTACGGTAGGATGTTTAGGGTCATAGTCCTGCTGGAGGGTGAAACTACACCCCAGTCTCAAGTCTTTTGCAGCCTCTAACAGGTTTTTATCCAGGTTTGCCCTGTATTTAATTCCATCCATCTTCCCATCACCTCTGACCAGCTCCCCTGCCCTTGCTGAAGAAAAGCCTCCCCGCAGCAGGATGCTGCCTCCACCATGTGTGACGATGGGGATGGTGTTTTCAGAGTGATGTGCAGTGTTAAGTTTCCGTCACACACAGTATATTGCATTTAGCTCAAAAAGTTCCTCTGCGGAATTGAACAGCACGTAGATGTTGTCATAGGAGTATACTATGTGGCCCCCACTTCATCTTCATTCGTATGATGTTTCCACAGGCAGGGCCTTAAAGGAAGGAAATTGGGGGCAAATATGACACAATTTTTAAAGGTGCTAAGAGTTAAGATTTTTTTACCATCTTTCTGATTTTCGGCACATGACCTATAGATCTTCAGTCTGTAACTGATTTTCTTACTATTGTCTCGTGAAAAAAAGTGATTCCCACCTTCACACTGACTTCTTTATTCAAGAGTCTCTAAAATTAAATCCTATTTCCTGGTAACAACAGTGTTCATTGGAAAGAAGGAAATCTGCCCTGTGTTTTTCTTAGTCTATGGAGCGTATTACTAGACAATGCCACAGTGTCTGCTCATCTGGGCATAGCAGGGACTTATATATTGGGTGGTAACTCTCCTTCGAGCTCTTGGATCGCTTTATAAAGAGTGTGGCAATAGTGTGAATTGTGCCAGTCTCAGGTTGTATCAGAGACGAAGACGACACCAGGAGCTGCCAGCATGAGCCGCTGCAGATTAGCCGGAGTGTTACTCCTCGTGGTGTCCGTTCACGTCACTTGTGCAGGTAACGTTATTTTTCATTGTTATTTTGCTTCTCTGATCTTGTATTGATTGTCGGCTTCATCCATTGAGAATCGTTACTGTAAACACTTTCCTATCGGGACACTTTTATGTGATACTTCTATTGATTGATCTTGATCTTGGAGTATCTCTACAGTGGACGTTTTAGGTTCCAATTCATTCTTGCATTTGAAATATACAAAAATCAATGATGGCGCTCCCCAACAATAGATCCAACAAAACAGAATTGATTTAATAAACTGTCACGATTCCGCTGTGCGGAGCATTTTGTATTTGAAAATGTTCTGCTATGTGTCTTGTGCACTTGCTGACAGGTTGTCTTTCAGCACTAGGGTCCACGCTAGTTTTGGGAGGTGCCTTCACAGATGCGCCTCGTTCCTGGTGATTGCTGTGTTTCTTTACTGGGCTTGCGTTGTCTGAACTTCACCAGTAATACCTCCTGTTTGCTCAGTGTGCTATTGGCTCCTGTCTGGCGTAAGTGTTCTGATCTTGGCTTCTGACCTTGGACCTATTCCTGACCACATCCTTATGTGCTCCCTGAACCTTATAGGTTATCTCCCGGCTTCTGACCTTGGACCGCTTCCTGACCACGTCTCTGTCTGCTCCCTAATCCTTATACGTTACCTCCCGGCATTTGACCTCAGACCTCTTCCTGACCATGTCTCTGTCTGCTCCCTGATCCCTATACGTTACCTCCTGGCTTTTGACCTCAGACCTCTTTTTGACCACATCTCTGTCTGCTCCCTGAACCTTATACGTCACCTCCCGGATTTTGACTTCGGACCTCTTCCTGACCACGTCCCTGTCTGCTCCTTGAACCTTATACATTACCTCCCGACTTCTGACCTCGGACCTCTCCTTGACCACATGCCTGTCTGCTCCCTGAGCCTTATACGTTACCTCCTGACTTATGACCTCGGACCTCTTCCTGACCACATCTCTGTCTGCTCTCTGAATCTTATACGTTACCTCCTGACATATGATCCTGGCTTGTCTGACTACCCTTCTATTCATACTGCTTGTAGTGTTTAGCATCACATAAACTAGCTGAAAACTATGCAACGCGTTTTGACCTCTATAAAAAGCTTTCTTCAGGTTTAAAACATATCATACAATATCTAAAAAGCTTTGTATTTTGGCATTTGAGTCTTTTTTTGTCTAGTTTTTGGTACCTGTTTTTCATTTGTGCCATATTCTTTTACATTCTTGCCTTTTTTAACTTGATTTTATCTGTTTGTGTGCTGTTTTTAATATTTCCCATTGTTGGAGAGGGGTTTCCAAATTTGGGGGGCTGATTCATGAATTGCAACTTTCTAAAAATTTGTAATTTTTTGAGTAAATGTATTTTAGTTCATTTTTGCACAAGAGTACTCAGTCCAACTGAGAGCCTCCGATGCTGTGATCTTCGGTGAACTCCAGCAACAAGCAGCAAGCCGGGCTTCATAGTGCAATTGTAAAGTATGGCTGTAAATAGAACGAGTGATCGCAGGTTAATGTCCCCATGAGGACTGAAAGGGAAGTGACATATAAAAAAATTGATTTAAAAATAAATGCCATAAGGAGAAAATAATGAAAATGCTAAAAGTGCCGTAAAGATGAAACCCAAAAAAACAATGATGGAATTGCATTTTTTTCCACAGCATTTGGATTTTTTTTTTTACAGCTTTTCAGTGCATTACATGGTAAAATAAATGGTGTCATTGAAAAATACAACTTGTACCATAAAAACCAAGACCTCTTGGCTACATGCGCACGCCGCTTTTTTTGCTGCATTTCTGGCTGCAGTTTTGTTGTCAGAACTTTCTGACATTTGACTTCCCAGCAAAGTCTATGAGAAGTCAGATTTGCTGCGCACACTGCAGTTTGTCAGCGGTTTTTTTTTTGTCTAAAGTTTGTGACAAAAAAAATGCAGCATGTTCATTCTTCCTGCGTTTTTGTCAACATTTGTCACCCATTGGCTACATGCGCACGCTGAAGTTTTTTCTGCACACAAACTGCAACCAAAACTGCAACCAAAACTGCAGCCAAAACTGCAGCCAAAACTGCAACCAAAACTGCAGCCAAAACTGCTCCTTGTCAGAGAGAGCCTGGAAATGTCCCAAAAAACGCTTGTAATGTAGGTGCGTTTTCGGTGCGTTTTTACCGCGATTTTGATGCGTTTTTGGTGTGTTTTTGTCATTGCGGTTTTTTTACAGGAGAGGGATAGCCAGCTTGGTTAGCTTTTTTTATTTTTTTGGGGGTAAAAAAATATAACATGGGGTCCCCCTCATTTTTCATATCCAGCACAGGAACAGCAGCAGCTGCAGGCTGCAACCCTCAGCTCTCTGCTGTACCTTGGCTGGTTATGAAAAATAGAGGGGATCCCACACTTTTTTTTTAATTATTTGATTTATTAAAAAAACAGAATGACGTGGGATCCCCTCATTTTTCTAATACCAGTCAAGGTGCAGCAGACAACTGAGGACTGATATTATTAGGGTGGGAAGGGCCATCGTTATTTGGCCCTTTCCAGCCTAACAATAGCAGCCCACAGCCGTCCCAGAAGTGGCGCATCCATAAGATGTGCCAATTCTGGTGCTGGACCCGGCTCTTCCCGTAGCCCTGGTGCGGTGGCAATCGGGGTAATAAGGAATTAATGGCAGCAGCCCATAGCTGCCACTAAGCCCTAGGTTAGTGATGTCATGCTTCTATGAGACACCCCACATCACTAATCTGTAAGTGAAAGTAAATAACCACAAACAGCCAAGAAAATCCTTTATTTGAAATAAAATAAAAAGCCACCCTCTTTCACCACTTTATTAACCCACAAAACACACCTCCAGGTCCGAAGTAATCCACACGAAGTCCCACGACGCTTCCAGCTCTGCTACATCCCTGTCCCCTCACAGCCAGCGGTCATACAGCATGGCTGCCAGCTGTGAGTGTGGACAGAGCCGCAGCAACCAGAATGAACTGGGGTGAACCCCTGACGTCACAGCTACGGGTCCCGCAGTACGGCGGGTGTCGCAGCAATGGCGTCACGGCCGGGTTCACTGCGGTTCACCAGTGTTTGTGTGTTGTGTCCGTGTGTCGGTGCCCTGTCAGTGTCGGTGCTGTGTCAGTGTGGTGCCCGTGAGTGTCAGTGCCGTGTCAGTGTCGGTGTCTGTCTCCCTTGCGCTGTCTCTCGTTCTCCCCAAGCACTGCATACTCACCGATCACCGGCTGTCACACTGCTCCCCTGCCTCTCATCTTCTTGCCGACCCGCTCATTAGCCTCATACATATTGACTCCTCCCCCTGTCTGTGATTAGTTGCAGTCAGACGAGCCCCTATGCTGAGTGACAGCTGTCTGCCTGCAACCAATCACAGCCGCCGGTGGGCGTGTCTAAATCGTACAGCACCAAAGAGAGTCGCTCTATCAGCGGTGGAGTCCTCCAGCTGTCACAGCAAACCACCCGAGTGACTGAAGTGAGCAGCGCGATCGGTGGTGCCGTGACTCAGGTGTTTGCTGTCACATCTCGAGTCCTCCACCGGTGAGCGCACATCAAGCTGCGACTGAACTGAGCCACAGCTGGAGGACTCACGTGAGTCACGGCACCGCCGATCGCGCAGCTCACTTCAGTAGCGGCCTGAACCGCAGTGAACCCGGCCGTGACGCCATTCCTGCGACACCCGCCGTACTGTGGGACCCGTAGCTGTGACGTTAGGGGTTCACCCCAGTTCATTCTGGTCGCTTCGTCTCTGTCCACACTCACAGCTGGCTCCATGGATATGACCGCTGGCTGTGACAGGACAGGGATGTAGCAGAGCTGGAAGTGTCGTGGGACCTCATGTGGATTACTTCGGACCTGGAGGTGTGTTTTGTGGGTTAATAAAGTGGTGAAAGAGGGTGGCTTTTTATTTTATTTCAAATAAAGGATTTTCTTGGCTGTTTGTGGTTATTTACTTTCACTTGCAAATTAGTGATATGGGGTGTCTCATAGACGCATGACATTACTAACCTAGGGCTTAGTGGCAGCTATGGGCTGCTGCCATTAACTCCTTATTACCCCGATTGCCACCGCACCAGGGCAACGGGACGAGCCGGGTCCAGCGCCAAAATTGGCACATCTTATGGATGCGCCACTTCTGGGACGGCTGTGGGCTGCTATTGTTAGGCTGGAAAGGGCCAAATAACGATGGCCCTTCCCACCCTAATAATATCAGCCCTCAGTTGTCTGCTGCACTTTGGCTGGTATTAGAAAAATGAGGGGATCCCACGTCATTTTTGTTTTTTTAATAAATCAAATCAAATCAAATATTTCCTAGTCTCCTCCCTCTTGTATTATTTCCTTGTCTCATCCCTCTTGTATTATTTCCTCGGCTCCTGCCTCTTGTATTATTTCCTCGGCTCCTCCCTCTTGTATTATTTCCTCAGCTCCTCCCTCTTGTATTATTTCCTCAGCTCCTCCCTTTTGTATTATTTCCTCTTAAACCTCTCTTTATGTAGTGTTTTCCTCCTATTTCTCTCTTTTTTATCCCCTTACGCTGTACATTGTGCACAGACTGTGATTTCGGTATAACCCCAGCCCGTCGGTTCCTCTCTCACAGGTGATCACTCTCATTATTACTTTGAGTCGGTAACCACTGATCTGACATTAAATATTACTTCGTACACGATGAGACGGACGCTGGGCGACATCACCCTAATGTGGTACGACAGCGACGATGAAGTGGTGGAACGTCGCGTTCCCTGGTTTAGAACTCCGTATGCAACGTTATTGGACGCAAGTCTACATTTCTATTCAGAACAGACATATATGCTAAACTTTCTACACGATATGTTACATGATATGAATCACACGGAGGGTAAGTGACATTTATACATTATGTGTTTTCTACACTTTTTAGTATAACTAAACCCCATGAATTGGGCATTTCATAAATAAAATATGTTTGAAAATTCCTTCTTTTATATAGAACCCAAAGGTCCATCATTGTAAAGCCATGGGTTTTTTGTTTCATATAACATTAGCATGTGGGTGTGTTATGCTCACCGGGGGCGAGCAGGGGATTAGTGGACCCACTTGACCACAACACACAGTAGACCCAGAGGGGCTTGACTGCGGAACTACACCTGGTTCTCACCAGAGCCTCTAATGGTGAGGGTGTTGCGCTGCAAGTCTGAGGTCGGGTGCCACTCGGGAAGACTGATGGTGCCACGGCTGCCCCAGGAGAATGGGAAAGACAGTCTCTGATAGAGACTTAGGATAACAGCAGCACACTGAAACACAGACACAGATCAGCAGCAGAATATAGCACACTTCACCACAGAGAGCAGCATCAGTGCTACAGGACCTGAGAACTGGAAACGTATCTGACTCATTGCCCAGGCACTTCCCATAGGGGAAAGGTGTCTTAAGTACCTGAAAACTCTCAGCTGACCTGAAAGGCACTTCCAGGTTAGGGTATGCTGGCCCTTTAAGAAAAGGGGCATGGCGGTGTGCGCACCTTATGAGCAGAATCAGGAAGCCAGTGAGGTGCAAACAGGGTTTCGGAGACAGCAGAATGGAACAGAGACGGGGCAGCCTCTGAAGAACATCTGGGCAGGTGAGGGAACTGACGTCCACGCTGGGGGAGGGGGGCAGAACAGCATGGGGACTCCGGAATGGGCGTTACAGGGTGTCATGACACACCACATTTCTCGTATGGTCACCGTACCTGCTGCCCTCCATTTGCCTCCTCCAGAATGATGTTACTTTCCGTCTGCTTCCATGATGACCCTTGGAGTGGCATGGCGAGGGCCGTGATGAGTCTGGACCTGTATTCCTCATGCTGTGACATGTGAAAGTCAGGGGAGATGCAGTTTAGACTCCACTTCTCATGCCACTGCGGGGGCCATCTTGGAAGCAGTAGGGAAGAAACGCCAAAGCAGAGGGCACCAAGTTGGGTGACTATACATGACAAGCGCTTAGTCATTTTTCAGACACAGGTGGAGCATTACATTACTATTGGGTCCATGAACAGAAGGTGGACTATATTGTGTTTTTCTTTTCCAAAATATGTGGAATGTTTTTCTTTTTTTTGATGTGAATATGAACCCAGCCCAAGACCTCATAGATCAGATTCTTGTATTACGGGCTATATGGCCATATTTTTTAACAAATATTTCATATACAGTATATTTGCAAGTGACACTGAAAGAGGAGACGTTGTATGCCCTATTCATTCCTAATTATGTAAATGATGTAATGCAAGTACATGACAATATTTACAAATCGCCATCTTCTCCGGTTTGCAGCGTTTCTTCGGTCCTCTTCTAGGCCATGTGACCTGAAATTAACCTAAACGGTGATCTACAGGCGCATGTCAATAAATGAGAATGTGTCGCCCTGGGCAAGCCAGGGGACACAGATAACAACACCACTACACCCCACACTCCAGGTAGGCACACCTGCTAACCAGAAATCCTTGTTGCCTCCCTCCAGGAGTCTGTGATGCACACCAGGGGGTGGGCCAGGCGGTTGGCTCCGCCCACCAAGGAGCTCACAACTCTGGAGGCAGGAAGTTACCAGGCAGTCCAGTCAGGGACATGAACGAGTGAACAGCAGATTAGCCCAGGCAGGGCTTGAGTAAAGAAGCAGAGTAGCCCAGGCAGGGGCTAGAGGAAACAACCAGAAGTGAAAGTGAAGGAAAGGAAAGTGGAAAAGGAGGAAAGCAAGAAGTGGTGACAGAGCAGAGAGAAGGAGAAGCCTGAGAGCCCAGCTGTGTGTAGGGCTAGAACAGCAAGGTCAGCGACGGCGGTGACTGTCCGGAGGGGGACCGTTTGGAAGTTCCTGGAAGGACCCCGTTGGCTGTGTGCCCGGTGGTCTGGAGCAGTGTTCCGAAGGACAGTCAGCACCAGGGCAGGGGCCTCTCGGACCCCGGCAAGGCTAGGAGTCGCCCAATTTGCCGAATCCGTCAGTGAAGGGGACGCAGATCCCCCAGCAACAAAGTCCCGATTGACGGCAACAGCCCGACCATTACCGGGGAGACACCGCCACCGCCAAGGCACCAGTTTCCCCAGGGCCAGCGCCTGCGGGCAAAGTGTAGAGCTCCTCCGGCCCAGATTGCAGTTGGGGAGCGGGTAACCGGAGGGAATTCACCGCTACCATCAGTCAAACAGGTGCAAGGAAGAGAGACGTCACCGTCACCTACCGGGAGTGCAGGTGCAACCGTCTGTGGGACCGTCCTACCAGCCGTTGGTTTACCGTACAAACTGTATCCGTGTCTCAGGCTGAGTGAGTGCCACAGTGCCGCAAGGCATAGCGCTGCCCCCGTGTCCCTGCGCCCTCCAGGCCCTACACTTCACATCTCTTCACCGGGCCCCGGGATCACCAACCCCTACCCACGGAGGGGCAACACAACACCTGGCTGCTCCCATCACCATCCCCGGGACCCTCACACTGAGCAGCGGTGGTGCAATCACCACAACCGTGGGTGGCGTCACGAACTATAATCCCAACAAACACCCCCCCCTTTTCACTCATGGGCGAGGAGCGTCGCTCGAGACACCCCGGGATCCGGCCCGCAGCTCGAGCCACCAGGAGCAACTGCCGGACCCGAGCAGAAGGGGTGAGCGCGGTGTGCTGACACCCTCCTCCCCGCCCGCGACAACTTGGCGTCTCGAACAGGATCTTACCGCTCTGCCGTCTGGTAGAGGTGCGCCTTGTTACCGCCGGAGGTATCCGGCAGAAAAATTTCAGAAGTCGCCATCTTTGGCGCGAAAAGTTCCCGCTCGAGCGTCTTCTCGAGCAGTAGAGGCGCGAAGGCCAAAACTCCGCCCCGAGAGAGGAGGGGCCGGAAAGAGCTAAGGGGGAAGCGATGGCGGCTGGCGGCATGTAGTCGCCGCTATAAAAGCAGGGACGCCAGGACCTTGCCAGAAAACCGTTCCTGGAAGCAAACAGCAAAGACACCATGTGGATGCCGTCCCGAAACACCGTGGCCCCCGCACCGGGAACCGCAGCGTGGGTGGAGATCCGGACCGCGCAGCTCCATCTAAGGCTGCAGGTCAAGATGCAGCTCCTCCTGGAGGAGTGGGAGACCGACATGGCGGACGTTTTGGCAGCCGTGCGGAGACGCGAGGAGGAAGCGGAGGAAGGGAGGGTGAGTGACCCACGCCCCTATGTCCCGGAGGGACCGGTCGCTGCGGCTGAGGGACCCGGTCCAAGCCCTCTCCCCCCGTTGCCTCCTTCGCCACCCGTCCCGGAGGCCGTGACCCCGCCACTAGGCCCGCTACCACCGCAACCGGTAGCGATACCCAGCCCGTCCGCCCCAGCGGACCGACCTGTAGCCGGAGCCAGAAGCAAATCGGAGGCATTGCCATGGAAGGCCCCGAAGATTGCGCCAGAGACAGTCCCCGAGCAGTTCCCCGAGCCGAAGCCGATGACCCGCTCCGAGCCGAAGGCCCAACTGCGGAAAGCCCCTGTGCCCATCCCCCACACCTCGGCTGAGGTGGCGCCGGGTTGTTGCTGCAAGGCAGCGCCCAAGGCCATGACACCGCGGGATACGCCACCCACCTTCCTGACAGTGGGTAACGTGCTGAATGTCCCGTGGGGCTCAACCCGTGCGCCGGAGCCATACTGGGACAGGGAGCCGACCAAGCTGGGCCTGGAGATCGCGGAGAGGGAGCGTAGGAAAGCCGAGCTGGTGGCCCGAGTCATACGGGAAAAGGAGAACCTGCGGCAAGCGACCTTCCGTGTCCGGGGCCCGTTCTACGAGGGGCAGGTGAGGCGATTCGATATCCGCCGGGGCTACGGGTTCATATACGAACCGGGCCTGGAGGCCGAGGTATTTGTGGCCCGGCGGGATGTGCATGCTCACCTGCCCGAAGAGCATCCTGGCCGCAATCTTATCCCGGGAGACATGGTGCGGTACACTCGGCACTGCGGAGAGAGGGGGTGGTTTGCCCTGGATGTAAAGCTGAGGGGCAGCCCGGAGGGCAAGATGAGCTCTGCACCCCCTCCCTCGGATGAAGCAGCAGCAGGACCGGAGTAGGGCAATGGAGGCCCGCAGCACCGTCCCCGTAGGGACCAGCGCTTTGTTTGTTTGAAAGTTTGTTTGAAAAAGTTGAAAAGTTTTGCCAAAGATAATGAAAATGATTACCCGAGAAGTCACCTGATTTATTTTGTTGATCTGCAACCGGCAGGAGCCGGCACCGTTGTCCCCGTGGGGACCGTTAAAAGTTTATGCATGGGAACTAGCCATGGACAAGCCCGTGAACTCTGCAGGGCAACCACAAACGTTAGTGGCTTGTAAATATGTTGGGTACCGTTACCGTTTCCGCAGGCCGCCTCCGGAGAGGCAGGTTGGAGGGAGGGCCCTGAGCAGAGCAGGCCAGGGCCCAGCCACCAAAGGGACCGGTGGCTACCCTCTGGAGGGAAGGACAGATCCCGCTCGGGTGACTTGTGCTGGACTGTGGGTCAAGGGGTGCTGCCTGGGTTTTAGGGGCAGCATCAGGGCCAGGTTGCTTGGGTGGGAGAGAGCGGAAACCGTGACCGTACACCGTTGAAACGTTAAAAGTAAAATGTGCCTCCCGTCTTGGGAAGAGTTGATTGAAAATGCTTATGTTATGTTTAACCTGTTATCCCCTTTTTACAGAAAAATAAAACCGGTGTAGGACGGCAGCCCGCGGACGGTGTGCATTTTGCTAAGGGGGAATGTGTCGCCCTGGGCAAGCCAGGGGACACAGATAACAACACCACTACACCCCACACTCCAGGTAGGCACACCTGCTAACCAGAAATCCTTGTTGCCTCCCTCCAGGAGTCTGTGATGCACACCAGGGGGTGGGCCAGGCGGTTGGCTCCGCCCACCAAGGAGCTCACAACTCTGGAGGCAGGAAGTTACCAGGCAGTCCAGTCAGGGACATGAACGAGTGAACAGCAGATTAGCCCAGGCAGGGCTTGAGTAAAGAAGCAGAGTAGCCCAGGCAGGGGCTAGAGGAAACAACCAGAAGTGAAAGTGAAGGAAAGGAAAGTGGAAAAGGAGGAAAGCAAGAAGTGGTGACAGAGCAGAGAGAAGGAGAAGCCTGAGAGCCCAGCTGTGTGTAGGGCTAGAACAGCAAGGTCAGCGACGGCGGTGACTGTCCGGAGGGGGACCGTTTGGAAGTTCCTGGAAGGACCCCGTTGGCTGTGTGCCCGGTGGTCTGGAGCAGTGTTCCGAAGGACAGTCAGCACCAGGGCAGGGGCCTCTCGGACCCCGGCAAGGCTAGGAGTCGCCCAATTTGCCGAATCCGTCAGTGAAGGGGACGCAGATCCCCCAGCAACAAAGTCCCGATTGACGGCAACAGCCCGACCATTACCGGGGAGACACCGCCACCGCCAAGGCACCAGTTTCCCCAGGGCCAGCGCCTGCGGGCAAAGTGTAGAGCTCCTCCGGCCCAGATTGCAGTCGGGGAGCGGGTAACCGGAGGGAATTCACCGCTACCATCAGTCAAACAGGTGCAAGGAAGAGAGACGTCACCGTCACCTACCGGGAGTGCAGGTGCAACCGTCTGTGGGACCGTCCTACCAGCCGTTGGTTTACCGTACAAACTGTGTCCGTGTCTCAGGCTGAGTGAGTGCCACAGTGCCGCAAGGCATAGCGCTGCCCCCGTGTCCCTGCGCCCTCCAGGCCCTACACTTCACATCTCTTCACCGGGCCCCGGGATCACCAACCCCTACCCACGGAGGGGCAACACAACACCTGGCTGCTCCCATCACCATCCCCGGGACCCTCACACTGAGCAGCGGTGGTGCAATCACCACAACCGTGGGTGGCGTCACGAACTATAATCCCAACAAACACCCCCCCCTTTTCACTCACGGGCGAGGAGCGTCACTCGAGACACCCCGGGATCCGGCCCGCAGCTCGAGCCACTAGGAGCAACTGCCGGACCCGAGCAGAAGGGGTGAGCGCGGTATGCTGACACCCTCCTCCCCGCCCGCGACAAGAATATTCTCAAAAAGTTAATTTATTTTAGCAATTCAATATAAAAAGGGAAATGCATATATTATATAGAGTCATTATACACAGAGTGATCTATTCCTATATATTATATAGAGTCATTATACACAGAGGGATCTATTCCTATATATTATATAGCGTCATTATACACAGAGGGATCTATTCCTATATATTATATAGAGTCATTATACACAGAGGGATCTATTCCTATATATTATATAGAGTCATTACACACAGAGGGATCTATTCCTATATATTATATAGAGTCATTACACACAGAGGGATCTATTCCTATATATTATATAGAGTCATTACACATAGAGGGATCTATTCCTATATATTATATAGAGTCATTATACACAGAGGGATCTATTCCTATATATTATATAGAGTCATTACACACAGAGGGATCTATTCCTATATACTGTATTATATAGAGTCATTACACACAGAGGGATCTATTTCACGTGTTTATTTCTCTTAATGTTGATGATTATGGCTTACAGCCAATGAAAATCCAAAAGTCATTTTCTCAGAAAATTAGAATAATTACCACAAAACACCTGCAAAGGCTTACTAAGCATTTAAAATGGTCCCTTAAGGGTACTTTACACGCTGCGACATCGCTAACGATTTATCGTCGGGGTCACGGTGTTTGTGACACACATCCAGCATCGTTAGCGACATCGCAGCGTGTGACAGCTACGAGCGACCTTCAACGATCGCAAAAGTGGTAAAAATCGTTGGTTTTGGAGAGGTCGTCCAAACACCAAATATCATTGTTTGGGCACTAGCGATGTTGTTCCTCGTTCCTGCGGCAGCACACATCGCTATGTGTGACGCCGCAGGAGCAACGAACATCTCCTTACCTGCCTCCACCGGCAATGAGGAAGGAAGAAGGTGGGCGGCATGTTCTGGCCACTCATCTCCGCCCCTCCTCTGCTATTGGACGGCTCCCGTGTGACGTCGCTGTGACGCCGCACGAACCGCCCCCTTAGAAAGGAGGCAGTTGGCCGGCCAGAGCGATGTCGCAGGGAAGGTAAGTCCATGTGACGGGTGTAAGCGATGTTGTGCGCCACGGGCAGCGATTTGCCTGTGTCGCACAACCAACAGGGGCGGGTACGCTCGCTAGCGATATCGGTACCGATATTGCAGCGTGTAAAGTACCCTTTAGTCTGGTTCAGTAGACTACACAATCATGGGGAAGACTGCTGACTTGACAGATGTCCAGAAGGTTTGGGGAGTCATGTCATCTGCTGGTGTAGGTCCACAGTGTTTTATCAAGACCAAAGTCAGTGCAGCCGTCTACCAGGAAATTTTACAGCACTTCATGCTTCCCTCTGCCGACAAGCTTTTTGGAGATGGAAATTTCATTTTCCAGCAGGACTTGGCCCCTGTCCACACTGCCAAAAGTACCAATACCTGGTTTACTAACCACAGTATCACTGTGCTTGATTTGCCATCAAACTTTCCTGACCTAAACCCCATAGAGAATCTATGAGAGACACCAGAGCCAACAATGCAGACGAGCTGAAGGCAGCTATCAAAGCAACCCGGGCTTCCATAACACCTCAGCAGTGCCACAGGCTGATTGCCTCCATGCCACATTGCCGCATTGATGCAGTAATTCATGCAAAAGGACCCGACCAAGTATTGAGGCATTTACTGTACAGACTTTTCAGGAGGCGCCAACATTTCTGAGTGTAACATCATTTTTTCAGTTGGTCTTATATAATATTCAATTTTCGGAGATAATGACTTTCGGGTTTTCATTGGCTGTAAACCATAATCATCAACAGTAACAGAAATAAACACTGAGTTGGCGATTATTTAATTCTATCTGGTGCTGAAGGGGTTAAGGTTCCTTTCTACCCAACTATGATCTAAAAGGTAGTTGTAAACTCTGCTGCAGCCGCTCCCTTCAGCTATAAATATCTGCTCCTCACTCCTCTCAATGCCGGTTATAGTTCATTCTAAGCTGACCCAAGAAAGCTGTGGCGATCTTTCCAGCATATGCCTTGGAATCTCTTTTTGGAGTAAAATTACAGTTCTAATGTTGAATCTGTTTCCCTTGCTTGTTCATCTTCCTCGTGTTGTCTTTATAATTGAAGTAAGAGTAGTATCTTGCTGACCTGCGCACTAGACAGGGCTAGTCTAGGGTCAGCCAAGGAGTAGTCACGTGGTTGTGCATGGGTGGAAGGACCCGTTTAGGGACATTAGAGAGCTCAGGGATCAGCCACCGATGAGTTCAGATGGTGTCCTCTCTCCCCTCTCCCTATCATCAGGCTTTTCCTTTATATCTTCCCTGGTGAACCCCTCCACTTGTGCCCAACACCAAGCGATCCTCACTCCGGCGTGACACATTGGTGAAAAGAATTGGGTGCTAAACCTGGACCTGCCAACTCCTAGGTTCTCTGACTGCATGGTACTGAACAGAGAGTACAGGTTGCATTACGGGACGCTGGGCCCTTATGGAGTCTGGTCCTGACAGTTTGGTCATGGACACCAGTAGCCACTAGAGGTCATGCTGTAGGGCTCTGGCAGTTCTCCTTTGCACACAGGACCAGATACGAGTCTTGTTGTTGGACTGATGCCTTTTTACGACCCTTTCTGTCACTCCTAACATCATAATCCATGTCATGGTATCTGCTTCATGCTCTTTCATCTGTGCTGGGAAACACAGCAAATCTGTTTGTGACACCAAGTATGGATGGACCATCCTGGAGGATCTGGACCACCTATGTATCCTCAATGGGATTATGAAAGGACACAAGTAAAATATAAAACTAGAGGAAAATATCAGGAAGAATAAGGAGAAAAGACTTGTCTCCATATTAGATAATTGCATTATAGAATGAATGGATCCAATATACTTTCTGTCTATGACACGCCCACATCTGGGCCGTGGGGCACTCATTACCGGGCCGGTCCTTGTCTCGGAGGATGTCATGGCGACAGGGCCTGGTTCCATGACCCCGGCGGTGTCATTAATAAAATGGTGGGGATTATTTACAGGGGATGGTAGTTCGTGACGCCACCTGGGGTACTCAGTCAGATAGCCGATGCTGCGGGATGGGACCTCTGGGGCAGATGGGGATGCAGTTTGGTTGGTATAGCTCTCCAGAGCTGGGCCCCAGGGCTGTTGGGAGTAGTAGTCTGTACTGGCCGGGGTGCAGGCCGGAGGCGCAGGTGAATAACAGAGCGACAAAGGGGTGCAGTCTCAAAGTTGTTTACTGACTGTAACAGGCTCCAGGTTAACACGACTAGTCAGTGACCGTCTTTGGAGTGCTGAGATCCACTGTGATGGACTCCAGTCAATCCCGGGCAGTTCGGAGGTCAAGACCGGTGCACCCTTTCTATGTTCCTTCCCTGGTCATCTTCTTGCGCTGACCTCTCCCGCCTGTCCCGCGCCTACACACACAGTGCCCTGAGCCGGTGTCCGCAGACCCTACGGGGTGGCCTGAAGCTTTGTCCCCTGGCCCTCTATGGTCACCTTCCAGCTTATTTGTGTGCGGGTTTGGCCTCAGTACTTGTAGTGTCCTTAGCCTCTGGTTTTACTAGCTGAGCACATTGGTTCTTCTCCTCTAGTCTAGGAACCAGTCCCTGTTCTGTGGCCAAGTCCCTCCACCCCAATATGTCGTATGTGGAACGAGTCCATGGGTGTATGTCGCATTTCCCGTTAGCTCTAGGACCCCTTCTCTCCTATGCTTGGGTCGAGCTGCACCAGCTCCAGACCACAGGTCTTTACTCCTCTGCTATTTCTATTCTCTTTTACTTTCTACAGTGTGCCCCCACTAACTAGACTCCCCCCCCCCCAGGCTGGGTCAGATTAGGGGGAATGAGGTACCACCACCAGTGGCTAGCTATACATAGCTTAGTAGCAACAAGCCCTAACCCTGGCCTGGTGGGAAGTGGCCAAATGAGTGTGTTGTGTGTTGTGTGTACACCGGGGGATGACCTCTTCCTTACCCAGGATGGGGCACCACACCTCTGGCTGAGATGCAGTACCTCTGTGGTGACTGAAGCCTCAGGCGCGCCACATCTACTCATTGACTATTATAATGAATTGTCTTTGTGTTTTCCCTGTTTATAGGATTCCACGTTCTCCAGGTATTGGAAGGCTGCTCCAAACACGATAACGGCACGGTCCAGGCGTCATTCAGTTTTCGTTTTGATGGAAAACCATTTTTGTCTTTCAATGTTGAGAAGGCGAGATTTGTGGCAGAAAGTCCGGATGCGGAGGAAATGGCACAAATTGCTAATTCTAATGAAAGTATATTAAAAAACAACCAATATATTTTGGTGAATGTATGTATACCGCACATCACCGAACTGCTGTCACTGGGAAACTGCACATTTACTAGGAAAGGTAAGGCAGCCTCACATACATAATGTTGCTGTCGGCCTCTCGGCAGCCTCCCAGACCAATTTTCTTTTTGTCTTTTCATCCATTTTTCGAGAGACGTCCCATTCTGGGTAATGTCTTTGTTCTGCCAAATATCAGCCATTTCTTGATGTCGTTTTCACAGTGTCCCATGGTACTGTGGCATGTAAACGTTTGGGCACCCCTGGTCAAAATTATTGTTATAGTGAAAAGTTATGCGGGCTTTACACGTTACGATCTATCGTGCGATTGCACAAGATATCGTAACCGCCCACGTCGTTTGTGTGTCACGGGCAATTGATTGCCCGTGGCGCACAAAGTCGTAAACGCCCCGTCCCACGTACTTACCTCCCATGCGACGTCGCTGAGGGTGGCGAACATCCACTTCCTGAAGGGGGAGGGACGTTCATCGTCACAGCGACGTCACATGGCGGCCGGCCAATAGAGGCGGAGGGGCGGAGATGAGCGGGATGTAAACATCCCGCCCACCTCCTTCCTTCCACATAACCGGCGGGAGCCGCGGGACGCAGGTAAGCGATGTTCATCGTTCCCGGGGTGTCACACGGAGCAATGTGTGCTGCCACGGGAACGATGAACAACCAGCGCCATGTTTCATAAACGATTTTATGAAACCTAGCGACAAGTACACGACTCATGATTTGTGAGCGATACTGCGTTGCTAGGAGGTGTTAAACAGGCCGACGTCGCAAGCGATGCCGGATGTGCGTCACAAAAACCGTGACCCCGACGATCTATCGCACGATAGATTGTCTCGTGTAAAGCAGGCATTAGGCAAGTTAAAGATGAAATAATCTGTAAAAGGCGTAAAGTTAAAGATGAAACATTTCTTTTGGATTTTAGGCAAAAAAAAAATAGTTTAATGTTTTACATTTTAAAAATTATAAAAAGGAAAATAGGCCGATGCAAAACTTTAGATGTTCTTGGAGATTTGAGTACTCCAATAACTTTGACCAAGGTTTCAGACCTTACCCTCTTAGGATTATGTCTTGTTGACTATCATCATTAGGAAAGGCCAGGTGATGCAAATTTCACAGCTTTATAAATATCCAGCCTCCTCTAACCTTGAGCCATGGGCTCTTCTACACAGCTGCCTAGCACTCTGAAATTGAAAATGGTGGAGGTCCACAAATCAGGAGAAGACTATAGAAAGATAGCAAAGAAATTTTAAGTTGCCCTTTCTTCTGTTCAAAGTGTAATTAAGAAATGGAAGTTACGAGGAACAGTGGAGGCCACGATAAGGTCTGGAAGACCAAGCAAAATGTCTGTTAGGGCTGCTTATAGTATCGCTAGAGAGGCAAATCAGAACCCCTGCCTGGCTGCAAAAGACCTTCAGGAAGATTTAACAGACTCTGGAGTTATGGTACATTGTTCTACTGTTCCAATGGTGCAGGAAACATTTCATGGTTAGAGGGAAGAATAGATTCAATGAAATTTCAACAAATTCTTGATGCAAACATAACAACATGTGTAAAAAAGCTTAAGTTGAAAAGAGGAGAAAAGAGAAGGAAAGAGAATGGGCTTCAACAAATGGACAATGATTCTAAACACACGTCAAAATACACCATAGACAACCTCAAAAGGCGGCAAGCTGAAGGTTTTACAATGGCTTTCACAGTCCCCTGATCTGAACATCATTCAAAATCTGTGGCTAGACCTCAAAAGAGCAGAGCATGCAAGATAAGCCAGGAATCTCACAGAACTGGAAAACGTCTCCAAGGAAGAGAGGTGTATGCAAGACGAGCCAGGAACCTCACAGGACTGGAAGACGATTCCAAGGAAGAGCAGTGCATGCAAGATGAGCCAGGAATCTCACAGAACTGGAAGGCATCTCCAAGGAAGAGCAGTGCATGCAAGATGAGCCAGGAATCTCACAGAACTGAAAGACGTCTCCAAGGTGGAGCAGTGTATGCAAGACGAGCCAGGTATCTCACAGAACTGGAAGATGTCTCCAAGGAAGAGCAGAGCATGCAAGACGAGCCAGGAATCTCACAGAACTGGAAGACGAGCCAGGTATCTCACAGAACTGGAAGACTTCTCCAAGGAAGAATGGATGAAAATCCCTCAAACAAGAACTGAAAGACTCTGGGCTGCTACAAAAAGTGTTTAAAAAGATGTGACACTGCCAAAGGGGCGCTACTAGGTACTAATAATTATCAAAATATACATATTTATTAATTGAAAAGACATACAACAAGATTTCAATAAAATATTGTGCTTAGTATCATAGTAATCAAATCCCAGTCAAAAAAGGCTAATCCGTAAGGTTCATTATAGGATAAAATTATATAATATTTTATATATAATTCATATATGTTACCAGTCATGCATAATTGGTAACATATATGAATTATATATAAAATATTATATTATATAATTTTACCCTATGATGAACCTTACGGATTAGCCTTTTTTGACTGGGATTTGATTACTATGATACTAAGCACAATATTTTATTGAAATCTTGTTGTATGTCTTTTCAATTAATAAATATGTATATATATATATTTTTTTTTCTTAAACAAATTTTTATTGAAAATTGAAATGCAAGTTACATCAGAATGTGAATCAACACATGTATCAAAGAACAATTGTAAATAGTCTCATTGCATATCATACCCAAAAGGATATTGAGCCTGTGATAATCCATAAAGTACAACACGTGTAAAACACAATCCTTATGCTATATTAATAAACCCATAACAGAGTCCTTACATCAAGACCATATCATAGAGAGAAAAAAAAAAGGAAAACAAGATTAAGAGAAAAATGGAAAGAAAGTCAGAGAAAGAAAAGAGACTAAGGCGGGCTTTGCACGTTGCAGCATCGCAAGCCGATGCTGCGATGTCGCACGCGATAGTCCCCGCCCCTGTCGCAGGTACGATATCGTGTGATAGCTGGTGTAGCGAAAATTATCGCTACGCCAGCTTCACATGCACTCACCTGCCCTGCGACCGTCGCTCTGGCCGGCGAACCGCCTCCTTCCTAAGGGGGCGGGTTGTGCGGCGTCATAGCGGCGTCACACGGCAGGCGGCCAATAGCGGCGGATGGGCGGAGATGAGCAGGATGTAAACATCCCACCCACCTCCGTCCTTCCGCAGAGATGCCGGCGGCAGGTAAGGTGAAGTTCCTCGCTCCTGCGGCGTTAACACACAGTGATGTATGCTGCCGCAGGAACGAGGAACAGCATCGTACCATCGCTGCCTCAAAATTATGGAAAAGTTGGAGCTTGCAACGATGATACGATAACGACGCTTTTGCGCTCGTTCATCGTATCATCTAGAATTTACACACAATGATGTTGAAAGTGACGCCGCCCTAAGAGAAAGACGACAACAACAGGGGAACATACAGACAAACAATGACAGATTAAGGGAGGGCTTGGGGGGGGGGGGGGTAGGAGAGCTTATGTACCTCGTATTATGTCATTTAGACCATTCTAAGGCGACCAACCTCTTTATGGTAGGTAAATCTAGATCCACCTCTGGAGATCAGGTGAATCTCGGAACATAATCCAGCTTTGCCAAACCAAATAATATCTATCCATGTACAATTGATTGTAGGAAGTGAGCCGTTCCATTCAACTCAAGGCGTCCATTTCTGTCACCCAATCCTTCAGAGTGGGGGCAACAGATGATCTCCATTTTCTGGGGATAATAGCGTGAGCTGCAGTAACGCAATGCTTTAAAAGACCTTGCTTAATTGTCTTAACTGAGCCTGGGATCATAGATAACAAGCATAACTGGGGGGTTTTGTGAACCTTCACTCCCGTAACCTGAGCATAGACCTGCAGAATCTTGGACCACAATTGCTATATTGGCTGACACTCCCACCAGATATGTAGCAGACTGCCCGGGGCCGCATCGCATCTCCAACACACTTCCGAAATGGAAGGGTAGATTTTGTGTAAAGTTTCTGGGCATTTGTACCATCTAGTAATTATTTTATAGTTCTGCTCCGGTGCTTTACACGCCATCGGGAGTTTGTGTGCACAAAAGAAGGCTCTCTCCCACTGATCCCTTAGTATTACCTCTCCCAGTTCCCTTTCCCATTCTTTTTTAAACCAAGGCTCATCATCATTCTGGTGTTGAGTAAGAGCTGAATACACCTGAGATATGGGGTGTTTAGGAGTAGTGTCCTGGAGCAAAAGAGAGTCAAATTGGGTTAATTTGGCACTTGTCAGCCCCCTCATCTGAAGGGCAGCCACAAATGACTGTAATTGGAGGTATGCAAACCAAGGTACTGGTTGGTCCGGGAAGTTATCGCTTTAAGTTAGAGATGGTAGGAAAAGGTTGGGAAGCCGACACAACTTGACCCAGTCTAACACCATGGGTCGATGGCCACACTAAAAATTTGTTCACATTCATCCCTGGGGGAAAGTTAGGATTGTCAAATAATGGTGTCATGGGCCCTGGTACATACGACAAGGTCTGTTTTTTGTTCACGGTATCCCAAATCTGTATCACATCCCGAGTTAAAGAAACAGTAAGTGAGATATTTTGACGGGTTTTTTTAGAGATCCAAAGTAGTGAGGTTAAAGAGACTGGTGACATGTCTTTCTCAAGGGAGACCCACTCCTTTCCAGCTTTCCCATGGAACCAGTCTACAATCCTTATCAATACTGCCGCTCTGTGATAGCCTTGAAAGTCCGGGAGACCCGTCCCGCTTTACTTTTATGTCTACATCAAAATCTACGGGCCAATCGTGGTCTCTTTTGCCCCCAGACAAAGCTGGAACACACTGTATTGAGTTGTTTAAAAAAATTGTTTGGTATTTTTATTGGGACCGCCTGGAAAATATAAAGCAGCTTCGGGAGCATATCCATCTTAATGGCATTAATCTTCCTTTGTACCTCTGGATGTCAGTCATAATTTTGTCAAGGATCGGTTTGTAGTTTAGTCGGAAGATTTGTGTGGGGTCTGCTGTCAATCGTACCCCCAGATACTGCATTGAAGTAGAGCACCACTTAAAAGGAAACGCTTTTTGTAGAGCAATCTCTTCCGAGGATGGTAAATTGATATTTAAAATTTCAGATTTCGTTAGGTTAACTTTAAAATTGCTCACGTCACTGTACATGTCGAACTCCCTCAGGATCGCTGGCATAGACACTCTTGGATTTGTGACATACAATAATAATAATGTATATTTTGATACTCACTCGAGTTTCTGATGTTTTCAACTTGTTGTTGGAGTCATAAGGCATCTTAAAAATGGGTATTTTGAACTCCTTGGCTGTAGGCACTAACCATACAAGGTGCCTAAACTTCTTCATCGGCTCATTTTTTTTTTTTTGTTAATTTAAAAATATAAGAGATGAAAATGAAAAAAAAATTGGGGGCCTAAAATACAAAGGAAATGTGTCATCTTTAACTTTACGTCTTTTAGAGATCATTTCATGCTCAACTTCCTTAACTGTTCACAATAACAATAACTTTAACCACGGGTCACTGCAGAGGAAATAAATATATATAAATATATATATATATATATATATATATACTAGAAGGTGGCCCGATTCTACGCATCGGGTATTCTAGAATTTACGTATTGTGTAGTTCATGTATGATTTTTGTTATATATATATAATGTTGTTGTGTGTAGTTACCAAGTGTTTGTGTAGGGGCTGTACATGTTCTGGGTGTTGTCTGGGTGTGACGGGGGGTGAGAGCGGTGTTGTATGTGTGTTGCGTGTGTTGCGTTGTTTGTGGAGCGCTGTGTGTCTGTAGCGTTGTGTGTGTGTGTGTTGCACGGTTTGTGTGTGTGTGGTGTGTTTTGGGGGGAGGTATGTTTAGTGCAATGTGTGTGTTGTGCGGTATGTGCGTATATTTGTGTGTGCCGCGGTGTTTGTGTGTTGGGTGTTGTGTGTGTGCAGCGTTGTCTGTGTGTGTGGGTGTCTGTGTAGGGCAGTTGTTTGTGGTTCCCAGTGTGTGTGTGTGTGTGTGTGTGGTGTGTGGTGTGTTGTGCAGTGAGCGTGCGTGCGTTTGTGTGTGTGTGTGTTGGGGGGAGGTGCGCACTCCCAAACGTGCTCCATCCCCCATGCAGCGCACTCCCCATTGTGCTCCATCCCCCATGCAGCGCACTCCCCATCGTGCTCCATCCCCTATGCTGCGCACCCCCCATCGTGCTCCATCTCCCATGCTGCGCACTCCCAAACGTGCTCCATCCGCCATGCTGCGCACTCCCAAACGTGCTCCATCCGCCATGCTGCGCACTCCCAAACGTGCTCCATCCGCCATACTCCGCACTCCCCATCGTGCTCCATCCCCCATGCAGCGCACTCCCTATCGTGCTCCATCCCCTATGCTGCGCACCCCCCATCGTGCTCCATCTCCCATGCTGCGCACTCCCAAACGTGCTCCACCCGCCATGCTGCGCACTCCCAAACGTGCTCCATCCCCCATGCTGTGAACTCCCCATCGTGCTCCATCCCCGATGCTGCGCACCCCCCCATCATGCTCCAGCCCCGATGCTGCGCACCCCCCCATCGTGCTCCATCCCCCATGCTGCACCAGCATCAGCCTCTCTGCCCCCAGCATCAGCTTCTCTGCCCCCAGCATCAGCCTCTCTCCTCCCAGCATCAGCCTCTCTCATCCTAGCATCAGCCTCTCTCCTCCCAGCATCAGCCTCTCTCTTCCCAGCCTTCCCCAGCATCAGCCTCTCTCCTCCCAGCCTCCCTCCTCCCACCCTCCCCCAGCATCAGCCTCCCTCTACCAGCCTCCCCCAGCATCAGCCTCTCTTCTCTCAGCCTACCTCTCCCAGCCTCCCTCCTCCCAGCCTCCCTCTCCCAGCCTCCCCAAGCATCAGCCTCCACCAGCATCAGACTCTCTCCTTCCAGCCTCCCCCAGCATAAGCCTCCGCCAGCATCAGCCTCTCTCCTTCCAGCCTCCTCCAGCATCAGCCTCCCTCTCCCAGCCTTCCCCAGGATCAGCCTCTCTCCTCCCAGCCTCCGTCCTCCCAGCCTTCCCCAGCATCAGCTTTCCCCTCCCAGCCTCCCTCAGCATCAGCCTTCCCCAGCATCAGCCTCTCTCCTCCCAGCCTCAGCCTCTCTCCTTCCAGCCTCCCCCAGCATCAGCCTCTCTCCTTCCAGCCTCCCTCAGCATCAGCCTCCCTTTCCCAGCCTTCCCCAGGATCAGCCTCTCTCCTCCCAGCCTCCCCCCTCCCAGCCTCCCCCTCCCAGCCTCCCTCAGCATCAGCCTTCCGCTCCCAGTCTGCCCCAGCATCAGCCTCCCCAAGCATCAGCCTCCACCAGCATCAGCCTCTCTCCTTCCAGCCTCCCCCATGATCAGCCTCTCTGCTCCCAGCCTCCTCCAGCACGCCGTGCTCCTCTGCCGACACTCACACACCCGATCGCATCTACTCACACACACTCGATCGCATACACTCACACACACCCGATCGCATACACTCACACACACAGACACTGACGATATCGCACATACGCGCTGACAGTCACAACATCCGGGAGATACCACATGCTTCTGGCCATGTAATCCTCCGGCAGGTCCGTGAAGCTCACAGCACAGTATCGAGGCCGAGAAGCAAGCGATATCGCCGGATGCTGTGAGTGTGTGGATGCGATGTGTGTGTGAGGTGTGTGTGAGGTGTGTGTGAGGTGTGTGTGAGGTGTTTGTGAGAGTGAGTGCGATCTGATGTGAGTGATGATCTGATGATGCGTGTGTGTGTGCTGTTATGTTTGTGCGTGTGGAAGTCCCGCGCTGCAGGACCTTGATTTACTGGTAACTATGCAAGCATGGTTACCAGCGCAACATGTCCCCCCCTCGCACGGGAGCCCACACCAGCATACGGCGGCGGCGTACGCTGATGTGGGCTCCCGTTGGTGAGTGGGGGAAGGGGGGGGGGGAGTACAGTACTCACCTGGGATTCGTGGCTCCGTGACCGTGTCAGTTCGGGCAATGCGGGGGGGGGGGGGGGGGGGGGCAGAGCTAACGTCTATTGCGTGAGGGGGCGGGGCGTGGCGTGGGCGAGTTGCCAATGCCTGCAGGGTGCCGGGGCGAGAGGCCAATCTGTGGGGGGGGCAGAGCCTGGGCGAGCGGCTGGCCAATCCGTGTGGGGGCGCAGCCGGGGCGAGAGGCCAATCCGTGTGGGGGGGGCGGGGCCATGGCGAACCCAGCGGCCAATCAGCTTTGTGTCACCGTAAGGACATGTCACCGTGACACAATTTTGGAGCATGACAGACAGACAGACAGAATAAGGCAATTATATATATAGATATATATATGGTCTTTTCTCCTCTTACAGAAGTTCCAGTTGTGAAGGTGACCCAGATCCCCATAGACAATGGCACACTGAGGGTGCGCTGCCGGGCGCATGGACATTACCCCAAAGACATCTCCATAATGTGGTACAAGAATGGACAACAGATATCAGAGGAGATGATGGAAAAGACGACCCTGCCATTACTGGACCTGACGTATCTGACCTCTTTATCTTTATCAATCAATGTCACGTCCACGGCTGATGATGTGTACACCTGTAAGGTCAACCATAGTAGCATGCTGCAGGACTTCTCCCAGGACTGGAGTAAGTGGAGAAAAGTGATAAAAGTAGAGTAAACCCCTCATTTTACAATATTGATTTCCTATTACTCCATCTACAGACATAAAACTAGCATAGACTAATAACGAGCCTGATAGGGAAATACTGCCGTCATTTAGAGGTGACACCTACAAGGAGTAACATACTGTATTTCTTGGACTATAAGACAAACTTTAAGCAAGAAAGAAATCTTTCTAAAAATCTTTGTGTTAAAGTCCAAATTCATTGGAATCCGGTGTTACCAGCCTTTATCTTTGTAATAATTGGTGTAATCATGCATACAGCCGTGTGCCTGACACCGGGAGTCACGATGAGGCGTCCACCACAAGCTCCAGCACTGACTTTGCTCCTTCTACTCTCCTCGGGGGCAGAGTGCAGCGAGCACCAGAGGACACCGCTGTGTGCTGCCATATGGCTAATCAAAAATCACCGCCTGGACAGAATAACGGACAGACAACCCCAATAGTGCAGTACCCAGAGCTGCTCCCCAGGTGGCCACTGTGCCACAGGTTGTCCTTCGCTCTAGATAAATGATTTATCAGCAATTTCCAATAATTGGTAATACATTTTCGATCACTCCAATTTTATGATGAATGGGGACTGGGGCTCCTAGACTGGCCCTTAGACTAGGGGGGCCCTGGCTTTCTCTTATCTCAGAGTTAACTCTGATGGTGGGGATGTCTGAGCCACCAGCCTGACCCTGCTACTATCAAGCCCTGATATCCCTTCCCTCTTTACCCCGGGGTGGGAGCTGGGACAGGAACGTGTTAACACCATCAGTGATAGAGGAACAGGAGAAACCAAAACTCTATCACACAGAGTTATCAGACAACAAATGGTAAGGAGGAAAACAAAAAGCATGGAGAACCTCCACAGCACACCAAGCAACATGCAGTTGATCCCCAGTGACTGGAAGACAACAGCTCATGGAACAGTTTAGCAAAAAGCTATAGTCGGCATGGGAAGACAAATTCCTCCATCTTAAAAAGGTGGGGATTATTTGTGATAGAACTAATGAAAGTTTGTATGGAGCAGTGAGAATGCCCAATGGACGGCCGCCCAATACTATCCTTATGCTTTAAATATTTATTATGAGACAACCCCTTTAAACAATGATTATAAACTACTCATCCAACAGGCTTCTGTTCCAATATATTAATTGAGGGACATTAGACCATTTTTTTCCCTGCAGTGTGCTCATCATTGTTACTTAATGGATTGAAAATGACAAAGTGATAATCTAAAAAAAGAGAAAATAGGAAAGGGCTTCATGTACCAATAGGTAAGACACAGCACACCTTTTTGATATGCAGATTTGTTTGTACAGTCCAAAATAATATGAATCTACAACACTGGACCTTGGACAGACAAACCGTCTTATGTGTGATTCCTGGAGAGGAAAGGTGCATGGTACACTGGTGCGCCTGGGTGTTGCAACTAAACCGCTAGTGAACCTGTCAGGTGTGATTTCACTGTGACATAGTCACAACACCCAGGCGCACCAGTGTAGCATGCACATTTCTTCTCCAGGCAACACATGCAAGACATTTTGTCTGTCGAAGATCAAGTGTTGTAGACTAAAGCGTTACTGATCTACACTATTCTGGACAACACAAAATAAAAATCTGCAAAACTTCAAAAAGTAGCGTCGTGTCACTTACATGTTGATGTATATTGAAGGATAATCTTGATGAAGGGGTCGGCATGATCCTGAAACGTCGTCATTTTATCCACAAAAGAAGGAATATTGCTCAAAATATCACTCAGACCCCTGGGTATTTTACCCTGGCGGTGGTACTCGGGTGGTACAATGCAGTTTGTAGGATGTCAGTCTTCTTCATTCCTTTCCATAGTCTCTAGTATGGATATCGTTGGCTGGTGTCCTATGGAAATCACTGGATGTAGTAACCTGCGCCAGAATAGTGTTGCTAGTTGAGGTGTCGTAGGTGAAGATTTTGGATGTCATGGATATTCTGGTACAACAGTCAAGAAAAGGAAATATATGGAGTAGTATGACGTGCACACAGTCGTAAATCGGGGTGCAAGTGGAAGGGGGGTTCTTTGGAACCCCTGAGGTATCCAAAAACATTATATTGTCGTCATTTTATCTACAAAAGAAGGAATATTGAGCAAAATAATACTGAATCGGTGTTTACAGCTCAGTGTTATAAAGTGTCCTTCATGTTATTATAGGAGAAACGATAAAGTGACTTCTCTCGATGCAATATCCCCCCAGGAGCCTCCTCTCTACGTCGTCCATTGGCCCTAATAAGCGGTATCAGCTCTACATGGCACAGGAGTAATAATGTCTGATAATGTCTGTCTTGTTCTATGTAGGGACAGGGGAAAGTCGTAGCCGGAGAGCAGAGCACTGCCGGTCCTGTCTTTCCTGTTCTCTGGCGCCTCTTCTCTTCGTCTTCCTATATTGAGATGCCAAAAGCTTCTTTCCCAATCTCTCAGTTACTTGTATAGACAGAGACACTCATTGATGGACAGGATCATGATTCTTTCTTTTTCTATACAGTGATTCCTGGTGATTTCGGCAATGTCAGCAGCGCCCCGTCTGGCCTCTCCATTGGGATACTGATCGCCATCTGCCTGGTTGTCATTCTCGTAATTGTTATCGTTGTGTTGGGTTCAGTTTCCTTCGCGATTGGCAGAAGCGAAAGACTAATCGAGAGCGATTAAAGAACAAGTAACCCCCCTCCACCGGTAAATACATGAAGATCATCATCAGCTCAACAAACTACTGCGGCAAATGATCGTCCAACGACCCTGAGACAATATGGCGGATCTGATGGTGCAGGAACAGTACAATGTCCCCAGCTGTTATGCCCCCTCTGTGGCCCATCCAATCTGCACAGGACATTCCCGCCGGCTCAGCCGCTTGTGTCTGCTTCACTACAACGGCGACTTCTTCCTATATCAGAAACAGGAAATCTGTATTCACTGAAGACTGTTTTAACCAATGAATTGAGATTTTTGAGAATAAATGATCTGTCCACAAAAAGAAAGAAGTGGATTTCTCTAATCTATATATATAATTGCCTTATTCTGTCTGTCTGTCTGTCTGTCTCTCTTGCTCCAAAATTGTGTCCTTACGGTGACACAAAGCTGATTGGCCGCTGGGCTCGCCATGGCCCCGCCCCCCCGCACGGATTGGCTGCTCGCCTCGTCTTGGCTCCGCCCCCCCACGGATTGGTCGCTCGCCTCGGCCTGGCCCCGCACTCCGCATGGATTGGCTGCTCGCCCCGGCCCTCCGCACGCCTCGCCAGACATAAACTTGCGCTGCTGGGATCGTGACGGAGCCGGTGAACGCTGGTAACCATTATACACATCGGGTAACTAAGGTCCCTTGGTTACCCGATGTGTATCATAGTTACCAGCGTACACCGGCTCCCGGTACACATGTGCAGGGAGCCGGCATTATACTCCTCTCCCCCCAGGACTACTCCTCCTATTACAGTCCTCCTATTATACTCCTCTCTGAGTATAATAGGAGAACTATTATAGCATGGGGGATGTAGCACGATGGGGGATGTAGCACGATGGGGGGTGCGCAGCATGGGGGATGTAGCACAATGGGGAGTGCGCAGCATGGGGGAAGTAGCACGATGGGGAGTGCGCAGCATGGGGGATGTAGCACGATGGGGAGTGCGCAGCATGGGGGATGTAGCACGATGGGGAGTGCGCAGCATGGCGGATGGAGCACGATGGGGAGTGCGCAGCACGGCGGATGGAGCATGATGGCGGGTGCGCAGCATGGGGGATGTAGCACGATGGGGAGTGCGCAGCATGGGGGATGTAGCACGATGGGGGATGTAGCACGATGGGGGATGTAGCACGATGGGGGGTGCGCAGCATGGGGGATGTAGCACGATGGGGAGTGCGTAGCATGGGGGATGTAGCACGATGGGGAGTGCGCAGCATGGGGGATGTAGCACGATGGGGAGTGCGCAGCATGGCGGATGGAGCACGATGGGGGGTGCGCAGCATGGGGGATGTAGCACGATGGGGAGTGCGCAGCATGGGGGATGTAGCACGATGGGGAGTGCGCAGCATGGGGGATGGAGCATGATGGGGAGTGCGCAGCATGGAGGATGGAGCACGATGGGGAGTGCGCAGCATGGGGGATGGAGCACGATGGGGGGTGCGCAGCATGGGGGATGGAGCACGATGGGGGGTGCGCAGCATGGGGGATGGAGCACGATGGGGAATGCGCAGCATAGGGGATGGAGCACGATGGGGGGTGGGCAGCATGGGGGATGGGGCACGATGGGGGGTGCGCAGCATGGGGGATGAGGCACGATGGGGGGTGCGCAGCATGGGGGATGGAGCACGATGGGAGGTGCACACCTCCCCCCAACACACACACACAACACACCACACACACACTGGGAACCACAAACACCGCCATACACAGACACCCACACACACAGACAACGCTGCACACACACAACACCCAACACACAAACACCACGGCATACATAAATATACGCACATACCGCACAACACACACATTGCACAAAACATACCTCCCCCCAAAACACACCACACCCACACAAACCGCGCAACACACACACACACAACGCGACAGACACACAGCGCTCCACAAACAACGCAACACACGCAACACACATACAACACCGCTCTCACCCTCCGCCACACCCAGACAACACCCAGAACATGTACAGCCCCTACACAAACACTTGGTAACTACACACAACAACATCTATATATATAACAAAAATCATACATGAACTACACAATACGTAAATTCTAGAATACCCGATGCGTAGAATCGGGCCACCTTCTAATAAGATATATTACAAAGATTCTTATTTTCATGTGCAGTATTGATTTATGAAAAAATAAAAGACAGTTAAAAAGAAAGTCAGTGGGTGAAGTATATCATTACATTTCAGTTAGTGTATTACATTCGACCCCTCGCCCCTGGTGTATAACAACCATCCCCTCACCCCAGAATATAACATCTGGCCCCTCACCCCGGTGTATAACATCTGGCTCCTCACCTCCGGTGTATAACATCTGGCCCCTCACCTCCGGTGTATAACATCTGGCCCCTCACCCTCAGTGTATTACATCTGGCCCCTCACCCCTGGTGTATAACATCCGGCCCCTCACCCCTGGTGTATAACATCTGGCCCCTCACCTCCGGTGTATAACATCTGGCCCCTCACCTCCGGTGTATAATATCCGGCCCCTCACCTCCGGTGTATAACATCTGGCCCCTCACCTCCGGTGTATAATATCCGGCCCCTCACCTCCGGTGTATAACATCTGGCCCCTCACCTCCGGTGTATAACATCCAGCCCCCGGTGTATAACATCCAGCCCCTCACCTCCGGTGTATAACATCTGGCCCCTCACTTCCGGTGTATAACATCCAGCCCCCAGTGTATAACATCTGGCCCCTCACCTCCGGTGTATTACATCGGGTGGCCACGGACTGAGTTGAATAACGTGTATGTACAAATTTTACCGACTGATGGCGGACCTCAGATTCTTTACCAACATTTTTATTTTCGCCAGGATCCCTCGCGCCATACGACCTATAGATCTTCAGTCTCCAACTTATTTTCTTATTATTGTCTTGTGTGAGAAAGTGATTCCCACCGTTACACTGACTTCTTTATTCAAGATTCTCAAATTAATTCCTCACATATCATTTCCTGGTAACAGTATTCATTAGAAAGATGGATGTCTGCCCGTGTTTTCTTAGTCTATAGAGCATATTAATAGTAAGTGGCATTATAGACAATGCCGGTCTGTGTGATTATGTGGATATAATATTGACTTAGAAGACGACACCAGGAGCTGCCAACATGAGCTGGTGGCATCTGATGGTGCAGTTACCAGTGCCTGGGGTAAAATTAGTGTTGTGCCCTCATGCAGTAATAGTGCCCCCTGAGTGACCACTTTACAATGCATTAATGCTCCCTTAAATGTCCTCCCTAAGTAATAATGCCGGCTTTGTACCATTCTCCGCAAAAAATCAAGTCGTCTATTCTCCCTTAATCCGAGCAACCGAGTCCTCTTCTCCGCTGAACAGAAGGGAATGGCACAGGTGGAGCAATGTACTGATGTCACTGTGTGCCGCCCCAGCTGCGGATCGAACCGCTCGGATCCAGGATGGTGTCAGTTCGTGGCTCGAGGGTTTCCGGACACGGGGGCTTAGCACCACACTCTAAAGTAAAAGGGGATATTTACAGGGGAGTTGTAGTTTGTGACGCCACCCGTGGTGTGTGGCAATTGGGAGTACCGCTGCTGCCGTTGTTGGGAGTACCTGGGGTGATGGAATGGAGTAGCAAGGTGTTATTACCCTCCACGGGTAGGGGTAAGCCCCGGAACTCTGGATGGTGATGTGGGGACACGGTGCAGGGGGTCACTCATGTACTCACTCAGCCAGTAAGCAGACGCCGACAACAGGGTAAACCAAGTCTCTGGGTGCCGCTGCCGCTCTTGGGGAGCTCGTCCGGGTCCCGTCCCCTGCAATGCTGCCTGGTGTATGGTGACCTGCCTCCTGGCACAAAGTTGAGATTTTACTGAAGTGGCCCGGTAGTTTGGAACTTGCCGGGCCACGCTCCCCACTTTGGCTAAGTGTGGGAGCCTGATCTCAGGGCTCACGCTTGGGATCTTGTGGGCCGCGTATGTGGACGGCCCTATCCCTTTCGTTGTGCTAGTGCCCTGATTCTGGAGCTGGTGGGAACAGTCCATAAAGCCTCCGCTCTCCACAGGTTAATTGCTGGGTTGCCTGAAGCTTCTCCCTGATCTAGGCTCCGTGTAACCCGCCAAGCTTTCAGTCCCGGACCGGAGATAGAACCAGACTGCTGACCGTCCTCTTGACAGGTCCTGGGCACGTCGTCTCAATCCCCTGAGACCGGGGGTCCAACTCCTCTAGGTCCAGACACCGCCTGCAACCTAGACAGCTACTTTCGGGAGCCACCACTCCCTGCCTCCTCCACTTCACTCCACTTCCTTCACTTCTCCTTTCTACACTTCTCTTTAATGACATTCTCCTGACCCTCCCTTCCTGACCCCTAGGTGGGCAACTCTATTCCGCTCAAGCCGCCCACTGGTGTGTCTGGTGCAGGGTGTTCATAGGATTTCATTTGCTTTTGGAGGCAACACTACAAGATGGGGACCCAGAACCATGAGGGATTTTAATACTGCACTAAGGTAACAGAGCGTGCAGTACCCTGTGACGACCTGATAGTCCAGGGGCGTCACAACTGCACCACTGATGCCGGGTGCTGGTGTCTTCTAGGTTGGACCACTACCACAACCTGCAGTCTACCGGATGGAGAGTTGTGGGGCAAGGAGCCTGTGATTTACTGGGCGGAGAGTGGTGGGGAAAGGAGCCTGCGGTTTACTGGGCGGAGTGGTGGGGCAGGGAGCCTGCGGTTTACTGGGCGGAGAGTGGTGGGGCAGGGAGCCTGCGGTTTACTGGGCGGAGAGTGGTGGGGAAAGGAGTGTGCGGTTTCCTGGGCGGAGAGTGGTGGGGAAAGGAGCCTGCGGTTTACTGGGCGGAGTGGTGGGGCAGGGAGCCTGTGGTTTGCTGGGCGGAATGGTGGGGCAGGGAGCCTGCGGTTTACTGGGCGGAGTGGTGGGGCAGGGAGCCTGTGGTTTACTGGGCGGAATGGTGGGGCAGGGAGCCTGTGGTTTACTGGGGGGAATGGTGGGGCAGGGAGCCTGTGGCTTCCTGGGAGGACTGGTGGAGCAGGGAGCCTGTGGTTTACTGGGCGGAGTGGTGGGGAAAGGAGCCTGTGGTTTACTGGGGGGAATGGTGGGGTAGGGAGCCTGTGGTTTACTGGGGGGAATGGTGGGGCAGGGAGCCTGTGGTTTACTGGGCAGAATGGTGTGGCAGGGAGCCTGTGGTTTACTGGGGGGAATGGTGGGGCAGGGAGCCTGTGGCTTACTGGGAGGAATGGTGGAGCAGGGAGCCTGTGGTTTACTGGGCGGAGTGGTGGGGCAGGGAGCCTGAGGATTACTGGGCGGAGTGGTGGGGCAGGGAGCCTGAGGATTACTGGGCGGAGTGGTGGGGCAGGGAGCCTGAGGATTACTGGGCGGAGTGGTGGAGCAGGGAACCTGAGGATTACTGGGCGGAGTGGTGGAGCAGGGAGCCTGAGGTTCTTTGCTTTGCCCCATGTTCCAACTATCAACGTCATATGGGTGCCAATACCAATCAAAGTGATATGGGGCTGGACCACCACAGAGAGCGAGGATTGTGCGCAGCGCTAGTGATGCTGCTGATCACTACAATGGGGCAACAGTGCAATATTATGTATGTGACTGCCGCAGTGCTGGGCTTGACGCTTTCTGGCAGCCCCAGATGGGGCCATGGTCGGCTCATGGGAATAAACCTGCCCCAATCTAACAATTGGCGGGGATTTCCAGTAATTGGAAGCTTTTCATAACACTCCCATAACTACGAAGTTGCAAGAAACTAGTAAATCTAGCAACATTTGAATATTTTGTGATGTGCAAAAAACTCCGCTCAGGTCCTCGCTGCATTGTCTGTGATAACACATTGATGTCATTATAGTGACAGCAGAAACCGAGGTGGCTGCCGCTGGAAGACGGCGGGGAACATTAGTCTGAAGATGAGTCTCTGGCTTTATTGCTGGGACACAGTGTGGTTAGGGCTTAATTCAGGGATTTTAGCGGTATTGAACTGCCCTCTTGTGGTACAGTCTGAGAATGCAGTTAGATTTCTCTATGTTCTGTGATGTGGATCTCAAAGAGGGGTATTAATAAAGCAAATAGCGTGCACAATATATTGTGGAGCTAACTATCTGCTGCTCTGGATAACGAGTGTTTTTCTCCACTATGGATTTTATTTTAGAAAGAATTCACTGTAATTCTAAATATTAACATGTACAATGTACATTATAGACAATCCGTTTAACCCATTGTATCCTTCCTGTCGGCGTTGGGTCTTTGCGGACGACAGTAATGGTGTTAGGTATCGAACGTGGAAAAAGAAGTCCAGCAATGCAGGAAAAAAAAATCTCTTGAACCGTAATATTTATTCCATCATGGTTAAAATAAGATATAAAAAATACAGAAGCCCATGATCTGTCCTGTAGGTTTCGGCAGATTGTGCTCTACAGCCATGAATGCTCTTCATGCTCTCGCTCGCAATCACCTTCAGCAGCTTTTGCATTTTCCTTTCTTTTTGTGTCTCTTATACACAGGACTCACAGAGGTAACGTTACCTCTGCAACCTGGTGCGGCACAATAAACGGAAGCCAGCAACTAAATAACCTCCGTCTATCACACACACTGTCTGCCCATCCTCCCTCAGGCTGCTGGATAACAGACCTTAAAGGGATTGTCCATCTTTGGAGTCATTTTTTTTTTTTACTTAAATGCATATATTCTGTACTAAAGCCTTTTTTTTTTTTGCAATAGTGATACATTAAATATTCTGCACCATTTGACTTTTCCAGGCTCTTTGTTTCCCGGCACACACTGAACTTTATGTGTTCTGTGGTCATATAAGACAGAAAAAAAGCTACACACTCTGTTAAAAATAGATCACTGACAGAATCTCAGTTAACTCAATCTGCAGCTACAGTCTGTTCAAAGCACAGAGTACAGATTTCCAGTCTGTGCTTTGAAGCAGGGAGAACTGAAGGGTGATGTCAAGGGGTTGTGGTCTGTGATTCACAGTTATTGCAGAGGGAGGACGGGAGACCAGACACAGGCACTGCAGGCTTCACACAAGACAAGTATTTGTATCAGCTTGGGACTTTAGCCAGAAGGGATGCTATGGGCGTTACATAGGGCTGGATTACATAAATAAAGGAGGGTGTCCGGTGTCCTGCAACCCCCCCCCTTCCCCTGAAGACATCATGGTTCATATATGTGTATTTATGGGGAATATTATTTATTTGCGTGCCTTCGGGTGAAATGTTTGCCAGCCACCACTAGATGTCACCAGTCCTGGTACAGTGGCAGGGCTGAGAGAGTTAAAGGAAAGAGGCCGGCCCACTATAATGGGCGATAGCAGTGAGAATGTCCTGGTTTTAGTCAGATAGGGACACGAGAGAGTAGAGAACAGAAGGTACAGCCGGGAGAAGTCCAGTGGTTAATTTGGCCTTCTCTTCTGGGCTGGTGTGCAGGGTCTCGCCCTTACCCACGACTACTGACCCTCTGCCACCCTCACATCATAATAATGAATAAATATGTGATATCTCTCATTGATCGCTTGCAGTACACCGAGCCTGTGCGATGCTGGTATATGCACCTGTATCATTACTATGTGTCATCAGGACAGTGAATACTGGGTGGGGGAATGTTTGAAAGAAGATGTGGAACGTGCAATGTTTTGTCCATCTTGAGACTGCATGTAAGTCTCAGGATGGTGCTTTGCAGGTGGAGTGGGTGGGCACTGAAGGTGGAGGTGGGTGAGCTGTGATTTCGATACAGCTCTGTCTATTAAGAAATGTAGTTTAACGCACCAAGGTAGATTTATTCGTCTGTCCAAGATATAAATATACCAAACCACAAAGATGGCTGCAGGGGGCTATACGAGAGCTATAAAAGGGGGAAAAAATGTAACGGTGGTTTTTGGACACATTAAAGGGACAGCCAGATTTTTTTTATGCTTGGAAAACCCCTTAAATTCCTAAACTAGTGCAGGATTAGGATGATTCTGCATTCCTCACACCACGGAGAGTGCATTTTATGCACATAAGTATTCCAACACGGGTTAAAAACAGAGATAAACCCTCTCTCAATGCAGTGGCACCTGTACCCTACTGGCTCCTGTACAGACTAGAATCCTTAGCTGTACAGCCCCTAATGGCTCCTGCACAGGCTGGAATATTCCTACCGCAGCAATAAAGTACCACAACTCGGACTTGTTTGCCTAAAAGGCCATCGAGTCGTTCCTCGTACTTACTGAGGAACCAGAGGGAAGGTTGCTAAGCAGTATAAACCAAGATAGGAAAACTGTGCCAAGATAGGTAGGGAACCATGGAGAGGAAACATAACACATGTGCACAAGCAGACAAAGGAGAAATAATAAATGCAAGCAATGGTAAACCGCTAAAACCTAACAGAAAACAAAAGATAGGTATAGAAAAAGCAAATAAGAAAACAACACTGGTCTCTGCCTAAATCCCTTAGCTGCAGGGCTGGATCTCCTTAGCAGTAATCCACACGGAAATATAACCAGCAAAGATAGCTAATATCAGGAAAGTATAAGTAGCCCCACCCGGGATGTGATAGGACAGAGAAAGTGAGAAAACCTGATAACTGCGAACCAAAAGGATAGAAGCAAAGGTAAAAGACAATCAGTATTTGGACAGGGACTGACCAGGCTGCGGCTCAGCAAGAAGGAAACTGACAGCACAGCACAAGATCACCAGATCGAGTCCCGAACCCAAGGCATGATAGAATACATAAGTGGAAAGGAGATAATTAATAGATAAACAAGTGCACTGAGCATACGGTCATGCGAGGGCTAGAAATACAGATCACAAAGCATTATCGTCCTCCAGCAATGCTGTGACCTGACGATGGAATATAGAAGCAATCATTGCAAAAGAACTACGCAAAAATCATAGTGATAACTGCATAATTAGAAAGAGCGTGGATACAGCCTTAATCCCTCTTTTTGCAGAGTTTTTATTAGCAGAAAATGAGCACAACCTCCAAGTTTTTGAGGATTTTTGAAATTTGAAGCAGGACTTTCAGAGATTCTGCTCAGTTTTTTCTCCAAAAGTGCTTCAACTAACTCTGTGCACACTTATAGCCTTTGGGTTTGAGCACATAGAGGTTTTTTGAGGCATTTAAAAAAGATGATTTTTGTAGAGGAAGCTGCTTCAGGAAACGCTCCTTCTGAGGCTATGTGCATTGTCAAGGAGGTTTTGGATCAGAAACTGAGTAGAAAATCTCCAAATCCTCAAAAGCTCAAAACTCCTAAAAAAAGCTGGAGGTTTTGTTGAGTTTCTTACTCAGTTTCTGCTCCAAAAAGACTCTGTGTGCACAGAAATTAGTGGAATTTTTGGAAGAATTTTACATTTTATCCTGCGTTTCTGCAGAGGTTTTTTTTTTCTGAAATATTATTTGCATCCTTTTGATTTGTCGGGGCCTTCTTTAGAGCGTTTTCTATCAGGAGTTGCTTAACAGAAATTCCATGGAATTTCTTATTTCCTAACAGGCGTTTTTCAAATCCTGAAGCAATAAAAAAATGCTCAAATGATTGAATGTCCAGTATGAACAGCAAAGTGGTTTTATAATTGAAATTGATATGTCACAGAGTTTTGCACAAACTTTGCCTACTGTCATGGCGGCATTGGGCTCTGTTCAGATTACAGATTCTGACACTCCACTGGATGGTTTCTCTGTGGTGTCTTGGTTCAACACAGACCGAATCGGGCATTGACCTGCTGTGTGCTGATTCATAGGTAGGCTAGTAAGCGTTAATCTGTGATGGTCTGCTTGCTCCTTTAACAACATGTTGTGGGAAGACCTATCACATCTGCTCCCCTCCTATTTATGCTGGTGGAATCCTTCTACCCATGCCAGCTATGGTGTATTCTATGTTGGTCTGTGAGGTGTGGTGTCTCAGACTCTCTGGTGAAAGTTGTGCTTCAGTTGTGCTTATTGCTTGATGTGGTTGTGGAGTTTACCTCTGTTGTTTTGTACTTCCCTCCTGCTCTTGTTTTTCCTCCTGAATCTCTTATTGTCTTTACCTTTGTGTATGCTGCATGACAGTGATTTGGTTTTCCCTTGTCTGTCTTTATCTTTGGGTGTCTACACACTCCTGTCCCTCCCTGGGAGGAGGGGGAATCACATCAGGACTGGTCAGGAGCAGGGCCAGTCAGGAGATTCAGACCTCTCCACCATCAGGAGTATCCCTGAGATTAGGGATGGCATAGGGTCCCCTAGCTTGAGGGACAGCTTAGGAGCCCTGGCTCCCCAATATCCCAAAGTCATGTTTTGGAGTGTACCTGCTCCAAAAAACTCTGTGCGCACATTGCCTTCCAGACATTAGGAGCTTAACTCAAAAGTCACAACTAATTCCTGACTATTTCATCACTTTTCATTACTATCTTTCTTTTTCTCATCATATAATTAGTGAGTGGCGTGTCTCGTAATACCAGTTTATCTGATCTCCCGAGTAATTTTGATATAACTCTCACATGGGATTTTTATTTGCCGGACACACCTCAGAACTTCTGCTGTAAATTGCAATATAAAAGGTTTGGCAATCATTTCGGCTGCGCCACCCTCTGCCCGTCCTGCACTCCCGGATCACAGGAGAAGATGGAAGAAGCACTAACTAAGATGAAGCCATGTGGGATACTTGTGCTGCTCCTCATGGGATCTGCTCGATGCACTTTTTCAGGTAATCTCATCTCTATACGGGAAGCTTCACATGTAACGTTTAAAAAAATGCAACTTCTATCTGCAGATTATTAAACCCTCCGGGTTCCTATAAATTTCTATTCTGTAAACTATGACTGTCACTTATTTCACTGCCCCGGTGACCGGAGGATGGCTCCGAACGCTGCGGCTGCCGCTCACAACTCACTACAGAATACTGAAGATCACACTGAGCTGTTTTTGAGTTTTCGGAACAGGAACTTTCTATATCACCAAAAAGATAATTTATTTCAGTAATTCAATACAAAAAGGGAAATGCATATATTATATAGAGTCGTTACACACAGAGGGATCTATTCCTATATATTATATAGAGTCATTACACACAGAGGGATCTATTTTTATATATTATATAGAGTCATAACACACAGAGGGATCTATTTCTATATATTATATAGTCATAACACACAGAGGGATCTATTTCTATATATTATCTAGAGTCATTACATACAGAGGGATCTATGTCTATATATCATATAGAGTCATTACACACAGAGTGATCTATTCCTGTATATTATATAGAGTCATTACACACAGAGTGATCTATTCCTATATATTATATAGAGCTATTACACACAGAGGGATCTATTCCTATATATTATATAGAGTCATTACACACAGAGGGATCTATTTTTATATATTATATAGAGTCATAACACACAGAGGGATCTATTTCTATATATTATATAGTCATAACACACAGAGGGATCTATTTCTATATATTATCTAGAGTCATTACATACAGAGGGATCTATGTCTATATATCATATAGAGTCATTACACACAGAGTGATCTATTCCTGTATATTATATAGAGTCATTACACACAGAGTGATCTATTCCTATATATTATATAGAGCCATTACACACAGAGGGATCTATTCCTATATATTATATAGAGTCATTACACACAGAGGGATCTATGTCTATATAGAGTCATTACACACAAAGGGATCCTATATATTATATAGAGCCATTACACACAGAGGGATCTATTCCTATATATTATATAGAATGATTACACATAGAGGGATCTATTCCTATATATTATATAGAGTCATTACACACAGAGGGATCTATTTTTATATATTATATAGAGTCATAACACACAGAGGGATCTATTTCTATATATTATATAGTCATAACACACAGAGGGATCTATTTCTATATATTATCTAGAGTCATTACATACAGAGGGATCTATTTCTATATATTATCTAGAGTCATTACATACAGAGGGATCTATGTCCATATATCATATAGAGTCATTACACACAGAGTGATCTATTCCTGTATATTATATAGAGTCATTACACACAGAGTGATCTATTCCTATATATTATATAGAGCCATTACACACAGAGGGATCTATTCCTATATATTATGTAGAGCCATTACACACAGAGGGATCTATTCCTATATATTATATAGAGTCATTACACACAGAGGGATCTATGTCTATATAGAGTCATTACCCACAAAGGGATCCTATATATTATATAGAGTCATTACACACAGAGTGATCTATTCCTGTATATTATATAGAGCCATTACACACAGAGGGATCTATTCCTATATATTATATAGAGTCATTACACACAGAGGGATCTATTCCTATATATTATATAGAGTCATTATAGGAATAACATATAGAAATAGATCCCTCTGTGTGTAATGACTCTATATAATATATAGGAATAGAGCCTTCTGTGTGTAATGACTCTATATAATATATAGGAATAGATCCCTCTGTGTGTAATGACTCTATATAATATATAGGAATAGATCTGTGTGTAATGACTCTATATAATATTTAGGAATAGATCCCTCTGTGTGTAATGACTCTATATAATATATTCTTTTTACTTTTTGTATTAAATTATTTAAATAAATTAACTTTTTGATGATATTCTAGTCTATTGATAAGCTCTTGTATTTCTTCCAATTTTATCACATTCTGCATTTTTCACCATTTTCCCCCTTTGTAAGCTCTACTCTAGCTCTAATATTCGGTTGTCTCTGAGCTAGTGCGTGGAGACAAGCTACTATGATGTCATACAGGCATGAGGGACTCGTGCTCTTGTGTCTATATGTATCAGAGCAGCAGCATGGGGGATATTAGATCACAGTACTGAGCAGTGTGGCTGTGAATCCAGCACTGAGGAGCGATAATTTGGCAGAAGCTGCAGCTCCTCTGCTTGTGTCAGTCTTGTCTCTCACAATGCTGAACGCTAATCACTGCTCCTTTCCACTCCCCTCTCCGTAGATTTTAATGGGAACTGTAAACTGATACTTCAGTGAGCTGTGGTTCATCTTGTTTGACGAAGACAAATTTCAGTCGTCCAGCACTGTCCGGAGATAGACACTTATTAGGAAGCAGCAGGGAGTTTTATGCTCACCAGGCAAGCAGGGATGTTAGTGAACCCACTGGGTCGCAGCACACAGAACACCCAGAGGGTCTTGACTATGGACCTGAGCCTGGTCTTCTCCAGAGCCCCTGATGGTGGGGGTGTTACACTGCAGGTGTGAATCCGGGTGTCACAAGGGAAGACTGGTGTTGCGTTGGCTGGCCCCAGGGGTGCGGGAGCGACAGTCTCTGGTAATAGGTTGCGTCAGCAGCGGAAGTCAAGATTCTGTCCGGGATGAATGCATGGATGGACGGATGGATGATATAGGCGCAGCATCCAGCAAGGATACTTGTAGAGATAGGTATCGTGTAAGCCAGCCAGTGTGGATGCTTGTGGCAGCAGGAGACGATACTTCATGGCTGCAGGAATCGTGGTAGGCGGCCGGTGTGGCGGCTCACAGCAGCAGCATTTAGGGATACGGCAGCAGCACTCTGTAATGTAAACAGATATCAGGAACAGTGCTAGGAGACTTGACAGCTAGCAATGACTCAAACTCATTACCCAGGTACCAGTGATAGGACAGAGGTGCCTCAAGTAGCTGCGACCTCACAGCTGACCTGGGAGGCACTTCCGGGTTAGGAGGATGCTGGCCCTTTAAGAAAGGCAGAGACTGGAAGCCTGCAAGGTGTACAGATGCTCCAGGAAACAGCAGCA
Source organism: Anomaloglossus baeobatrachus (assembly GCF_048569485.1). NCBI lineage: Eukaryota > Metazoa > Chordata > Amphibia > Anura > Aromobatidae > Anomaloglossus > Anomaloglossus baeobatrachus. The sequence continues at coordinate 21,942,749 of NC_134361.1, forward strand.
TGGGACGGGGATGGGACCACCACAGCAGGACGCCTGGACAGGTGAGGACAGGCACGTCCTCGCCATGGGAGGGGAGGAAGAGAGTGGGAGAATGCTGACATGGGCATTACAGCTTGGAGGCCATGAAATGGCAGTACTGAGCAGTGGAGCTGTGAATCCTGCACTAGGGTAAGATAAAACAGAAATCAGCAGCATGGAGAACAACATACAGCAGTGTAGCCGTGTGTCCTGCACTGAGAGGAAATAAACACGTACTAGAAATCAGCATCATGGAGTACATCGTACAGAAGTACTGAGCACTGTAGCTGTGAATCCAGCACTAGGATCACGCTAGAAACCTGCAACCTTTCTCTATGTGTATGTGCCTCTCTCCCCTGAGAATGGGGGTCTGGGGTGCCCTATTTTGCTATCGATGGGGTCACGCATGACAACTGATGCTCCATTCATTGTTTTGGACATAACCAAGTGCGTCCATCCCACCATAGATAATCTACAGTATATACAGTATGTGCTGATCCTGAAGCTGCGGTCTGTGTAATTACCACCTCTGTCTGTTCTCTCCCGCACAGGCAGCCACTCTCATTATTTTTACACGACTCTCATCTACAATTCATCATTCGATTCCGCCTTTTACTTTTCAATGAGGATGATTGATGACGTCCCGCTCTTCTGGTTCGACAGCGACAATGGAGTGGTAGAGCGTCGAGTTCCCTGGTTCACGGGGCCGAACACATCTCTGTGGGGTGCAAGCATAAATGAATTCAAGTTTGAAGGAGTAATGATAAACACGTTAAATGAAACCATGAATTATCTAAATACCACAGATGGTAAGTAACCTCTACATCCATCCTCTGCATCCATCCTCTACATCCATCCTCTGCATCCATCCGCTACATCCGTCCTCTGCATCCATCCTCTACATCCATCCTCTACATCCATCCTCTGCATCCATCCTCTACATTCATCCTCTACATCCATCCTCTACATCCATCCTCTACATCCATCCTCTACATCCATCCAATACATCCATCCTCTACATCCATCCTCTACATTCATCCTCTACATCTATCCTCTACGTCCATCCTCTACATCTATTCTCTACATCCATCCTCTGCATCCATCCACTACATCCAGGGCCGTATTTGGCATTCATGCTGCCCTAGGCACTTTAAGTTGTAACGCCCCCTACTGGTAAGGCTGCTTTCACACTTGCGTTGTTTTGCATCCATCACAATCAGTTGTGTGACTTATGCAACGGATGCGTTGCAGATAGTAGCACAACTGATGTGACTGATGCTGCAAAACAACAATCCGTTGTTTTTTTTGTTTTTTTTTTACTGTTTTACCAGCGGCTGGCTATTGTGAACAATCAGCTGATCACCCGGCGGCCAGCCGCTGGGCGATAACCTGATTGTTCACAGTAGCCGAGCGATCAGATGATCGTTATCAAAAGTCAGCTGATCGATCTCAAAATCCAGCCGCCAGGCAATCAGCTGATCGTTCGGCCGCCGAGAGAAAGAAATATTGATTTCAATTATTAAACACAAGAGCTGAGCATGCGCAGTAGAAAAAAAAAAAAAAAAAAAGGATTCCGATGTTCAAAAAACGCTACATGCTGCGCTCCTACGTTCGTACATAACTTCACAAGAACAACCATCAGTACATAAATACATCACCAGAACCACAGTCAGTACATGCCTACATCACCAGAGCAATCATCAGTACAGAAATACAGCCCCAGAACCACTGTCAGTACATGACTCCATCACCAGAACAATTGTCAGTACAGAAATACAGCCTGAGAACAACCGTCAATACATGACACATCACCGTTATACAGCGATCACTTTCAATGTCAGGTTAGCCCCTATCATATAAACTTGTTTACCTTAACAATGGTAAGGAGATGATTGAAATTGTTGTTACCAACTATCATCAAACTAGGTTCCACAGTACTGATTAGTTGCTAGTAGCTGCACTAGTAAACATTTAAAGAGTAACTTAAAGGTTTGGTCCGAAGGAAAAGTAATTTTCATTCTAAATCCCTATCTATTTAGTGCCAAAATATATATATTTTTTTAATATACTTGCATTAATAATTTCCTATCCTGTCCCTTGATGACGCTTCATTTCAGGGGGGGGCAGAGGCTTTAGCAGTGACTGCAGCCTCTGCCCCATGATAACGCTTCTTTCGAGTATCCCAGCATGCACCATGCTCTAGGATTCTCAAAAGAAGGGTCATCAAAAAGGTCCATTAATTCTTAGACTGGTGCAGTAATGTGTCCTGAGACCCCCATAGGTGTAGTGCATGGCTCAGGAGACAGGACTCTGACTTTCTACTGAATCCGCGCTGCTCTGTCTGCTCTCCTGCACTTTCCTAATAGGTCTTTGGAGCAATTGTGGGGGACTCGGGACCGGGTTCCCCTCAGATCTGTTCAAAATTAATTACCCTAAGGCTACTTTCACACATGTTTTTTCCATCAGGCACAATCCGGAAAAAAACGGGTAAAACGGATCCGGTACCGCATCCGTTTTATCCCCATAGATTTGCATTGTTACCGGATTGTGCCTGATGGCTTTGCGTTGCATCCGCTTTTTTCCGGATGCGGCAAAATTAATTAAAGCGGCGGCCGGAGGCAACGTATCTTGTAAAGTTTTTTTGTCCGGCAAAAAAAAAACGCATCGCACCAGATCAGGCGCAATACGGCGTGTTTTACAATGGAAGCCTATGGACGCCGGATCCGTTTTGTAAACTGAGCATGCTCCAATGTTTTGAAAAAACGGATCCAGCAAAAAAAAAAAAAACGGACAAAACGGATGCAAAAACGGATGCAAAACGGATCCGTTTTTTTACGCATCCGGCATATAGGATCCGTTAAAAAACGGATCTGGTGGATACGGTTTTTACATTTTTTGCCGGATCCGTTGTATCAGGAAAAAAAAGGATTGTGCCTAAATGCAGAAAACTGATGTGTGAAAGTAGCCTAAAACATATAAAATAATTTCTGAAACATTAAGTCGCTCTTTAAGGTGTGTTTACACTGCTGCGGATTATCGGTCTACCTCAACAAACTGTCAATCACCTGATGCAGGAGCAAAATATCTGTCACCCACAAAATGCCGATCACCCGGCACAAATATTCATAATAGGGAATGTCGCCCATAGAAAAATCATACCAGATGTATACAGCCCATACAGAAATCACACCAGGTGTATACAGCCCATACAGAAATCACACCAGGTGTATACAGCCCATACAGAAATCACACCAGGTGTATACAGCCCATACAGAAATCACACCAGGTGTATAAAGCCCATACAGAAATCACACCAGGTGTATACAGCCCATACAGAAATCACACCAGGTGTATACAGCCCATACAGAAATCACACCAGGTGTATACAGCCCATACAGAAATCACACCAGGTGTATACAGAAATCATACCAGGTGTATACAGCCCATACAGAAATCACACCAGATGTATACAGCCCATACAGAAATCACACCAGGTGTATACAGCCCATACAGAAATCACACCAGGTGTATAAAGCCCATACAGAAATCACACCAGGTGTATACAGCCCATACAGAAATCACACCAGGTGTATACAGCCCATACAGAAATCACACCAGGTGTATACAGCCCATACAGAAATCACACCAGGTGTATACAGAAATCATACCAGGTGTATACAGCCCATACAGAAATCATACCAGGTGTATACAGCCCATACAGAAATCATACCAGGTGTATACAGCCCATACAGAAATCATACCAGGTGTATACAGCCCATACAGAAATCACACCAGGTGTATACAGAAATCATACCAGGTGTATACAGCCCATACAGAAATCACACCAGATGTATACAGCCTATACAGAAATCACACCAGGTGTATACAGAAATCATACCAGGTGTATACAGCCCATACAGAAATCATACCAGGTGTATACAACCCATACAGAAATCATACCAGGTGTATACAGCCCATACAGAAATCACACCAGGTGTATACAGCCCATACAGAAATCACACCAGGTGTATACAGCCCATACAGAAATCATACCAGGTGTATACAGCCCATACAAAAATCACACCAGATGTATACAGCCTATACAGAAATCACACCAGGTGTATACAGAAATCATACCAGGTGTATACAGCCCATACAGAAATCATACCAGGTGTATACAGCCCATACAGAAATCATACCAGGTGTATACAGCCCATACAGAAATCATACCAGGTGTATACAGCTCACACAGAAATCATACCAGGTGTATACAGCCCATACAGAAATCATACCAGGTGTATACAGCCCATACAGAAATCATACCAGGTGTATACAACCCATACAGAAATCACACCAGGTGTATACAGCCCATACAGAAATCACACCAGGTGTATACAGCCCATACAGAAATCATACAAGGTGTATACAGCTCACACAGAAATCATACCGGGTGTATACAGCCCATACAGAAATCACACCAGGTGTATACAACCCATACAGGAAATCACATCAGGTGTATACAGCCCATACAGAAATCATACCAGGTGTATACAGCTCACACAGAAATCATACCAGGTGTATACAGCCCATACAGAAATCATACCAGGTGTATACAGCCCATACAGAAATCATACCAGGTGTATACAGCCCATACAGAAATCACACCAGGTGTATACAACCCATACAGAAATCACACCAGGTGTATACAACCCATACAGAAATCACACCAGGTGTATAGAGCCCATATAGAAATCACACCAGGTGTATACAACCCATACAGAAATCACACCAGGTGTATACAGCCCATACAGAAATCACAGCAGGTGTATACAGCCCATACAGAAATCACAGCAGGTGTATACAGCCCATACAGAAATCACACCAGGTGTATACAGCCCATACAGAAATCACACCAGGTGTATATAGCCCATACAGAAATCACAGCAGGTGTATACAGCCCATACAGAAATCACACCAGGTGTATACAGCCCATACAGAAATCACACCAGGTGTATACAGCTCACTTAACATTTGATAAAAGATTCACTTTTGTTTATGGCATAGGCCACTCCAAAAGTGCACAATGCCCCCTGACTGCAAAATAAATAAATACATTAGAAGATTTTTTTGTTAGGTTACTCTGTTTCTACCTGGCATGATCTTTATTTGGGCTGTGTTCCCTAAAAAATGTTTGTACAGTTTAATTGGCATTTGGGGGGGTGACAGACGCCTTTAAATATCTTTCTTGGCCTCACATTGTCCTGTGAACATACGCTGCCAAGAACAATGCTATTCTATGTGCACAGGACGATCATCGTAAAGATCGTACTGTGCATATGAAAGTGCGGTCACAGGCTCAGCAGCTATAGAACCACTGACCATCTGCTGGATATAGATCAGCGATCACTTAAAACCTGCATTTATCCAGCCTCAAACCTCGGTACCTCACAGGTCCTGGCGCCATGATGACTTCACATCCACAGCTCGTCTCTGCAGACCTCCATCTTCTCTGCTCTTCTGCAGCACATCACGACACAGTGCCCTTAAAAATAACATGTCATTATAAAAATAATCAACCATGCTGTTCCCTAAATAAGCCCCCAAAATAAATAACTGTCCCTCACTTTAATCCCTGCACAAAAAAATGACCCCCCCACACTGTCTATATTATGGTACATGGCTTCCACACTGCCCCCTTTATATACCACACCGTCTCCCCTCATGAGTTACACCCACTACACCCTCCTAACTTATGAACTATGATCGCCAAACTGTCTGCACCACATGCTGCCCCCTATTCGATCTGTCTCCCACACATTAGACTTCTACATACTGAGCCATGTTGCCCTTTCCCCATACTGAGCCCACCCCACGCTGCCCCCTTTTCCATACTGAGCCCACCCCACGCTGCCCCCTTTTCCATACTGAGCCCACCCCATGCTACCCCCTTTTCCACAGTGATTCCACCCCGCAGGCTACCCCCTGCCCCATACAGATCACACCCCGTGCTGTGAGCCCACACAGATCCCCCTCCATGCACCCCCTTTATCATACAGAGCGCTCCCTCTGCTACTGCCCCCTGCCCCATAGAGATCCCCCTCCATGCACCCCCTTTCCTATACAGCGTGCCCCCTATGGCTGCTGCCCCTGTCCCATAGAGATCCCCCTCCATGCACCCCCTTTCCTATACAGTGCGCCCCCTATGGCTGCTGCCCCTTGCACCATAGAGATCCCCCTCTATGCACCCCCTTTCCTATACAGCACGCCCCATGGCTGCTGCCCCCTGCCCCATAGAGATCCCCCTCCATGCACCCCCTTTCCAATATAGAGTGTCCCCTATGGCTGCTGCCCCTGCCCCATAGAGATCCCCCTCCATGCACCCCCTTTCCTATATAGAGTGCCCCCTATGGCTGCTGCCCCTGCCCCATAGAGATCCCCCTCCATGCACCCCCTTTCCTATATAGAGCACCCCCTATGGCTGCTGCCCCCTGCCCCATAGAGATCCCCCTCCATGCACCCCCTTTCCTATATAGAGCGCCCCCTATGGCTGCTGCCCCCTGCCCCATAGAGATCCCCCTCCATGCACCCCCTTTCCTATATAGAGCGCCCCCTATGGCTGCTGCCCCCTGCCCCATAGAGATCCCCCTCCATGCACCCCCTTTCCTATATACAGCGCACCCCCTATGGCTGCTGCCCCCTGCCCCATAGAGATCCCCCTCCATGCACCCCCTTTCCTATATAGAGCACCCCCTATGGCTGCTGCCCCTGCCCCATAGAGATCCCCCTCCATGCACCCCCTTTCCTATATAGAGCACCCCCTATGGCTGCTGCCCCTTCCCCATAGAGATCCCCCTCCATGCACCCCCTTTCCTATATAGAGCACCCCCTATTGCGGCTGCCCCTGCCCCATAGAGATCCCCCTTCATGCACCCCCTTTCCTATATAGAGCGCCCCCTATGGCTTCTGCCCCCTGCCCCATAGAGATCCCCCTCCATGCAACCCCTTTCCTATATAGAGTGCCCCCTATGGCTGCTGCCCCCTGCCCCATAGAGATCCCCCTTCATGCACCCCCTTTCCTATATAGAGCGCCCCCTATGGCTGCTGCCCCCTGCCCCATAGAGATCCCCCTCCATGCACCCCCTTTCCTATATAGAGCGCCCCCTATGGCTGCTGCCCCTGCCCCACACAGATTATACCCCATGCACCTCTTTTTCCCATAGAGAGCCCCCTATGGCTGCTGCCCCTGTCCCATGCACATTACACCCCGCCGGCTGCCGCCGCTATCTTCGGCTCTACAGCGCCTACCTCCCGGCTCAGGTGACTTCTCTCCTCAGCTCCTCAGCGGCACGCAGTCTGCAGAGACGCCGGCAGTGGTGAGGTGACTCATCACGCTGCCCGTGACGTCATCAGTGAGCGCGCCAGGCCAGGGAGCTGATTGCAGCTTGTGACCCCGGAAGTGCCCTCGCACAGGGAGCAGGTATGGAGGATGATTTGTATTAGCGTTTAAGACGCTAATACAAATTAAAAACGGGACCAACTGACACATAACCCCCCCCCCCCCCCCGTCCCCGCAAAGACTCCGGTTATGGTAATGAGTCTGGGGAGGGAAATTTAAAAAAAAATTAATTTTTTTTTTACTCTCGCCCTTGGCGCCGCCCCCCCGCAACCCGCCGCCCCAGGCACCGGACCACGGGTGCCTAATCGTAAATACGGCCCTGACTACGTCCATCCTCTACATCCATCCTCTACATTCACCCTCAACATTCATCCTCTACATTCGTCCTCTACATTCGTCCTCTACATTCGTCCTCTACATTCGTCCTCTACATCCATCCTCTACATCCATCCTCTGCATTCATCCTCTGCATTGATCCTCTACATTCATCTTCTACATTCATCCTCTACATTCATCCTCTACAGTCATGGCCAAAAGTTTTGAGAATGACATCAGAATGATATTTTCACATGATCTGTTGCCCTCTGGTTTTTAATTGTGTTTGTCTGATGTTTACATCACATACAGAAATATAATTGCAATCATATTATGGGACCAGAAGGTTCTATTGACATTAGAATGAGTTACTGCAGCCAGTCAATATTTGCAGTGTTGCCCCTTCTTCTTCAGGACCTCTGCAATTCTCCCTGGCATGCTCTCAATCATCTTCTGGAGCAAATCCTGACTGATCGCTGTCCATTCTTGCATAAGCAATGCTTGCATTTTGCCAGAATTTGTTGGTTTTTGTTTGTCCACCCGTCTCTTGATGATTGCCCACAAGTTCTCAATGGGATTAAGATCTGGGGAGTTTCCAGGCCATGGACCCAAAATCTCTGTTTTGTTCCATGAGCCATTTAGTGATCCCCTTTGCTTTATGGCAAGGTGCTCCATCATGCTGGAAAAGGCATTGTTGGGCGCCTGCTCTTGGACAGTTGGGAGAAGTTGCTCTTGGAGGACATTCTGGCACCATTCTTTATTCATGGCTGTGTTTTTAGGCAAGACTGTGAGTGGTGCGATTCCTTTGGCTGAGAAGCAACCCCACACATGAATGGTTTCCGGATGCTTAACAGTTGGCATGAGACAAGACTGGTGGTAGCGCTCAACTCTTCTTCTCCTAATAAGCTGTTTTCCAGATGTCCCAAACAATCGAAAAGGGGATTCATCTGAGAAAATGACTTTCCCCCAGTCCTCAGCAGTCCACTCCCTGTACCTTCTGCAGAATATCAGTCAGTCCCTGATGTTTTTTCTGGAGAGAAGTGGCTTCTTTGCTGCCCTCCTTGAAACCAGGCCTTGCTGAAGCAGTCTCTGCCTCACAGTGCGTGCAGAAGCCCTCACACCAGCCTGCTGCCATTGCTGAGCAAGCTCGGCACTGCTGGTACTCCGATCCCGCAGCTGAAACAGTTTTAAGATACGGTCGTGGCGTTTGCTGGTCCTTCTTGGGCGCCCTGGAGCCTTTTTGGCAACAATGGAAGCTCTCTCCTTGAAGTTCTTGATGATGCGATAGATTGGTAACTGAGGTGCAATCTTTGTAGCTGCGATACTCTTCCCTGTTAGGCCATTTTTGTGCAGAGCAATGATGGCTGCACGTGTTTCTTTAGAGATAACCATGGTTAACTGAAGAGAAACAAATGATACCAAGCACCAGCCTCCTTTTAAAGTGTCCAGTGGTGTAATTCTTACTGAATCATGACTGATTGATCGCCAGCCCTGTCCTCATCAACACCCACACCTGTGTTAATGAAACAATCACTAAAACAATTTTAGCTGCTCCTTTTAAGGCAGAAATGCAATGATGTTGAAATGTGTTTTGGGGGTTAAAGTTCATTTTCTTAGCCAATATTGACTTTGCAAGTAATTGCTGTTAAGCTGATCACTCTTTATCACATTCTGGAGTATATGCAAATTGCCATTAGAAAAACTTAAGCAGTAGACTTTGTAAAAATTAATATTTGTAGCATTCTCAAAACTTTTGGCCATGACTGTACATTGAACCTTTACATTTGAAGGAGTAATGATAAACACGTTAAATGAAACCATGAATTATCTAAATACTACAGATGGTAAGTAGCCTCTACATCCATCCTCTTCTGGGTGTATCAGTGTAGAGAGCAGCCGCAGCTCCTCTTCTGGGTGTATCAGTGTAGAGAGCAGCCGCAGCTCCTCTTCTGGGTGTATCAGTTTAGAGAGCAGCCGCAACGACTCTTCTGGGTGTATCAGTGTAGAGAGCAGCTGCAGCTCCTCTTCTGGGTGTATCACTGTAGAGAGCAGCTGCAGCTCCTCTTCTGGGTGTATCAGTGTAGAGAGCAGCTACAGATCCTCTTCTGGGTGTATCAGTGTAGAGAGCAGCTGCAGCTTTTCTTCTGGGTGTATCAGTGTAGAGAGCAGCCGCAGCTCCTCTTCTGGGTGTATCAGTGTAGAGAGCAGCCACAGCTCCTCTTCTGGATGTATCAGTGTAGAGAGCAGCCGCAGCTCCTCTTCTGGGTATATCAGTGTAGAGAGCAGTCACAGCTCCTCTTCTGGGTGTATCAGTGTAGAGAGCAGCTGCAGCTCCTCTTCTGGGTGTATCAGTGTAGAGAGCAGCCGCAGCTCCTCTTCTGCATGTATCAGTGTAGAGAGCAGCCGCAGCTCCTCTTCTGGGTGTATCAGTGTAGAGAGCAGCCACAGCTCCTCTTCTGGATGTATCAGTGTAGAGAGCAGCTGCAGCTCCTCTTCTGGGTATATCAGTGTAGAGAGCAGTCACAGCTCCTCTTCTGGGTGTATCAGTGTAGAGAGCAGCTGCAGCTCCTCTTCTGGGTGTATTAGTGTAGAGAGCAGCTGCAGCTCCTCCTCTGGGTGTATCAGTGTAGAGAACAGCCGCAGCTCCTCTTCTGGGTGTATCAGTGTAGAGAGCAGCCGCAGCTCCTCTTCTGGGTATATCAGTGTAGAGAGCAGTCACAGCTCCTCTTCTGGGTGTATCAGTGTAGAGAGCAGCTGCAGCTCCTCTTCTGGGTGTATCAGTGTAGAGAGCAGCCGCAGCTCCTCTTTTGGGTGTATCAGTGTAGAGAGCAGCCGCAGCTCCTCTTCTGGGTGTATCAGTATAGAGAGCAGTCACAGCTCCTCTTCTGCATGTATCAGTGTAGAGAGCAGCCGCAGCTCCTCTTCTGGGTGTATCAGTGTAGAGAGCAGCTGCTGCTCCTCTTCTGGGTGTATCAGTGTAGAGAGCAGCTGCAACTCCTCTTCTGGGTGTATCAGTGTAGAGAGCAGCCGCAGCTCCTCTTCTGGGTGTATCAGTGTAGAGAGCAGCCGCAGCTCCTCTTCTGCATGTATCAGTGTAGAGAGCAGATGCAGCTCCTCTTCTGGGTGTATCAGTGTAGAGAGCAGCTGCAGCTCCTCTTCTGGGTGTATCAGTGTAGAGAGCAGCCGCAGCTCTTCTTCTGCATGTATCAGTGTAGAGAGCAGTCACAGCTCCTCTTCTGCATGTATCAGTGTAGAGAGCAGCCGCAGCTCCTCTTCTGAGTGTATCAGTGTAGAGAGCAGCCACAGCTCCTCTTCTGGATGTATCAGTGTAGAGAGCAGCCGCAGCTCTTCTTCTGGGTGTATCAGTGTAGACAGCAGTCACAGCTCCTCTTCTGGGTGTATCAGTGTAGAGAGCAGCTGCAGCTCCTCTTCTGGGTGTATCAGTGTAGAGAGCAGCCGCAGCTCCTCTTTTGGGTGTATCAGTGTAGAGAGCAGCTGCAGCTCCTCCTCTGGGTGTATCAGTGTAGAGAGCATCCGCAGCTCCTCTTCTGGGTGTATCAGTGTAGAGAGCAGCCGCTGCTCCTCTTCTGGGTGTATCAGTGTAGAGAGCAGCTGCAACTCCTCTTCTGGGTGTATCAGTGTAGAGAGCAGCCGCAGCTACTCTTCTGGGTGTATCAGTGTAGAGAGCAGCCGCAGCTCCTCTTCTGCATGTATCAGTGTAGAGAGCAGCTGCAGCTCCTCTTCTGGGTGTATCAGTGTAGAGAGCAGCTGCAGCTCCTCTTCTGGGTGTATCAGTGTAGAGAGCAGCCGCAGCTCCTCTTCTGTGTTTATCAGTGTAGAGAGCAGCCGCAGCTCCTCTTCTGGATGTATCAGTGTAGAGAGCAGTCACAGCTCCTCTTCTGGGTGGATCAGTGTAGAGAGCAGCCGCAGCTCTTCTTCTGCATTTATCAGTGTAGAGAGCAGTCACAGCTCCTCTTCTGGGTGTATCAGTGTAGAGAGCAGCCGCAGCTCCTCTTCTGGGTGTATCAGTGTAGAGAGCAGTCACAGCTCCTCTTCTGCATGCATCAGTGTAGAGAGCAGCCACAGCTCCTCTTCTGGGTGTATCAGTGTAGAGAGCAGCCGCAGCTCCTCTTCTGGATGTATCAGTGTAGAGAGCAGCCGCAGCTCCTCTTCTGGATGTATCAGTGTAGAGAGCAGTCACAGCTCCTCTTCTGGGTGTATCAGTGTAGAGAGCAGCTGCAGCTCCTCTTCTGGGTGTATCAGTGTAGAGAGCAGTCACAGCTCCTCTTCTGCATGTATCAGTATAGAGAGCAGTCACAGCTCCTCCTCTGGGTGTATCAGTGTAGAGAGCAGTCACAGCTCCTATTCTGCATGTATCAGTGTAGAGAGCAGCTGCTGCTCCTCTTCTGGGTGTATCAGTGTAGAGAGCAGCTGCAGCTCCTCCTCTGGGTGTATCAGTGTAGAGAGCAGCCGCAGCTCCTCTTCTGGATGTATTAGTGTAGAGAGCAGCCGCAGCTCCTCTTCTGGGTGTATCAGTGTAGAGAGCAGCCGCAGCTCCTCTTCTGGGTGTATCAGTGTAGAGAGCAGCTGCAGCTCATCTACTGGGTGTATCAGTGTAGAGAGCAGCTGCAGCTCCTCTTCTGGGTGTATCAGTGTAGAGAGCAGCTGCAGCTCCTCTTCTGGGTGCATCAGTGTAAAGAGCAGCCGCAGCTCCTCTTCTGGATGTATTAGTGTAGAGAGCAGCCGCAGCTCCTCTTCTGGGTGTATCAGTGTAGAGAGCAGCCGCAGCTCCTCTTCTGGGTGTATTAGTGTAGAGAACAGCTGCAGCTCCTCCTCTGGGTGTATCAGTGTAGAGAGCAGTCACAGCTCCTCTTCTGGGTGTATCAGTGTAGAGAGCAGCTGCAGCTCCTCTTCTGGGTGTATCAGTGTAGAGAGCAGCCGCAGCTCCTCTTCTGGATGTATTAGTGTAGAGAGCAGCCGCAGCTCCTCTTCTGGGTGTATCAGTGTAGAGAGCAGCCGCAGCTCCTCTTCTGGGTGTATTAGTGTAGAGAGCAGCTGCAGCTCCTCCTCTGGGTGTATCAGTGTAGAGAACAGCCGCAGCTCCTCTTCTGGGTGTATCAGTGTAGAGAGCAGCCGCAGCTCCTCTTCTGGGTGTATCAGTGTAGAGAGCAGTCACAGCTCCTCTTCTGGGTGTATCAGTGTAGAGAGCAGCTGCAGCTCCTCCTCTGGGTGTATCAGTGTAGAGAGCAGCCGCAGCTCCTCTTCTGGGTGTATCAGTGTTGAGAGTAGCTGCAGCTCCTCCTCTGGGTGTATCAGTGTAGAGAGCAGTCACAGCTCCTCTTCTGGGCATATCAGTGTAGAGAGCAGCCGCAGCTCCTCTTCTGGGCGTATCAGTGTAGAGAGTAGCCGCTGCTCCTCTTCTGTCATGCAAACCCAGGGAGAGCTGGCGCTATCACCGATGGAATAGTGCCGGTAACCGGAGGGGAGTATAGCTGCTATTATTTTATATGGACTTGAAAAGGGGTTGTCCGAGTGGTGGATAAAACCTTTACAGAGATTGTCCTCTACTTAACATTGATGGCCTAGTTATGATAATTCTTACCGAATATCTAGTGCTATTCCAGTCCTCGTCATTGTCACGGGGTCCTTCTCCGATATCACACAATCAACAGAGCGGGAGATGGGTGAACAATCCAAAGAACCTTTATTCCAATCCAGAAGGTCCATAAAATTATCCACCACACAGAGGGTAAAATCGTCCAGTAATGGGATAAATGTCCAAGTCTCTCTTGGGTGCGGAGCATAGCGCCAGCTTCACCCACAGAGGATAAATCTTCCTGCTTGTCTCTTGTCCTCAGACAGACTGTATAATCTCCCAGGCAAGCATAGAGGTTGGGTGGATGGATTCCAGGCCTCCTCCGCCAGACCTAGGGACAGAAGCACTGCAGGGGGTTATTAACCTGCAAACAGGACAAGGCAACACTCCCAGCATCTGAACATACACAACCCACCATATCCCACCATCACAGTCACAAATAAGGCACCTAATGCAAGTCAATGGGGAACCCAAGCAATTTTCTTGAAGATTTCCCAGAAAAATGCTTGGGTTCCCCCATTGACTTGCATTAGGTTCATTATTCGTGATGAATATTGGAATAGCACTAGGTATTCAGTGCGAATAATCAGAACTGGAATATTTCACTATTCGTCCATCACTAGGTCATAAATCAGATCAGAAAAAAATAGAGTCCTCACTCAGCATCAATTTACATAGTTACATAGTTACTTAGGTTGAAAAAAGACCTAGGTCCATCTAGTTCAACCTTCCTCCACCAGTTCTACATTTAGTCACTAAGTCATTTATAACCAACAATGTTGTGTGTACTGAGGAAATCATCCAGCCCTTTTTTAAAAGCTGTTATAGTATCTGCCATTACTACCTCTTGTGGTAGTGTATTCCACAATCTGACTGCTCTAACTGTAAAGAACCCTTTCCTATTTAGGTGTCGGAATCGCTTTTCTTCCACTCGCAGTGAGTGCCCCCTGGTCCTTAGTATTGTCTTTGGAAGAAATAAGTCATGTGCCAGTCCTTTATATTGACCACACATGTATTTATACATATAAATGAGATCTCCTCTGAGACGTCTTTTTTCTAAGCTAAACATATCTAACATTTTCAACCTGTCATCATACGGGCGGCCTCCATTCCTTGTAATAGATTAGTTGCCCGCCTTTGAACTGACTCTAACTTCTGAATGTCCTTTTTAAAATGTGGAGCCCAAAACTGGATCCCGTATTCCAGATGTGGCCTTACAAGTGATTTATAGAGGGGTAACAATACGTTGGGATCACGGGATCTAATCTCTCTTTTTATACACCCTAAAATCTTGTTTGCTTTAGCAGCTGCTGCTTGACATTGAGTGCTGCTGCTCAGCTTATTTGTAATGAGAATACCCAAGTCCTTCTCCTGTTCTGTAGTCCCGAGTTTATTTCCATTTAATGTATACGCAGTTATAGGATTACTCCGTCCTAGGTGCATTACTTTACATTTATCAACATTAAATCTCATTTGCCAAGTATCTGCCCATTCTGACATCTTATCCAGATCTTTTTGTAATATTGTACTATCAAGGTCAGTTTTTAATATCCTACATAGTTTGGTGTCATCGGCAAAGACTGACACTTTACTATCAATCCCATCCACAAGGTCATTAATAAAGAGAGTAAAAAGAATCGGTCCAAGCACAGATCCCTGCGGCACCCCACTGCTGACTATAGCCCATTTAGAGAATGTACCATTTATGACTACTCTTTGTTTCCTATCTTTTAGCCAATTCCTTACCCAGTTGCATATTGTGTCCCCCAGTCCTTGCTTCTGGAGCTTTAGTATAAGCCTATTATGTGGTACAGTATCAAATGCCTTTGCAAAGTCCAAATAAATCACATCAGCTGCATTACCAATATCCAGGTTTGCACTTACCCCCTCATAGAACCCCAACAGGTTGGTTAGACACGACTTATCTTTCATGAATCCATGCTGTCTGTCAGTTATCATATTATTTTCTGCAATATATTTTTGCATGTCATCCCTTAAAATGCCATCAAAAACTTTGCATACTACTGATGTCAGGCTTACTGGACGGTAGTTGCCTGGATCTACCCTCTTACCTTTCTTAAATATCGGTACCACATCAGCAATCCTCCAATCCTGAGGCACCAACCCTGTTACAAGTGAGTCTAAAAAGATGAGATACAGCGGTCTGTCGATTACGGAGCTCAATTCCCTCAATATTCGTGGATGAATGCCATCTGGCCCTGGGGATTTGTCTATGTTTAATTTACTCAGACGTAGGCGTACTTCATCTTGTGTTAAATTAATTATATCGGGTGGTGGACTTTGATTTTTCACTTGTTGAATGATCCCTGGTACAGTCAGTTCCTTGGTGAATACAGATGAGAAATGCCTATTTAATATCTCAGTCTTTTGTTTGTCCTCTATAACTAACTTGTTATTATATTTTAAGGGGCCGATACTATCCTTTGTTTTCCTTTTGGCATTAATGTATTTATAAAAGATTTTGGGATTTATTTTAATGTCATTGGCGATTTTTGTTTCAGTAGCTAATTTTGCTTGTTTGATTTCTTTTTTACATTTCCTATTGATATCTTTATACTCCTGCAATGCTATTTCTGTATTCTCAGCCTTTAAGATTTTAAATGCCCTTTGTTTTTGTTTTATTATACTTTGTACAGTCTTATTTATCCATAGTGGTTTCTTTTTATTCCTGGACATTTTATTACCAGAGGGTATACGTTTTTTACAGGACTCTAGTAGTATATCCTTAAACTTACCCCATTTATGTTCGGTATCCCCAGTTACCATGACTTTGTCCCAATCTACACATTTAAGCTCTTCCCTTATTTTGTTGAAATCAGCTTTCCTAAAATTCCAGGTTTTAGCATTTCCCCTTTGAAATATGTGAATATTACGTTGAAGCTTACCATATTATGATCGCTGGTGCCCAAGTGCTCCCGGACCTGTAGATCTGAAATTGTATCCGGTCTATTTGACAGGACCAGATCTAGCAAATTATCTCCCCTGGTCGGTTCACCTACCATCTGAGAGAGGAAATGGTCTTGAATAGTAGATAAGAACTTACAGCTTTTAGCAGAACCAGAAGATTCTATGTCCCACTGAATGTCTGGATAGTTGAAATCCCCCATAATAAGAACCCGATTATTATTATTAGCTGCCTTTTCAATTTGTTCCAGCATTTCACCCTCTATTTGTTCAGGTATGTTAGGAGGCTTATAGCAAACTCCAATTAGCATTTTTCCATTATTCCCCTCCCCATGTACATTTACCCATACTGACTCTACATTGTTGCTGTTCCCCTCAATGTCATCATACAACACAGGTTTTAGGTTAGATTTAATAAATATACACACCCCACCACCTTTTTGGCCTTTCCTGTCCTTCCTAAATGTACTATAACCCTGTATGTTTGTCACCCAGTCATGGCTTTCATCCAGCCAGGTTTCCGTAATGCCCACCACATCATAATCCATGGTTGACATAAGAGTCTCCATCAATGAGCGAAAGATAAAAATGTTATAGAAAATGTCTCATAAAATGTCCGTAAATTTCAGGATTTTTTTCACCACTTAAATAAAAAGAAAACTATATAAGTTTGGTATCGCCATAAATAATCATGTTGCCTCCAGGTTATTTTTATTGTACAACTAACACCATAAAATCCAAACAAAAAAATACATCAATGACGGAATTCCATTAGTTTTTCACCATTTCACTCCATTTAGAATTTTTTCCCCATTTCTTCAGTACATTGTATGATAAAGTGAATGGTGTCGTTCAAAATAATAACTTGTCCTGTGAAAAACAAGTCCTCGTATGTCTATAGGGACAGAAAAATAAAAAGGATAGAAGGGAAGGTAAAAAAAGAAAGCGAAAAAAATAGAAAATCACCGGGTCATGAAGACATGGGGCTAATTGGCAAGTAAATGCTGCCTGAATAATACGGCTCCATTTACAACCCAATGATTGAAAGCCGGCAGTTCCTGGGAGGAAATAAATCTATTTTCTCCCTTTAGCTGCAGTTCCAGTCAATCAGCTGCTCAGCATTTACCTATATCTGCAGGTAAATAGCGTTTTCCGAGGTAACAGTCTACCTTTAAAGTCAACTCAGATTCTGTAAGAAGAAATGGTTGTCCAAGATGTGTAACTCCTTTATAACCAATGTCACTCCTCCTTTGCTTTCCTGTTGGAGGAAATATAAGAAGACGTCGGGATGGGTGGTTAGAAGAGTTAAGCCAGTGTGGAGGTTGACTAAGCTATAGCTTGTTTGTTCAAACGTAATAAGAATATCTGTGTATATAAATAATCAAAATATAGATGTAGTTGCATAATAATCTGTCTGTCTATGTAGCTATCGCATAGACCCATAATATAATTCTAAGTTGTATAGTCATGAAGTAGTTAACCAAAGATAATGAAGCCAGAATGTGAAGCTGCAAAAGTGTTATCAGTAATGTTCACACAGAAAGAATGTACAAGAAACAAACTGCGCTGTGAGAAATTAAGGAGTAAAAGTACTCTCTGTTTAGCTTCAAGGCCGAAGTAGCTTTTCGGTATAATTGGGTGTCTTGGAGTACACGAGTTCAGTTGATGACGCTGGCTCAAGGAGAGCATGTCTGTGTGTTCATTGTCTGATACAGTGATATATCGTCACTGGTATACAGCTAATACGGCACCGTCTCTGAATATCCCAAACGAAGACTCCATTAGCAGTCTTCACCCAAATTCCTCCCTTGACACCAGAACTTGTACTTTTCATTCCTGGCACATTTCTATCCTCTATCAGTTGTACTAAGGTCATGTATTTTGTATCCCCATGTTTAAGGATATCACGTTCTTCAGAATTTAGATGGGTGTGCTGTGGACGCAGACGACAACGTCACTTACATAAAGGAATATCGGTATAATGGACAACCTCTTATGTATTTCGACTGGGTAACTCAAAAATGGCTAGCAGGATTGCCCGAGAATGAAGAATTTATACAGGAGGTATTCGGAAATATAACTATTACGGAGAAAGAAATGAATGACTTAGTGAATAAATGCATTGCGCACATTGGAGAACTGCTGTCACTGGGACAATGCACCTTTGATAGGAGAGGTACGTCATATTATACCATGAAGTCGGGAAGTGCCACCCTGTTATGACTCTTACTTGTTGTAATCTATCGCATGGCTTGTAATTGTGGTGCCAAAATGTATCAGAGCTGTCTTACTATGATTACTGCTCCGTGAAATGAACCCAGTTGGGTAACGGTCCAGTTACAACCTTCCTGTGGTTTTCAATAAATCAATCAAATAAGAACAAAGTACCGTATATAGCTCAACATGATGATAAAGTAATTCAGGTAAGAAGCATTAAGGGAAGAATATGCCAGGAGCAGATGCCTGGTTATGCCTAACGTCTGCAGCTGGTCATAACTCCCAGAGGGAAAACAGGTTATAACTGCCAGAGAAGCTGTAGGTCATAACAGCTAGAAGGACAGCAGGTTATAACAACCAGAGGGCCAGCAAGTCCTAACTGCCAGAGGGAAAGCAGGTTATAACAGCCAGAGGGCCAGCAAGTCCTAACTGCCAGAGGGAAAGCAGGTTATAACAGCCAGAGGGCCAGCAAGTCCTAACTGCCAGAGGGAAAGCAGGTTATAACAGCCAGAGGGAAAGCAGGTCCTAACTGCCAGAGGGAAAGCAGGTTATAACAGCCAGAGGGAAAGCAGATCCTAACTGCCAGAGGGTAAGCAGGTCCTAACTGCCAGAGGGTAAGCAGGTCCTAATTGCTAGAGGGGAAGCAGGTTATAACTGCCATAGGGAAAGCAGGTCCTAACTGCCAGAGGGAAAGCAGGCCCTAACTGCCAGAGGGAAAGCAGGCCCTAACTGCCAGAGGGTAAGCAGGCCCTAACTGCCAGAGGGTAAGCAGGTCCTAATTGCTAGAGGGAAATCAGGCCCTAACCGCCAGAGGGAAAGCAGGCCCTAACTGCCAGAGGGTAAGCAGGTCCTAATTGCTAGAGGGAAAGCAGGTTATAAAAGTCAGAGAAACAGCAGGTCATAACTGCCAGAGAAGCTGTAGGTCATAACAGCTAGAGGGAAAGCAGGTCATAACAGCCAGAGGGGCTCTTGACATTTCTCATGAATGGGTGAATAAATCTTAAGCGGGCTTTACACGCTGTGATGATATCGGTCCCGATATCGCTAGCGTGGGTACCCACCCCCATCTGTTGTGCGACACGGCCATATCGCTGCCCGTGCCGCACAACATCTCCCAGACCTGTCACACGTACTTACCTGCCCAGCGAAGTCACTGTGACCGGCGAACCGCCTCCTTTCTAAGGGGGCGGTTCGTTCAGCGTCACAGCGACGTCACAGCTGCGCCACTGAACCACCGCCCAATAGAAGCAGAGGGGCGGAGATGAACGGGACGAACATCCCGCCCACCTCCTTCCTTCCGCATAGCGGCCGGGAGGCAGGTAAGGAGAGCTTCCTCGTTCCTGTGGTGTCACACGGAGCGATGTGTGCTGCCGCAGGAACGAGGAACAACTTCGTTACTGCTGCAGTAACGATATTTGAGAATGGACCCCCATGTCACCGATGCAAAATCGCTCATAGGTGTCACACGCAACGGCATCGCTAATGCGGCCGGATGTGCGTCACCAATTCCGTGACCCCAACGACTCCGCATTAGCGATGTCGTAGTGTGTAAAGCCCCCTTTAGACTGCAGGATTCAGTAAAAGTGATATTTTGACCCCAATTCGATGTGTTCATTTTTTTAATTCACTTTTCTTTTTTTGCTATTCGTTGTACTATGTAATAAGCTCTTTATTTTTGTCTTTAAACTCTTTGTGACTTTTAAGAACAAAAGAACAAACTTTTAACAAAATGTTACAAAAATTGAGTAAAACTTTCTAAATGCATATAATCACTCCAGAGAGTGACTTGTGCATATTCACACAAAAAATTCTGTGACTTTTCGAAAAAAGTCTCATTTGATGAATAAGGCGAAAAAATCTGGAAAGTCTGAACCCTGCGCTCAATAGTGAACAAAAAACAAAACTGATGAACACATCACAGGTTTTCTTAGATGGTTGTTATAAATGAGGCTGAATGTATAAATATTTCTTTAAGACCCGATGCAGCTTTTGTAACTGGTGACGAGATCTTTATTCAGCTTTATTGTTCTATATTGTAAACTGTATAACGTTTTTATTGTGTTTTTTTGCATCTTAAACCATTAATGGTAAATACTCCATACTGCACCTGCGGGAGACGGTGAACCGCGATTATAATATTATTTTCTATACCATCTTCCTCACCCATCTCCAGTTTTGATCCTCGCTGCCTTCCATTGCTGGAGCCCTAATATTCGAAAAGAGTGAAAACTGCAAAATTTCAAGATTTGCAAAGAGATAATTGAAAAATGCCAACTGAAGAAGCAGTGATTTGCAGGGGAACACCGGTTTTACTCACAATAGACCCCTGTTTTCTTCAGCTGCACCACAGACATGATACCGCGGCTTTGTTTGGCCTCCCCTTATAAAATATCATTTTCTGCAATACACTCCATCATGATATTCATGCAGTTACCTCTGGTCTTTTCTTCTCTTACAGAAGTTCCAGTTGTGGAGGTGACCCAGATCCCCATAGACAATGGCACACTGAGGGTGCGCTGCCGGGCGTATGGACATTACCCCAAAGACATCTACATAATGTGGTTCAAGAACGGACAACAGATATCAGAGGAGATGATGGAAAGGACGACCCTGCCGTTACTGGACCTGACGTATCTGACCTCTTTAGCGTTCAATGTCACGTCTATGGATGATGATGTGTACACCTGTAAGGTCACCCACAGTAGCATGTCGCGGGGCTTCACCCAGGACTGGAGTAAGTGGAGCAGAATGATATTATATACCACAACTAAAAAAGTTATTCCTTCATTTTCACTTGTAAAATAGTGAAACTTACTATTATACTTTGATTTTGGGATCTTTATAAGTGTCTCTATCAAATAGTCCTAAGAATGAAGCTTCTGTTATAAGTTGTGGCGTTCAGGCACAGCATGGACCCCACTGCTCCTCACTGTGTGTGGGTGATATGGGCTCACCTGGTGAGGTGGAATCAGTATGCAGGAGGTTAGGGTGAGCAGAACGGACCAGAGGCATTGATGCAGTGGAGCAGGACGGCCAGTTGATACATGGAGCAGCGAGGACCATGAGTTGCATTGGATGTGCAGGATGACAAGTGAATCATCAGAACCAAATGTGTGGAGAGCACACAGGAATAGCAGATAGGAGTAGATAGTGTAGCACTTTTTTTTTGCAGGAGTGCAGGTAGTCCACAGTGGAGTTGAGTAGGTTATACTTTGCTGCAAGATTGTAGGTAAAGCACAAAAAAACAGAGATGAGTATGTCACGGGCCGGGGGTGACCGACCACGTCAGGGAAGGCTACCCGAGGCGCTCGGATCTGGGGTCGTGGCTGGGGCTCGAGTGGCAGCCGGATCCGGAGCTCAAGCAGCGGCCCGTCACCCACAACAACGGAAAGGGGGGGGGGTATTTACAGGGGAAGAGTTTGTCAGTGACACCATCCGTGGGTTGCGGTGATGGTTGGTGACACCGCCGCTGCCTTGGTATGGGACACCCGGGGCCGATGGAGCTGAGCAGGAAGGTGGAATCCCCTCCACAGGTAGGGGAGGTGTAGTTCCGGGGTCCCGGAGGATGGTGTGGGGTTGCAGGGAGCAGTCTTTAGGAAGGCACCGGATGGTACCGGTGTACTCACTGTGGTAATAAATCACACAAAGTCCATGTGGTAAACCAAGGCCGGATGCCGGGAGCCTCTGGAGGGGTGTGTACTTGGTCCCGCACACGGGTTGACAGGGCAGGGGCCCTTCCTCCTTCACTTATATTTTCTTGTGTGTTGACTTAACCCGCATAAAACGGGAGAAATCCGCTCCCCATATTTTTGTGTACTGTGGGAGCCATTGCCCACAAAATCTGACAAGTAGGATCTCTGTGAGTTCTGGCGGACACCCTATCCCCCGCGTTGGGCTTCCGTTTCACTCTCTGGGCTACTTGTGGAACAAAGTCTGGAACCTTGTCCCCTGCTGGCTAATCGGTAAGGTGCTTGAAGCGGTCCTTGCCCTGGGGTCCAGGTACTCCGACTGTGCGTGGCCTCCCGACCGGATTCCCGCTGTCAGCACCGGCGGGCTACAACCCTGCCTCGGTCCACTTAAGGTCTCCCGTGACCGGATCTCCGTCGCCTGTGGCCCTGCTGCCACCTAGTCAGTACTCCGGTAGTCCATGGGCTCCAACCCCTGACCACCACTCCACTCCTCTCTCTCCCTCTCTCCAGACTCGACTCCTCACTAGACTTCCACTTTTCTTCTCACTCCCACTGTCTAGACTTCACTACTGTGTTCCCTCCCCTGACACCTCAGGACCCCTAGGTGGGCGTTCCCATCCGCCTGGTCCCGCCTACTGGTGTGTCCCTATTGTCCCGGGGGGTGACTAGGCTTTTGTGGCTGGTGTTACCTATGTGTGGGGTGTTGGTGGAATCCCAAGGAGAAGGTGATGCCTGCACCCAGGAGGGGGGTACAGTCATCTGTGACTACCTGGTTTTGCCAGGGCGTCACAAGTATGCTGGCAGGTTCTTTGATACTGTCACGGCGCAGACTATGGCAAAGTACGAAGTGAGCTAAAAAACACAATGATAAGGGTAACACCACAACAAAAAAGGGGTACACCAGGGACACTTTAACAATGGTGGGCCCTAGCACTAGTGAAAGGGAAAATGGGGACCTCCCCCACTTACCTGATGATGTACCCTGCACTCCTAGCTAGTCCCTATACAGGTTCCTCACCTGTCGTCGAGCAGGAACCTGAAGCGCTGAGTGACCCTACAATAATCCCTGGCAAGGGAGTGGGCAGGTGAAGGACACTAGCCCCCCTGCTGCACTGAAATCACACACCAGGAAAGGAAGACAGATGGGAGGACACACCAACAGACTGCTGCAGTCAGCACTGATACTGCAGTCACATCAGCAACTCAGCAACAGGTTTCAGCAGCTCCTTCCACCTCCAGGCCAAGCATCCAAATGAATCTAGAATAACCAGCAACCTCCGCTGGTAGCAGAGGGTATATAAAGGGACTAGGAGTGGTCCCAAATCGGAAACACCTGAGCTGGTAGTAAGCCTGCTTGCTGTCAAGGAATACTGCCATTAACCCTACAACTGCCAGAGGAAAAAAATAACACATTTAAATAGCAGAGTCTCATAGGGGAAAAGTGAGACTCAGACCCAGAACCTGTCACTAAATTCTTATAGGAAGAGACAACCATGACAGATACAGTAGAGTTTAGGGTGTGGACAGCAAGTTGAAATAGCAGAAACGAGTAGGTTGCAGCCTCCACCTTACACTTTAAAAGTCCAAAACAGTTCCTAAGGACCAAAGGCGAGAAAACCTAATGACTGATTGATATAAACAAGGATGAAATCTAGGTAAATTATCTGTCCATTAGGCTTTGCACAGTCATATATTCCATTATATCCCTAGACAACACAATTTAGACTAGGCTCACATTGTGACAGAGGCTTGGACTTCAGTTCTGACATTATCACTGGAAGAAAAAATGCAGATAACATATCTCTTTCTTTATTAAAATGCCAAACACTTATCTGATATTCCAAAATTGCATCTAATTTTATACACTGTACGTGTATAACGATTTATTTTCAATAAAAGATGGTTTATAAAAAAAAAAATGACAAAAACTGTAATGGCATCAAGACAGACCCCATTACGGTCCCTCGAGATTCTGATGCTGCCTCCTCCAGATGAATGTTTTTACCAGCAGACAAAACAATTGTTATAGTACTGAATGCAGAAATGTGGGACCGGTCCAGGAGGTGAGATCAGGATTGTTTTTTACACCATCTGGGCCCATTAGGTTCCATTTATACATAATTAGTATATTTTTGCTGTTTTTGTTTCTGTTCCATTTTTCTGCAAATTTAGAATTTTTAGCAATAGGTTAACCTAAGTATTTTTGGATATTTTTAGAGTTTTCATTGAGTTGTGCACCTTTTCCTTTATCACAACCTTGCAGTAGTTTTCCCACAGTAAATCCCAATCTCTTAGGTGATAATGTCGATGCTGTGCCGTTCTGTAAGTCTATATGCAACAGGAGTATATAATCCGGACCGCCGCGGCGTGCAGACACCTTCACTTTTGTGGAATGGTGATATTTATCATGGGAAAACTCCTTTAATAAACACTGTCACCAATTATTCATCAAAGAGATTTATTTTAAAAAAAATATTAATAGAAACACTCATTCATGGACGTGATCGTAACGTTTTCTGTGTTTTCTCCGCACAGGTATTTCTGGTGATGTGGCATATCCCAGCAGCGCCCCTTCTGGCCACTATGTTGGGGCTGTGATCGGTATCTGCCTGGCTGTCATCCTCGTCAGCTTTATCATTGCACTCGGTTTAGTATTCTTTGCAAAAAGGAGAAAACCATGACCGGTATCCAGATAGAAGAGGCTTACGGAGAGATTAAAGAGCAGGTCAGAAACCCACCGAGCGCTCCTAATATGAAGATTATTACCAGATCACCAACTAATGCGGCTAAAGTGTGGTGGCTCCTGATGGTGCAGAAAACTAACTACTCCCTTCGGTTGGTATGCATTCACTGACCCATCTGTTTGCAAGTCCCATCCACTGGAGAGGACACTACTCCCGAGATCTCGGCCGGGTGTATCTGTAACGTTACCACAACTAATTCCTTCTATCAAGGAATAAAAAAGGAAAATGTGTATATTCTATCATGTTTGTGAGAGTTTATTTCTATGATGTTGTTTTGCAATTACTATCTTTCCCTGTAAGGCTGCATAACAGCACGATTGTAGTGTCCATCCGACATGTACATAAATTCTGGAAATTCTCTTCTCAATTGCACCAAACATATTCACGTCTATCAAAATACAGCATGTCTTTCTGTCTTTGTAGTCAGTTGGGGACATACAGAAGTGTCCACCCAGAGGTCAATGTGTGATGTACAAAAGTGTCCTCCAGGTGTGATGCTTGTCACTAGCCGGGATCAGGAGCCAGGAGAACACAACAGGACATAGGGAGCAGGCAGAGACGAGGTCCAGCTAGAGGCCGAGGGTCAGGATACCAGGAGAGTACATCTAGGATAAAGAGAGCAGGAGAAGACGTGGTCAGGAGAAGGTCTGAGGTCAGAAGCCGGGAGGTAATGACAAAGTCAGGGGGGCAGGCAGAGCAGAGTCAATTACTATCCAGGGTCGAGAAGCCAAGATCAGAATAAATGTACACAAACAGGAGCCAAGAGCACTTACTGAGGAACCTGGAAATACGACTGGCAGCGTTCCGGGTGAGTATGCTCCCTAATGAAACAGAGCAATCACCTGGAACGAAACGCATCTGGGAAAGCCCCTTCCAACACCAACGTAGGACCCAGTGCTGAGAAACAACCCGTCCACAGGAGCTCAAGACAAACAGCAGAGCATCTAACCTTGCAAAATGCTCTGCGTGATGGAGCAGGCAAGTACCGGCTCTGCAGGAGAGCATGACAGGAAATAACAGAGCACAAGATGCTCCGCACATCGGCAACGTGACACAAGGGAGTCAGTGGGTGATGTATAAAAGTGTCAAGCAGGGAGTCAGTGGGTGATATACAGAGTTGTCCATCCTGAATTCAGTGGGTGATGTACATACGTGTCCCCCAGGGAGTCAGTGGGTGAAGTACACATATCCACCATGGAGTGAGTGATATAGACACCTGTCCACCGGAGAGTCTTTGTGATGTACAAAAGTGTCCACCTAGGAGTCACTACACCCTTTAAAAGATGGTGAAACCTGTTCCTCCAGGCTGATCATCGCTTCATTTGCGATGCCGGCCATTGTGCTGTGGTGATATTGTTCTGGTGATCTCCGGTGTAGTATGTGTGTTGTGGACATATTCTCATCTGTTTATTTCCTCCCTGCTCTTTATTTCCCCCTGATCACATAGTGTCTATACCTCTGTGTGTGTGCAGTGAGATTGAGATTTTTTTTTTTCCCTGTCTTATTCGTGTGGGATAAACTCCTGCTGTCCCGGCCCTCCCCGTGGGTCGGGGAGAAGGGGTATAGACCAGGGCAGTTCAGGAGTTAAGGTTAGGAAAGCGGCCCAAACATCGTCACCATTAGACGTATCTTTGGGACCAGGGACAGCAAGCCTTGAGGGTGCTTTACACGCTGCGACATCGCTAACGATATATTGTCGGGGTCACGGTGGTTGTGACGCACATCCGGCGCCGTTAGCGACATCGCAGCGTGTGACACCAAGGAGCGACGATCAACGATCGCAAAAACAGCAAAAATCGTTGATCGTTGACACGTTGCTCCTTTTCAAAATGTCGTTGGTGGTGCATGCCGCTGGTTGTTCATCTTTCCTGCAGCACCACACATCGCTGTGTGTGACACCGCAGGAGCGACGAACATCTCCTTACCCGCGTCCACCGGCAATGAGGAAGGAAGGAGGTGGGCGGCATGTTCCGGCCGCTCATCTCCGCCCCTCCTCTGCTATTGGACGGCTGCTGTGACCGGCGAACAATCACTCCTTCAAGGGGGAGGTGCATTCGGCGTCACCACGACGTCGCCGACCAGGTATGTGCGTGTGACGTTGCCGTAACGATAATGTTCGCTACGGCAGCGATCACCACATATCGCACCAATGACGGGGGCAGGTGATATCACGCCCGACATCGCTAGCAATTGCTAGCAATGTCGCAGCGTGTAAAGTACCCTTTAGGACCAAGGTAGGCACCTCTGCTCCAAGTTACTTCGTCACACCATTTTTTTATCGACATATACCCTAAGAGGCTCATCATGGTGTCGGAAAGATGGAGCTCTGAGGGAAAGGTTGGAGAGACCTGAGAGGAGAGGGGTAGAGTTATAGTGGAGCAGGAATGTGCCAGAATCCAGGTGTGAAAGAGAGTCCACACAAAACTTGCCTGAAGGCTGAGCAGCAAAGATTGTATTGCTTCTACAGTATAAGAAGACCGCCACAGGAGGCACAGGAGCCGGAAGGACCTGCATGATTGTTCCAAAGAAAGCTGATTCGCAGAGGAGCATTTCATGGCATATAAGTCTCCTTACACTGGCTTATAAGTCTCCTTACACTGGCTTATAAATCTCCTTTCACTGGCTTGTAAGTCTCCTTTCACTGGCTTATAAGTCTCCTTACACTGGCTTATAAGTCTCCTTACACTGTCATGCTGGACATGTCACTCTCCACAAAGAGAAACATTACCACTTAGATTCCTGATTTCTGTAACAAGTTGTTTCAATTTTCCTCTTGTAAAGTAATGGTTACAATTGAGCCTGTGTTGCGTCTCCTTCCTCTTCACCCCGAGAGGGGAATCCCCGGACGGCCGTTCTGCCATTCTGTAAATATTATTTGAATGTATTGTCAATATTGAAATATTTTATATGACCATTTCCTGGTGATACTGTCTGTAAGATCTTGGTGCGAGCGCTCATAGGCGAAACGCGCTGGCTCAGGTCACTACTGAGGTGGGGAAACCATCAGACCAGGCGGAGCGCCTATAGCCCATAGCTCATAGCTTATAGCCCATTGTCAATAGCCCGGTGCAGTCAGCGCCTACTGGGGCTTTGTGGTTATAATAACGTATCAGGTAGATCGGTGAGCGCCGCAGTTTGTTTCTTCGCGCTATCAGGATCGGCTGTATGATACAGCCTGTATCACTTTCATTCTCAGCAATGTTTACTCTGCCGATGTGAAGAAATCTTCGCGGTGTGGCGCTCCGCCAATATCTCGCTTTTCACAAATGCCAACGCCAATATCTTCCCGAATAAATCCCTGATATGTAAGAAGTGACAGCCGTAAGTCTTAAAGGAGTTGTTAAAAATATACTCTTAAATATATTTTTCTTCAAATACGTGATAAGACGCATGAAAAATAGACTTCAAAATGTGTAAAAAATAAATGTATTTTATATCTAATAAAATGGTTGTCAAATTCAGTTACAGAAAGGAAAAATAATATTCTTGTTTGCTTACGTAAAAAGTTAATAATTAGTCCATACTAATCAATAGAAAATCTTCATCCATCTCTCCTTGGATCCTGAATGGAATTATTCTGAAAACCTGACAGCCATGCCTTGCTCCGTGGAGGGCTGAAATGGAAGGGTCCCTTGGTGACATGTGGAAGAAAGCCGCCCCCTCCCTCCGTGTCCTGTCATTTATATGACAACTGTCCAAGCCATACAGGGAAATGCTGCTGGACGCATGTTACATGGTGTCATCCTTTTGCTGGAAAGATCCAGATGGATATATATATACACCATATTATGTCAGCATTTATATATATTCAATACCTTAACATTTATTCCTTATAAGAACTGTTATCAATAAGCTATGCCCTAGAATATAAACAGAACTGTGAACATATATAACATGTCCTATTATCAAGTGTTTGATAACTTGATGTATTAATTTTAATGTTTTTACAGGAGTATGCTCATTATAGGATTAATTGAATTGTAAAGTGCTGAAGAAATAAAAATGATTGCCAAAATTAAAATGTCCAATAGATTCAGTCCCAACTAGATCCAGAATGAGGATCCCACTACCCTTCTTCCATCCTTCCTGTAAATGGTTCCCGGTGAACACAGGAAGGCAGCCGAGCAGACACATTTACTTCTATGGGAATGCCAGATACACCAGACGGAGGGTGTCCCCACTGTTTGGCGGTAGTGATCATGAGGTCCCATCTACACATGTGATTTCTGCTGCCAGTCACTGACATCTGTGGTAAGAATGCTAGGACTAATGATTCGCTGCAGTGGTCACATATGTAAGTGGAACCTCATTGCTTAGGTATACAAAGACCTCAGAAAGTGCTGGAGCCGTGGTGCTGGATAGGTGCGGAATAGCTACAGCAGGAAAGCGCTTCACCGCCCATTCTTTGTTGGTTCATTTTTTCATGAACGAGGCTCTGGAACGTCGAGAAAGAAACAGCAGAGCCACGTCATGGATGGAGTAGAGGTGCGCTCCATTCATTGTCAATGGGACTGTCGGAAATAACGAAATGCAGTTCTACACTATTTCTGGCCGTTCCATAGACGATGAATGTAGAGGCGGCTCAGCATGTGACCACCGCTCCATTTGCAGGCCGTTCTCCGAATTCCAGTGGAAGGACCACCTGCAAGTTATCAATAATGTCACTTTGGGGACCTGCGGACGGGTTCTCTTTAAATTATAACTTTTTTTTGGAGGGGGATAATAATTTATTTATAATACAGTGTACATTGCACATTTCCTTATAGGATATAATCCACAGGTGAGATTTCAGAAAATGACAATTAATCCTGTGGGAATTAGAGGGACTTTTACTTATCAGGTAATGACACTAATGCCACACCTTCCTCGGATTACTGTATAAAGCGTGTGGCAATAGTGTGAGTTGTGCCAGTGTCAGGTTATAGCAAAGACAAAGACGACACAAGGAGCTGCGCCACCATGAGCAGATACGTATCGGCTGAGGTTTTCCTCCTGATAATATTCGTTCACTTCACTTGTGCAGGTAACGTTCTGAGCATTGATGTAAATCAAGGTGATTTAGCTATATCCCTGACCCATGCACATTTCTCGCTCTCTTCCCTGCACAGTTCTCATTCTCTTCCCTGCACAGTTCTCACTCTATTCCCTGCACAGTTCTCGCTCTCTTTCCCGCATAGTTCTCGCTCTCTTCCCTGCACAGTTTTAGCTCTCTTCCCTGCACAGTTCTCATTCTCTTCCCTGCACAGTTCTCGCTCTCTTCCCTGCACAGTTCTCACTCTATTCCCTGCACAGTTCTCATTCTCTTCCCTGCACATTTCTCGCTCTATTCCCTGCACAGTTCTCGCTCTCTTCCCTGCACAGTTCTTGCTCTCTTCCCTGCACAGTTCTCGTGCTCTACCCTGCACAGTTCTCGCTCTCTATGCTGCACAGTTCTTGCTTTCTTACCTGCACAGTTCTCGCTCTCCTACCTGCACAGTTCTCGCTCTCTTCCCTGCACAGTTCTTACTTTTTTACCTGCACAGTTCTCGCTCTCTTCCCTGCACAGTTCTCGCTCTCTTCCCTGCACAGTTCTCACTCTCTTCCCTGCACAGTTCACTTTTTTACCTGCACAGTTCTCGCTCTCTTCCCTGCACAGTTCTCGCTCTCTTCCTTGCACAGTTCTTGCTCTCTTCCCTGCACAGTTCTCGTGTTCTACCCTGCACAGTTCTCGCTCTCTATGCTGCACAGTTCTCGCTCTCTATGCTGCACAGTTCTCGCTCTCTATGCTGCACAGTTCTTGCTTTCTTACCTGCACAGTTCTCGCTCTCCTACCTGCACAGTTCTCGCTCTCTTCCCTGCACAGTTCTGACTTTCTTACCTGCACAGTTCTTGCTCTCTTCCCTGCACAGTTCTCACTCTCTTCCCTGCACAGTTCACTTTTTTACCTGCACAGTTCTCGCTCTCTTCCCTGCACAGTTCTCGCTCTCTTCTTTGCACAGTTCTTGCTCTTTTCCTTGCACAGTTCTCGCTCTCTTCACTGCACAGTTATCACTTTCTTACCTGCACAGTTCTTGCTCTCTTCCCTGCACAGTTCTCACTTTCTTACCTGCACAGTTCTCGCTCTCTTCCCTGCACAGTTCTTGCTCTCTTCCCTGCACAGTTCTCGCTCTGTTCCCTGCACAGTTCACTTCTTACCTGCACAGTTCTCGCTCTCTTCCCTGCACAGTTCTCGCTCTTTTCCTTGCACAGTTCTTGCTCTTTTCCCTGCACAGTTCTCGCTCTCTTCCCTGCACAGTTCTCACTTTTTTTACCTGCACAGTTCTCGCTCTCTTCCCTGCACAGTTCTGACTTTCTTACCTGCACAGTTCTCGCTCTCTTCCCTGCACAGTTCTCGCTCTCTTCCCTGCACAGTTCTCACTCTCTTCCCTGCACAGTTCACTTTTTTACCTGCACAGTTCTCGCTCTCTTCCCTGCACAGTTCTCACTCTCTTCCTTGCACAGTTCTTGCTCTCTTCCCTGCACAGTTGTTGTGCGCTACCCTGCACAGTTCTCGCTCTCTATGCTGCACAGTTCTCGCTCTCTATGCTGCACAGTTCTTGCTTTCTTACCTGCACAGTTCTCGCTCTCCTACCTGCACAGTTCTCGCTCTCTTCCCTGCACAGTTCTGACTTTCTTACCTGCACAGTTCTCGCTCTCTTCCCTGCACAGTTCTCGCTCTCTTCCCTGCACAGTTCTCGCTCTCTTCCCTGCACAGTTCTCACTTTTTTACCTGCACAGTTCTCGCTCTCTTCCCTGCACAGTTCTCACTCTCTTCCCTGCACAGTTCTCACTCTCTTCCCTGCACAGTTCACTTTTTTACCTGCACAGTTCTTGCTCTCTTCCCTGCACAGTTCTCGCTCTCTTCCTTGCACAGTTCTTGCTCTTTTCCCTGCACAGTTCTCGCTCTCTTCCCTGCACAGTTATCACTTTCTTACCTGCACAGTTCCCGCTCTCTTCCCTGCACAGTTCTCACTTTCTTACCTGCACAGTTCTCGCTCTCTTCCCTGCACAGTTCTCGCTCTCTTCCCTGCACAGTTCTTGCTCTTTTCCCTGCACCGTTCTCGCTCTCTTCCCTGCACAGTTATCACTTTCTTACCTGCACAGTTCTCACTCTCTTCCCTGCAAAGTTCTCACTTTCTTACCTGCACAGTTCTCGCTCTCTTCCCTGCACAGTTCTCGCTCTCTTCCCTGCACAGTTCTCGCTCTCTTCCCTGCACAGTTCTCACTTTCTTACCTGCACAGTTCTCGCTCTCTTTCCCGCAGATAATCACTCTCATTATTTCCACACGACTGTGATCTTTGATTTGAACTCAAACTTTGCATTATTTACTGAGACGAAGACGCTGGACGACGTCGTTCTTTACTGGTATGACAGCGTCGATGAAGTGGTGGAACGTCGCGTTCCCTGGTTTAAAACTACATACACAAATTTATATCAGGAAAGTGCCATTACTTATGAACATCAGATAAAAATGCAAAACCTTCTTGCCAGCATCATAAACTACCGAAACCAAACTACGGGTAAGTACTGGAATACACCGGCATTTATGTTTTAATGCTGCAGGGAAAAAAAAACACAATAAGGCTGTGTGCACATGCTGCATTTTTTTCGTGTTTTTTCTTGCATATTTTAATCAATACTGTAAGGAAAATGCATCCCAGTAAAATCTATGACAATCCTGCCTTGCTGTGCACACCTTGCAGATTTTTTCCTTGCAGATTTTGATGCAGAAAAAACTGCACCAAACAATTGACATGTCAGTTGTTTCAGAATTTTTTTCTAACATTTTTCGTATCACAATGCAAAAAAGAAATAAATGCAAAACTGCAACAAAAAGTGCAAGTTTTTTCCTCAGCATTTTTCCTGCAAAGACATGCAGTTTCAGGTGCAGAAAATCTGCAAACAAATCTGCAACGTGGGAACATACCCTAAAAAGCTACACGTGAACACATCCTTTTGCTATATTGCCACATGCAAAAACTGGTTTTTTTTTTTGCAATTATCTGCACCAATTTGCCCAAAATTGCAGTTTTGCTATGTTTTTATGCAACATTTTCCCTTTTTTATGCCTCTTTGATGCAGATTTATGTCTTTTATGTGCATCTTTTCAGGCTCTCCATAGAGACAAAAATATAAATAAAAATACTGCAGTAAAAAATGCATCATTAACGGTAAGTGGGAACTCAGGGCATTTTTGCATTATTCTTTTTTTTCATGAGAAAGGGATAATGGTCAGAAAGTCAGTTATTGATGCAGTTTTAGTTCCTTTTTGATGCAGCGTTTGGTGCATTTTTTTGCTAGGGAAAAATTGCAGCTAAAACGCAAACTATTACAGACCTCACTACTCCCAGGACAGCCGACAAGAGAAGAGCTGCTTCCATTAACTAGGAAAGCAGCTCAGACGATGATACAAAACTAAATCTGGCAGCTCAGGTTGCTAGGTGTCGGCTATCTCTAGCTCTCCCTCTTCCTCGGGGGCAGCATGCAGGAGGATCTCTAACTCTCCCTCTTCCTCGGGGGCAGCATGCAGGAGGATCTCTAACTCTCCCTCCTCCTCAAGGGCAATGTGCAGGAGGATCTCTTGCTCTCCCTCCTCCTTGGGGGTGGTTTGCAGGATCTCTTGCTCTCCCTCCTCCTCGGGGGTGGTTTGCAGGAGGATCTCTAGTTCTCCCTCCTCCTCGGGGGTGATTTGCAGGAGGATCTCTAGCTCTCTCTCCTCCTCGGGGGTTGTTTGCATTAGGATCTCTAGCTCTCCCTCCTCCTCGGGGGTGGTTTGCAGGAGGATCTCTAGCTCTCCCTCCTCCTCGGGGGTGGTTTGCAGGAGGATCTCTAGCTCTCCCTCCTCCTCGGCAGCGGCATGCAGGAGGATCTCTAGTTCTCCCTCCTCCTCAGGGGCGGCGTGCAAGAGGATCTCTTGCTCTCCCTCCTCCTCGGGGGTGACGTGCAGGAGGATCTCTAGTTCTCCCTCCTCGGGGATGACGTGCAGGAGGATCTCTAGTTCTCCCTCCTCCTCGGGGGTGACGTGCAGGAGGATCTCTATTTCTCCCTCCTCCTCGGGGGTGACGTGCAGGAGGATCTCTAGTTCTCCCTCCTCCTCGGGGGTGGTTTGCAGGAGGCTCTCTAGCTTTCCCTCCTCCTCGTGGGTGGTTTTCAGGAGGATCTCTAGCTCTCCCTCCTCCTCGGGGGTGGTGTGCAGGAGGATCTCTAGCTCTCCCTCCTCCTCGGCGGCGGCATGCAGGAGGATCTCTAGTTCTCCCTCCTCCTCAGGGGCGGCATGCAGGAGGATCTCTAGCTCTCCCTCCTCCTCGAGGGTGGTTTGCAGGGGGATCTCTAGCTCTCCCTCCTCCTTGGGGGCAGCATGCAGGAGGATCTCTAGCTCTCCCTCCTCCTCGGGGGCAGCATGCAGGAGGATATCTAGCTCTCCCTCCTCTTCGGGGGTGGTTTGCAGGAGGATCTCTAGTTCTTCCTCCTCGGGGGCGGCATGCAGGAGGATCTCTAGCTCTCTCTCCTCCTCGGGGATAGTTTGCAGGAGGATCTATAGCTCTCCCTCCTCCTCGGGGGTGGTTTGCAGGATCCCTTGCTCTCCCTCTTCCTCGGGGGTGGTGTGCAGGAGGATCTCTAGATCTCCCTCCTCCTTCGGGGCGGCGTGCAGGAGGATCTATAGTTCTCCCTCCTCCTGGGGGGAAGTGTGCAGGAGGATCTCTAGCTCTCCCTCCTCCTCAGGGGCGGCATGCAGGAGGACAGGAGCACTGGTCAGTGAGCGCTTCACTCATTCTGATGGGGGCGTTCAGAGGCTAGTTTTCTTGTCCTTCACAGTACGCTTCTTTTTCAATGTCAGACAGAGCCGCTTCACAAAAGTGCTCCGTTTTGAGATGCCGCCCTAGGCACATGCCTACCCCCTCTCCCGGCCCTGAATCTCAACAACAAAGCTGCTACTAGAGTAATTATTATTATTGCTACTGTTGTATAGATATTTCCATTGTCTTGGTTTTTGCTGTTTTTTTAGGATACCACATACTGCAGATATTGCAGGGATGCTCGATAGACGATGACGGCGCCATCCAGGGTTCATTCATCTTTCATTATGATGGAAAACCTTTTTGTTTTTTTAACGTGAAGACGGTAAAGTTTGTAGCAGAGACGCCGGGCGCCGAGGCATTTGTACAAGCCTCTAATTCTAATGAAACTGTGCTACAACAAAACCTCCATATTTTGATGAATACGTGTATCCCGCACATCACTGAACTGCTGTCCCTGGGAAACTGCACATTCAGTAGGAAAGGTAAGGAAGGATCAGCAATAAGACGCTGTGAGGCTCCCTCTAGGAAATTCTCCAAACTTTACCTCCTATGGAACCAAAAAGAGGAAAAAAAGATATAAATATAATATCTTACATCACTGCCCCCTAAATATTTCTTTAAATATCATTTATTTCCTAAAGGCCCCCTCCATGATTACCTAAAAAATCCAAATAAGTAAATAAGAGCGTGGTGTCTGAGAAAGCATAGTGCCTCCGGCGTTCAGTCATCAGGGTGCGGCCGCCGCGGGTTCAGTCACAGCTCTGTGCAAAGTAACTGTAATCGTCCCCCCGGCAGTGACTGTCAGCCACTCTGTACTGATGCACCGCTATGCCGGCTGTCAGTCATTGCTGGGGGGCCAGTTACAGCCGGCGCTAATGTGATGCCCTGGACTAGTCAGGTCGTCCCAGGTAGTCCCACACACACACCCCCTCCCTAAAAAGGTGACAGCAGCCAAACTTCAAAACCCTTGTCACCTCCCTCCAGGTTTGATGTCCACACCAGGGGGGGTGGAGCCAGGCGGTTGGCTCCGCCCACCGAGGAGTTCACAGGCCTGGAGGCGGGAAAAACAGAGCAGAGTAGATTAGCCTTGACAGTGGAAGGGAGAGGTCGAGTTCAAGGGCAGACCTGTGACCAGGCCTGCCATAGTCTACCAGGTGTCTGGGTTGGAGCCCAGTCACCTCCAACAAGGAGGCAGATGGTGGTGGCCGCCTGCAGGAGCTGGGATTACAGCCGGTGGAACTGTAGGGACCGGGGACGGGCAGTGGCCCGCCGGTAACGAACCGGGGAACCGATTGGAAACCGGAGCATCAGGAGGGGTACTCAGACCCAGTACGAAGCCCCGAACCAACAGGGCTGAGTCAAATCAACTGATTGAGGACTGGACTTTAGGACCTTTCCCACACAAGACCCGACTGAGGACAACAGCCCAACCATACAGGGTAAAGCCACCGCCAAGGCATAGAGACCCAAGGGGCCAGCATCTGCTTGCAAACAGGGCTCCCCCGACAGCCAGCAAGCCGGGGAGCGGACTATTGTTGTTTAGATATAGGAGTCATATCGTTCACATTAAAGAGGTGCAGGAGAAAGGCGGAAACCACCAACCTGTTGAGGGAGAAGCTGCAGCCGGCTGCGGGCACCGTCCATCATCCCGTTTGGTTTACCAGAGACTCCAGTGTGTTGTATCATAGTGAGTACACCAGTGCCTTCGGGCCGCACACCGCGCCGCACCGCACCGACACGCCAGCACCATCCATTCTCCCCCACCACAGCGCCTCCCTCGGGCCCCCGGGACCATCACTCCCCTACCCACGGAGGGGTCAATACCAAGCTGCGCAACATCGTCCCCGGGAGGCCTAGTCAACGGTAGCGGTGGTGTCCATCCATTCACCACAACCCATGGGTGGCGTCACAAACTTAAATCCCCTACAAACCACCGCGGCGGCCCCGGCCGTGGAACTCCCTACCGAAGTCCCTGCGTGTAGCGCCAACCCCCTTTCAGAGCGACGTGACCCCCGGGTCCGTGGAGAGCTCGAGCCACCCACCGACGAGCACGGATCCGAGCGTCTCGGCAGCCGGCCAAGTCCGCGGGGCGGTACACTTGATATGCACAAAGCTGTGAGTGACTGAAGGTGCGCTGGCTGCACCCCTATAAACAGGGACACTGTGGTCGTGGTCAGGTGTGTCGTGCAATCCCCTTGCCCTGCTATGGCAGGGTATCAGGCCAGTGGACGTCTGGGGTTCATCCTCTTACTTGCCGCTGGGTTCCCTTTGCAGGAGCGATTCACATGATCTGGTGGCCGCTCACAATCATGGATTCTTCCAGTCGGCCACTTTTACATAGTCAGCCGAGTGAGGACCATGTGCCACATGAGCCACGGCTGGAAAGCCATGTGTCTCAGATACATTCTGCAGCTCCACTGTTGAAGCCGAGGTGTCACTGGCTGAATCTCCATTGTCCCTCCAGGGGTCCTAGGATCAGACGGGGTACAGCAGTGACCCTGGCTGTGGTCGCTGCTGGTGGTGTGGCGCGTCCAGTTACCGGAGGATCCAGGTCTCCGAGCTGGGCGTACCACGACCGCATACCATCCGCGGGGCCGGTCTTCCGTAATAAAGCTAACCTGGTCCCCCCAGGTCAGCGTGGAGCCTTTGTCCACGGAACTTTCATTCACAAACACTTTATCCACTGTGATGGCCTCCTGGATGAACCCATACATGTTTTTCATATCCAGGTGGTGAAAAATTCCATATGTCACTCGGCTAGCTACTGCTCCTGCTCACGGCATCTGCAGCTGGGCCCAAACCCACTTCTTCTGCTTCTTCTTTGGGCGACCACCCAGGGCACCTACTTGACCTCCTCTGGGTGACGAGGCGGGGGCTTGCGCTCTACATACATACTGCGCAGGGATTCTAGGGTCAGGGCTTTCTTTACCTGATCCTACAGTGCCACAGTGGACTCAGTCTCCGTAGTCGAGGCCGACTGCCTCCAGCAGGTGGTCTGGGCCTGGAGGTGTTGGACCCCCGGTCGCAGGGGATCGTGGCAAGGATCTGTCGAAGTGGACAGCCGCGGCCTTGCACCATCACCGGTCCGGGAACAAGGCACGACGGGGTACATGGACCTTTGGTCGGGGAGTAGCTTCAGGCAACCCGATAATTTACCCGAGGAGAACGAAGCCTTCAAGATTCGTTCCCACCCACTCCAAAATCGGGGTACTAGCGCAACAAGGGGGATAGGACTTTCCATTCCAAAACGGTCCAGAAAATTCCAAGCGTGAACCCTGAGAGCAAGCTCCCACAGTTAGCCATAGTGGGGAGCTGGACCCGGCAAGTTACATACTACCGGGACCACCAGAGAAGTAAACTTAGTGCCAGGAGGCAGGTCACAGATCACCAGGCAACACCAGTGGGGACGGGACCCGAACTAGCTCCCCCAGCGACAGCGGCTTCCAGAGACTTGGTTTACCAGTTGTCGGTGTCAGCTTAATGGACTGAGAGAGTACAACAGTGACCCCCTGCATCCAACGGCATTCTCTCCAAACACCGAGTCCCGGGGCATCCACCCCTACCCGTGGAGAGTTTTAACACCTGGCTGCCCCATTCCATCATCCCCGGGTACTCCCAACTGCAGTGGTGGTACTCCTAATTACCACATACCACGGGTGGAGTCACGAACTCTATAAAATCCCTTGTAAATACCCCCCTTCATTTGAGTGGCCGCACGACGCCCGGGTACAGAGACCCTCGAACCACTGAGAACCCGGATCCGAGCAGCTTGGCTGCTTCCACGGGGGCGGCACACCTACAATCCTAAAAGATACAAAGTACATTACACTTTTAAAGGCATACAAACATACATTAGTGATAACTTAGCATTAAATACAACATTATACCCTTTCAGATACTAGATGGCGCCGGCCACACTTACTACACAACCAACATAAAATACCAGCATAAAATGTACTAAAACATTTTGGTTGGGGTCTTCAGAGGAGGGTTCTTCACACACCGACCACCTCCTTACCCCCTGATGACAGAACACCGAAGGTTACTGGGAGGAATAAAGTACATTTCCTCCTGATAGCAGGGATGTCAGTGCAGCACCGGGCAGCTTCAGAATGTTATTAATCTGCAGGCTAACCTACTATCTGCAGGTTAACACTAATATTTTACCTGACGAGTTCCCTTTAAAAA
Source organism: Anomaloglossus baeobatrachus (assembly GCF_048569485.1). Lineage (NCBI taxonomy): Eukaryota > Metazoa > Chordata > Amphibia > Anura > Aromobatidae > Anomaloglossus > Anomaloglossus baeobatrachus. The sequence continues at coordinate 21,981,656 of NC_134361.1, forward strand.
TGACTTAGGAGCGTGATTCTTTTGGTCAGTATGATTACAGCAATGTCACAGCTCACCTCATCCTCCTACCCTACAGTGACTAATAACACCTCTATATACAGCTGATAATACAGGATCCACCACTCGCAATAGCGAATGTCACAGCTCACCTCCTTCTCCTCCTGTACAATGACTGATAACATCTCTATATACAGTAAATAACAGAGGATCCACCACTCGCAATAGGTGATGTCACAGCTCACTTCCTCCTCCTCCTGTACAATGACTGAATGATAGGGGAAATATGTGGTCAGCAAAATCAGCCTGTTTCCTGGGGTCTAATGTGGATGTCTATGATAAAAAAATACCTTTATCTTATAGGTATGAAGCCGCACTGAGCTCATGGACATCACTCGTTGTTTCTCCTCTTACAGAAGTTCCAGTTGTGAAGGTGACCCAGATCCCCATAGACAATGGCACACTGAGGGTGCGCTGCCGGGCGTATGGACATTACCCCAAAGACATCTCCTTAATGTGGTACAAGAATGGAGAACAGCTATCGGAGGAGATGATGGAAAGGACGACCCTGCCATTACTGGACCTGACGTATCTGACCTCTTTATCATTCAATGTCACCTCTACGACTGATGATGTGTACACCTGTAAGGTCAACCATACTAGTATGCTGCGGGACTTCTCCCAGGACTGGAGTAAGGGCCTTTTCTATATTTCTCTTTCCTACACTGCCTTTTCTATATTTCTCTTTCCTACACTGCCTCTCCTATATTTCTCTTTCCTACACTGCCTCTCCTATATTTCTCTTTCCTACATTGCCTCTCCTATATTTATCTTTCCTACAGTGCCTCTCCTATATTTCTCTTTCCTACACTGCCTCTCCTATATTTATCTTTCTTACAGTGCCTCTCCTATATTTCTCTTTCCTACACTGCCTCTCCTATATTTCTCTTTCTTAGAGTGCCTCTCCTATATTTCTCTTTCCTACATTGCCTCTCCTATATTTCTTTCCTACAGTGCCTCTCCTATATTTCTCTTTCCTACAGTGCCTCTCCTATATTTCTCTTTCCTACAGTGCCTCTCCTATATTTCTCTTTCCTACAGTGCCTCTCCTATATTTATCTTTCTTACAGTGCCTCTCCTATATTTCTCTTTCCTACAGTGCCTCTCCTATATTTCTCTTTCCTACAGTGCCTCTCCTATATTTCTCTTTCCTACAGTGCCTCTCCTATATTTCTCTTTCCTACAGTGCCTCTCCTATATTTCTCCTTCCTACAGTGCCTCTCCTATATTTCTCTTTCTTACAGTGCCTCTCCTATATTTCTCTTTCCTACAGTGCCTCTCCTATATTTCTCTTTCCTACAGTGCCTCTCCTATATTTCTCTTTCTTACAGTGCCTCTCCTATATTTCTCTTTCCTACAGTGCCTCTCCTATATTTCTCTTTCCTACAGTGCCTCTCCTATATTTATCTTTCTTACAGTGCCTCTCCTATATTTCTCTTTCTTACAGTGCTTCTCCTTTATTTCTCTTTCTTACAGTGCCTCTCCTTTATTTCTCTTTCCTACAGTGCCTGTCCTATCTCCTATATTTCTCTTTCTTACAGTGCCTCTCCTATATTTCTCTTTCTTACAGTGCCTCTCCTATATTTCTCTTTCTTAGAGTGCCTCTCCTATATTTCTCTTTCCTACAGTGCCTCGCCAATATTTCTCTTTCCTACAGTGCCTCTCCTAAATTTCTCTTTCATACGGTGCCTCTCTTATATTTCTCTTTCTTACAGTGCCTCTCCTATATTTCTCTTTCCTACAGTGCCTTGCCAATATTTCTCTTTCCTACACTCCCTCTCCTATATTTCTCTTTCCTACAGTGCCTTTCCTATATTTATCTTTTCTACACTGCCTCTCCTACAGTATATTTGTCTTTCCTACAGTGCCTCTTCTCTATTTATCTTTCTTACAGTGCCTCTTCTATATTTCTCTTTCTTACAGTGCCTCTTCTATATTTATCTTTCCTACAGTGCCTCTCCTATATTTATTTTTCCTACAGTGTATCTCCGCTATTTCTTTTTTTGCATTAAAAATAATAACATTTTTTCTCCATTAGACTTTTATTTTCCCTTTGACACAATCCTGAAATGTTGTGTTTTCTCTCTGCAGGAATTCTGAGCGACTCTGAGAGTCTCGGCAGTGCTCCTCCTAGCCCTCCTATTTGGCCAGTGGTTGCGATCTGTCTGGCCGTCATCCTCGTCATCGCTGTCATTACGTTTGGTTCAGTTTTCTTTGCTTTAAAAAGACAATTACATGAACCATTTGAAGAAAACGTGGAGTGAGCCGGACGAGGTTTTGAACCTTTTTAACAATTAGGGCAACTTTTAATTTTTTGTTTTCAAATATGAGCCACAAAAATAAACTATTCTACAGCTTCATATTTCTTGATGCTTTTGCTCAACAGAATAATGGGACATAATGTGGTTCAAAAAGTTGCAAGTGGCCATCAGTCAATGTGCATTATCTGTAAGCAAGTCTACGAGGCGGCGGACGTCAGCGTCATCTGCTAATAGAAAAACTTCCTGTGGGGTTTCCTCGCAATCAACTTTGAATCCATCCTATTTGCAGGCATTTGGGGTGTAAGGGGGGGGATCTGATTTATCTGTATTGTTTAGTTGAGGAGCTAAAACCATTGCTTAGGAGACACCATAGAGTTGGGCCATCAAGTGATATCTGCGGCGCCTTGCCGGCAGAAACCAGGTGGTGAATAGCGAAGAGTGTCACCTCAAGACAAGGCCATACCCAGGACCTTCACCATACTGGTGTCTTCACACAATACAGAAAGTGGCAGAAGCACAGCGCAAGGATCAGATTTAAATCATCACTGTCGTTTCCACAAATAAATAAATTGTGAAAACAAATATAAGAAATGTTGTAATTTTTGTTATCAGTAAAATCAGTTTCTCTTTCCACTTATGAGACACTTTTTCAGCTCCTACTTGTCATCCAAACTCACCAAACAGCTTAAGGATCTGTGCATACACTACAGATTTGATGCAGAAATTTTCTGCATCAAATCTGCACCTATAGGCAGAAAACAACGCATGCATTTTTGGTGCAGTTTTTTTTCCATGCAATGGTGAAAATATCTCTATTCCTGGGAGTGCCGCCCCTGAATTTCCGTGCATTTATATGGGCTTATGTTATTGGCAGTTACACAGGATTAAAACCTTTTTTGTTTTTCTATGTATTTTTTACATTTGTTTTTTTGATGAAGTCAGTGGCTGGAGAGGCTAAAAAATGCAGAAAAAACACCCCAACAATTAGCATGCTGCAGATTTTTTTTGCACCAAATTTGCAAGGAAAAAAAAAAGCAATGTGCGCCCAGCAGTTGAGAAATCTCATAAACTTTTCTGACTTCAGGATAGGGGTGCAGATTTTGGTTCAGATTTCTCAAAAAAAAACCACATTAAAAACTGCATTAAAAAAATGTATTATTTTACAGTTCTTTTACGACAGTGGCCGGGAACCTATGGCTCGTGAGCGAGATGTGGCTCTTGATGGCTGCATCTGGCTCGTAGACAAATCTTTAATTAAAAAAATGCTGTATTTTCTGGTTTGTAAGACACTTTTTTTCCCCTAAAACTGGGGGGAAAAAGGGGGTGCATTTTACACACCGCATATGGCTTACCGGGGCGGCAGTGGTGGCGCAGGATTGGCGATACTGTGGGCTCGTGGGGTGTCGCGGCGGCAAGGGCACAGTAGCCGGCAGGCTGCGGGCTGCTTTGAATCTCCCGCAGTTGACAAGATAGACTTCAAGAAAATGGCCGCAGAGGCAGAGCGTGTACAGATAGGACTCACATCAATCTGTCCATCACATAGATCTGTGCACGCGACGCAGCCATTTTTTTAAGTTGATCTCGTCAACTGCAGGAGATTCAAAGCAGCACGCTGGCAGATCAATGGCACCCGCCGCCGTGACACCTCACGAGCCCGCAGCAGTATCGCCGACCCGCCACACACTGACCCTCTTGAGCTGCGACACCCCGTTCTCAGTGCCCGCACCATCGCTAACCCTGCCTCCTGGGACCTTCTGAGACGCTCCATCACCGCCACTCCCTCTGGTGAGTATGGCCTTCACGGAACTACATTTTAAAATATGTGGTGTTCATGGCACTCTCAGCCAATAAGGCTCCAGACCCCTGATTTAGGAGGAAAGAGGAGCACTCAGCTCTGTTAGACACCAGACTGACACAAGCAGATAGATCTGCAGCTTCTGGCAAAATGTATTTCACTCCAGTGCTGGATTCACAGCCACACTGCTCTGTACTGCTGTATAATGTCCTCCATGCTGCTGTATAATGTCCTCCATGCTGCTGTATAATGTCCTCCATTCTGATGTACAATGTCCTCCATTCTGCTGTATAATGTCCTCCATTCTGCTGTATAATGTCCTCCATGCTGCTGTATAATGTCCTCCATTCTGATGTACAATGTCCTCCATTCTGATGTACAATGTCCTCCATTCTGCTGTATAATGTCCTCCATTCTGCTGTATAATGTCCTCCATGCTGCTGTATAATGTCCTCCATTCTGATGTGCAATGTCCTCCATGCTGCTGTATAATGTCCTCCTTTCTGCTGTATAATGCCCTCTATTCTGCTGTATAATGTCCTCCATTCTGCTGTATAATGTCCTCCATTCTGCTGTATAATGTCCTCTATTCTGCTGTACAATGTCCTCCATTCTGCTGTACAATGTCCTCCATGCTGCTGTACAATGTCCTCCATGCTGCTGTATAATGTCCTCCATTCTGCTGTACAATGTCCTCCATGCTGTTGTACAATGTCCTCCATGCTGTTGTATAATGTCTTCCATGCAGCTGTATAATGTCCTCCATTCTGCTGTATAATGTACTCCATGCTGCTGTATAATGTCCTCCATGCTTTTGTATAATGTCCTCCATGCTGCTGTATAATATCCTCCATACTGCTATATAATGTCCTCCATCCTTTTGTATAATGTCCTCCATGCTGCTGTATAATGTCCTCCATTCTTTTGTATAATGTCCTCCATGCTGCTGTATAATGTCCTCCATGCTGTTGTATAATGTCCTCCATGCTGCTGTATAATGTCCTCCATGCTGCTGTATAATGTCCTCCATGCTGCTGTATAATGTCCTCCATGCTTTTGTATAATGTCCTCCATGCTGCTGTATAATGTCCTCCATGCTGCTGTATAATGTCCTCCATGCTGCTGTATAATGTCCTCCATGCTGCTGTACAATGTCCTCCATGCTGCTGTACAATGTCCTCCATGCTGCTGTACAATGTCCTCCATGCTGCTGTACAATGTCCTCCATGCTGCTGTAGCTTCTGAACAAGGGCTCCATATAGACAGGAGAGCAGGACTCCTTCACATCTGTGTGCGCTGTGAATGGGAGACATCATGGCAGCTCGTCTCCACACCCACCAGATTAAAGATATAAAATAGAGAAAGAGTCTGCAGACGAGAAAACTTGTGAAATAGCAGAATACAAGTCAGAAAATGGCCAAAAATCATCTTATTCCTCATGTGCACATAGGATGGCGAATTCTGAAAAGTCACTTAAGAGGTTTAAAGGCACATTGAGTCTTCAGATAATAAAAGGCCTTGTTGTAAAAATGACCGAACCTGCAGGAACTCTGCAGGGAATCGGGGCACGTTGCGAGCTCCGTTTTCAGCTAATTTCATCAGAAATCTAAGGAATACTTTATTTTCAGTCTATGGGACTTGGCAGGCTGCACATTACACTAATAAAAACTGTGATGTGTACTTTTCCAATTGATAAAAAATGGTCACCAACTTATTCCTTTTAGTTTTCTTCTTGGGTTTCCAAAAAAACGGAGCTCTCAATACAGAAAGCAAAAAGATGGTGGCATTTGGCAAAACTGCCCGTAGTGAAGGCATAAAGTGCGCAACGTGTACAGGCAGCATCTGTAATGTAGATCAGCATTACAATGCAGCTGCGTCAGCGGAAGACGCCAGTGGTGGATCTAAAAGTAAAACGGATTGATTCAGCCTCCCCAAAACTAACAAATGGCCAAAAATGGTTGAATGTGGCAAAAACTTTATATATAAAACACTTTAAGAAAACTAATCAACCATAACAGGGAAAAAAAAAACTTCCTAAGGCTGGAGTCACACGTCAGTAATTCTGGTACACATGATGTTCGGGAGACATGTACATACGCAGACTCATTAAAATCAATGGGCTTGCGCACATGTCTGTCTTTTCATATGGATTACATGGAGCACATGCGTGTCCATGTGCTCCACATGGTGACATGTGTTGTTTTTCCCTGGCAGCACGGGTGTCACATGGAGCACACACTGATGTGATCCGTATGTCTTGTACTGGAGAAAACAAAGGTGTCATAAAAATAAAGATTTTTTTTATACTTCCCCATCTCCATTGCTGCAGTCTCTACATCTGCTGTCTCCAGCACTGCTGTCTCTGCTGTCTCCAGCACTGCTGTCTCTGCCTTTGCTGTCTCCGGCGCTGTAGTATCTGCCTCTGCTGTCTCTGCCTCTGCTGTCTCCGGCGCTGTCGTCTCTGCCTCTGCTGTCTCCGGCGCTGTAGTCTCTGCCTCTGCTGTCTCCAGCACTGCTGTCTCTGCCTCTGCTGTCTCCGGTGCTGTAGTCTCTGCCTCTGCTGTCTCCAGCACTGCTGTCTCTGCCTTTGCTCTCTCCGGCGCTGTAGTATCTGCCTCTGCTGTCTCTGCCTCTGCTGTCTCCGGCGCTGTCGTCTCTGCCTCTGCTGTCTCCGGCACTGTAGTCTCTGCCTCTGCTGTCTCCAGCACTGCTGTCTCTGCCTCTGCTGTCTCCGGCGCTGTAGTCTCTACCTCTGCTGTCTCCAGCACTGCTGTCTCTGCCTCTGCTGTCTTCGGTGCTGTAGTCTCTGCCTCTGCTATCTCCAGCACTGCTGTCTCTGCCTATGCTGTCTCTGCCTCTGCTGTCTCCAGCACTGCTGTCTCTGCCTCTTCTGTCTCCGGTGCTGTAGTCTCTGCCTCTGCTATCTCCAGCACTGCTGTCTCTGTCTATGCTGTCTCTGCCTCTGCTATCTCCAGCACTGCTGTCTCTGCCTCTGCTGTCTCCGGCGCTGTAGTCTCTACCTCTGCTGTCTCCAGCACTGCTGTCTCTGCCTCTGCTGTCTCCGGTGCTGTAGTCTCTGCCTCTGCTATCTCCAGCACTGCTGTCTCTGTCTATGCTGTCTCTGCCTCTGCTATCTCCAGCACTGCTGTCTCTGCCTCTGCTGTCTCCGGCGCTGTAGTCTCTACCTCTGCTGTCTCCAGCACTGCTGTCTCTGCCTCTGCTGTCTTCGGTGCTGTAGTCTCTGCCTCTGCTATCTCCAGCACTGCTGTCTCTGCCTATGCTGTCTCTGCCTCTGCTGTCTCCAGCACTGCTGTCTCTGCCTCTTCTGTCTCCGGTGCTGTAGTCTCTGCCTCTGCTATCTCCAGCACTGCTGTCTCTGTCTATGCTGTCTCTGCCTCTGCTATCTCCAGCACTGCTGTCTCTGCCTCTGCTGTCTCCGGCGCTGTAGTCTCTACCTCTGCTGTCTCCAGCACTGCTGTCTCTGCCTCTGCTGTCTCCGGCACTGTAGTCTCTGTCTCTGCTGTCTCTGGCACTGTAGTCTCTGCTGTCTCCAGCACTGCTGCCTCTGCCTCTGCTGTCTCCGGTGCTGTAGTCTCTGCCTCTACTGTCTCCAGCACTGCTGTCTCTGCCTCTGTTGTCTCTGCCTCTGCTGTCTCCAGCACTGCTGTCTCTGCTTCTGCTGTCTCCGGCGCTGCAGTCTCTGCCTGTGCTGTCTCTGCCTCTGCTGTCTCTAGCACTGCTGCCTCTGCCTCTGCTGTCTCCGGCGCTGTAGTCTCTGCCTCTGCTGTCTCCAGCACTGCTGTCTCTGCCTCTGCTGTCTCCAACACTGCTGCCTCTGCTGTCTCCGGCGCTGTAGTCTCTGCCTCTGCTGTCTCCAACACTGCTGTCTCTGCCTCTGCTGTCTCCGGCGCTGTAGACTCTGCCTCTGCTGCCTTGAGCGCTGCTGTCTTTGTTTCTGGGTCCTGCTCATTATGTTCATGAATATTCAGTCTGCAATCACGGATTAGCTGGAAGTAACAGCAGCACCAGGGACAAATAAGTATAGCAGCTCATGCTGTCTGTGTGCTATCCGCATGTCACACGGATAGCACACATAAAACATACACATACGCACCCACACCACAGACCGTACAAAATGTTTGTGTTTTGCACGGATGTGTGAAACAGGCCTAATACTGTGTTGGTCCGTCTAATGGAACTAAAAATACTCAGACCCATTGAGGCATGGACACAGAAAGACCTCTGAAGGTAATGGGGTTTCTGCACCAAGACATTAGCAGCAGATCCATTAAAGTAGTTGCCCAATCAAATAATATTAATAACTTATCCATTGGAAAAAGGTAATCAATATCAGATTAGTGGGGTCTGATACCTAGCTCTGTGGATGATGAGCGGTGGTCAGATGTGAATGGAGCTGTAGTGGCCACTGCTGGTGTGGAGGTCACCTGAGCTGTAGTATGTTTATTTAAACGTAATAAGAATATCTGTGTATATAACTAATCAAAATGTAGATGTAGATGCAAAATTATCTGTCTGTCTATGTAGCCATCGCACAGATCTATAGTATAATTCAAAGTTGTATAGTCATGACGGAGTTAACCAAAGATAATAAAGCCAAAATGTGAAGCTACAAACTCTTATCAGTAATGTTCACACAAAAGGAATGTACAGGAGGGCAGGAGTGTGATGTGAGAAAATGGGGAGTGAACGCACTCCTTGTTAGCTTCAAGGTTATTCATGCTTACGGTATAATTGGATCTATCTTATTAAACTAGTTCAGTTGGTGACGCTGGCTGAAAAGAGAGCATGTCTGTGTTCTTTGTCTTATATACATTGATATATATATATATTGGCACCGATACACAGCTAATACGGCATCGTCTCTGGATATCCCAAATGAGGACTCCATTAGCAGTCTTCAACGCAAATTCCTCCCTTGACACTGGTATTCAGGAATCCGACACCCTCCACTCCGGACGATGTGGGCCAGATGTGAAGTGACCTGTAGTGGCCCCTGCTGCTATTCAGATATCCAACACCCTGCACTCCGGACGATGAGTGTGGGCCAGATGTGAAATGAGCTGTAGTGGCCACTATTGGTATTCAGATATCTGACACCCGACACTCCGGACGATGAGTGTGGGCCAGATGTGAATAGAGCTGTAGTGGACACTGCTGGTATTCAGATATCCGACTCCCGGCACTCTGGATGATGAGTGTGGGCCAGATGTGAATAGAGCTGTAGTGGACACTGCTGGTATTCAGATATCCGACTCCCGGCACTCCGGACGATGAGTGTGGGCCAGATGTGAATGGAGCTGTAGTGGACACTGCTGGTATTCAGATATCCGACACCCGGCACTCCGGACGATGAGTGTGGGCCAGATGTGAATAGAGCTGTAGTGGCCACTGCTGGAATTCAGATATCTGACACCCAGCACTCCGGACGATGAGTGGTGGCCAGATGTGAATAGAGCTGTAGTGGCCACTGCTGGTATTCAGATATCTGACACCCTGCACTCCGGACGATGAGTGTGTGCCAGATGTGAATAGAGCTGTAGTGGCCACTGCTGGAATTCAGATATCTGACACCCAGCACTCCGGACGATGAGTGTGGGCCAGATGTGAATAGAGCTGTAGTGGCCACTGCTGGTATTCAGGAGTCCAACACAAAACATCCGTAATTGTTTTCCATCATGGGTGTAGGTTGTCAATATTATTGGATCCAACAACCCTGAAATCCATGGCTCACATTGTTCCTGCACATCCCACAGATGACACATTTTTGCAGTTACACAGCGCGGCGCCGGCTACACAGCGTCACGTTCTCCCGACAGCAATACATAGGCAAAAACGCATGTGCAACATTTCTGCAGCGCTGCTGTCACTTGTTTATTTTAGAAATGTGTTTTTGCTGTAAAAAGAATAAAAAAGCCAAGAAAATGTTTAAATCTAATTCACTTCTTTGTTATTTTATTCTGCATCCACAAATGTTAGCAAATCCGCAAAATGTGAACAAGTCTTTATGGTGGTCACAGAAAATCAGACTGTAACTTATTTGGAATCTGGGTCTAAAATCGGAAAACACAGGATGAAATCTGCAGCAAATCCAAAACACCGTCCACGTGGAAAACCTGCGGATTTTGCTGCCGGTCTGTGACGGAATCTGCAGTGGATTTTTTTCTTTTAGGTGTGAATAAACTCCAAGGAGTCACAGGTACATGTGCCCTTGTGGGCTGGCTGCACAGACGAGGTAAAAAGGGTTAATTCTGCCCCAGGTGGAAATCAATCAGTGCAACCTGGTGGAGGCCGAACTGTGAGCAGCTCAAGACGTCCAGGTAGGTGGTGATAAGAGGACAGGTCTGGATTGCAGGATAGAAATTACTGGGGTGACCCCCTAAAAACAGAATGTGGGTGCAGCGCAGTATTGACCTCACCCTGCGCCAAATTTTGGCTGAAATTCGTAGATGGTTTTGTGAAATATCTTTCCGCAGCTGACTGCTTTGTGTTTTCTTAAAGACGTCATCCAGATAATGCAAGAGCTGCACAGATTATTACAATGGCCATTAAAGACTCTGCGGACATTTTTTGTATCGAATCTGCACCTTCTAGCCTGAAAACGGACCAAAAGTGCATGCGTTTTTATTCACGTGTTTTTTGTTTTTTTTTTTTTTAGTGAATTCAAAGAGTGGAAGGGCTAAAAACGCAGTAAAAAAGGAACGCTGCAGATTATTTTATGCCCCCCCCCCCCTTAAATTCAGGCTGTTGGTAAAATTCATCAGGAATGTAATTTTGTAACTCATTCTGCCTGTGGCCATTATTTGCAGCCAATTTATCAAAGTGTTGGATCATTTTGTGGCTTCTTTTAAAGCTTTGTGCCTCATTTGACGCTTTTTATACAGTATCGCTGCTGGATTTGAGTTTGCAATACTTTTTGCAACTTTTTAAATGGTCTCAATTCGTAAATCTGACTTTTATTTGAATAGTAAATCCCAAAAAGGAAACTTAAGTGCCATTAAATCTGCAAAAATGTGTGAACCATGTGCATAATAAGTGCAACAAAATTGGGGATATTATTATTAATTTCTTTTTTTTTTTTTTTTTTTTTTAGCACTTTTTTGCTATTTCCCCTCTGGTTTTTGGCTCAGACTGAAAGCAATTTTGCCTTTTGGTAATGAAACTGAAATGACGTTTCTGGCATAGGGGCAATAGTTTTTGGGATCTTTTGGTTTTCAATATATTGCCATGGTGTTTCTGTGCCGCTTCTGTACATACTTTGCACAGGTGGTAAACCAGAACTTCAGCAAAAAACTCCCTTGGGTTTATAGTATGAAGTGCACATGAAGAGGTTCTGCAGCAGCTGAGGTCAGTAGTACTGGAGCTAGATGTCAATGAATGGTTATCACAGAAGGAACTTTCAAGTTTTCGGTGAAGCCCCTTCAGAAAGCGCTGGCTGCTGTTCTTATGGCGCCGCCGCCAACATCTTTGTTCTGCACTTTTTTTTTCTACATTTTTCTGCTAGATTTCAACTGGAAAAAATCCCACGTGGTACACAGACCCTCGGGGAGTTTGCACCTTTTTGGAGCAGAAACTCACTAAAATCCTCCTCCAAAAACTGCGTATTTACAAAAGAAATTAAGTAAAGTTGTTGTTTTTCCAAGAGGTTTTGGGACAGGATTTTGGAAAGTTTTTATTTTTGTCTTTTTTTTTTTTTTTTTGTTTAGCAGTTTTCAAATACTGTTCAAAAAACTAAACAAACGGAAGATGATAGGGTTTTCATACAAAAAACTCCAAAAATGGCCACCTGCATTTCTGTGTAAATGACTTGTGATGTTTGGGCTTTTGCTTGTTTAATACTGCTTCAGGTTTCCAAAAACACCAAGCGGCTAATGAAACGGCCCAACTATCCTTCTAGCGTGTTCTGCTCAAAAGATATTCTGTACTTTACGATACAGCTCAATGGGAAAGCTCAGAGGATGCCTGGACGTCTTTTGGAGAGTTTTGGTTAACGCACAGCTCCAGCTTTTGCTGCTTTATTTTTTATTGTGGTGCTTTTCATCTAAGTCAACTGCCCCTAGTTTTATACTTTTTTTATCTGCACTGATCAGTGCAATCTCCAGCAGTTTGTGACCTCCAGTGTTTGCTGGCGTGCCAGAGGTCACAAATCAATACAAGTCTATGAGAGCCTCGTTCTGGCTCACATAGACTTACATTGAGAGCTTGTAATCGTTACCTCTGACTTCCAGTCAGTCAGAAGACAAAGGTGCGCGACTGAGATGTAGATGCAGAAATCTGAGTAAGGGTACGGTTCCACTTGCGTATGACTCGTGCGAGTCTCGCATCGGCATCACCCAGCCCGGCCTGACTCTCTCCGGACAGGGGCGGCTCAGCTGCATAGAATTACATGCAGCCAACCCGCTCCTGTCGGACAGTGTGCGGCCGTGCCAGGTGATACCAATGCGAGACTCGCACAAGTCATACGTAATCTAATGGTCCTTGTGGGTATAAATTGTCCGGCATGTCTATAATACACACTAGTGGCTAATGTGTTTAATTATCCCCCTCGTTGTCCTGGATTTACTCCGATCTGGTCTTGGCAAGATTCCTCTTAGATCCTGGATTTGAGTTTGGTAAACCACGTAGTAGATGTTTGCACAAAGTTCATAACTAAAATCTAACTCGCCTTCTCTACATTCAGGACTCTGAGAAGTCATCGTAGAAGAATATAATGGCAAGCCATCTCGTGAGTATGGCAGTATACAGATGACCACACACTTTATGGATGAGTCTTGTAGATGATTGACCTTCTTTGTCTCTTAGGTTCCACCGCCTACCCTTTCCCGACAACAATCCGCGAGCTTCCTTCAAGAACCCCAGCGAGTACAAGGCTTGGACTTTGTAGAGATGCTTTGTCGGATCGGCTTTCCAGGCGCCCAAGATCTGAAGGGCGCAGACTTTGATTGGCTCTGTGAGATCAGTGAAGAAGTGGAACGCTTTCTATCATGGCTTTGTGAGGTGGTGGATCAACGCAATTCTCTAAGCAGTGACCAGCTAGAAGCGTTTGACGCCCTTGTGGACTCTGGTGAGCCAATTCTAAAAGACGATGAACTTCAAGATCTCTTCAAAGGTGAAGATATTGGCAATGTGGAATGGGAGAAGGCAGAGGTGAACACTTTGGAGGAGATGGAAGCTGAGGTACAGAGTTTGCGAAGTGTTAAAGCACATCGAATACAAACCCGTAACAAGATTGAGTCCTTGGGGATGACGTTATCCCAAAAGCGTATTTCCTTGAATCAATCGGAGAAGGAATTGCAAAGGTCCTTGAATATATCAAAGGAGGAGCTGGGTAATCTAAACTCGAGCTTCAATTCATCTCTGGCGAAACTTGTAGAATTAATAAATGAGGTTGGGCAGTGTCACTCAGCCCAATATCCGGGGACTACGTTTCTTTCTGCAGCTGACATAGAAGGGTACATTGGGTTGGAAGAGATGTGCTGGGAAAACGTAGAAGATGTGTTCAGAGGAGTGTTACCTGATAAATCGGAAAACAATGAGACTCAAAACGCCGCTCTTGAAGGCCTGAACAAAGAAAGTAACCGAGTACGAACATCATGGGCGTCTCAGAGAATAAAGCTGAGCCTAGCTCTTGGTAGCTTGCATGGCAACATGGAGGCCATGACCTGGCTGCAAGGGCGTTTTCGAGATCAGGTAGGCAAGTAATTATGACTACTCTTATTCCTGAGCTCACACCGGTTACGTAGACCATCTCCCAACAACATGGGGAAAAACACCACCACTCGTCCTCCTAGCTAAATAAGTAGTCCAGACTCTGAGTAACATTAATGCCAACTAGTCCCCATGAAAATGTTCACTTCATGTCCTCTTTTTCAGGTTTTGGATCCTCTGAATTTGCCATTATTGGAAAGGGAGATGCAGTCCTTGGAGACAGCGGTACAAATCCTAGAGACACAGAAGCTTCCCCTCCTGGTGTGTGAAGCTTCGCTTGGATTATGTCTTCCTGCACATAATGGATGGCTCCAAGCAGAAGGGCAGAGAATATTCCAGGTGGGGAGAAGCCAACATCTGGTGGCAGACGCTCTCCTCTCTCAGCTGTCACGTTTCCAGTTGGTGGAGCTGAGCTTACAGGGAGAGATGCAACTACACATAAAAACCGGAGAAGATCTTGGAGATCTAAAGACGGCAATGGGGAAAAAAGCATCAAAGCTGGTAAAAAGGTTACAAAGAGATCAAAGGATTATGTTTCCGTTACCAAGACCCCTTCGAATTGACAGCAAAGACCACACCGCAGTCAGGTGAGACTGAAGGCGACGTATCCTCTACCTTGTCAGTGCGTCTGTAAGAAATTCTGCACTTTTTTAAAATATTGAGTTGGCAAAACAGTTTTTCCTCATGGTTCCTTGGTAGATCTTTCATCGAAACACCAATATTCTAGTGTTTCTCCCTGGGGTTTTCATTTTCCAGGGTTTGATGTTCAGGTTTTGTAGGTGCACAAAATGTCTGAAGTCTGGTCCACCCACTGAGATTTCTATAGATGAAGCCGCCTCAGGAAAAGCTGTGGTGGCCATGGGTTCCCCTTTTGTAGCGCAGTGGTGGCCATGGGTTCCCCTTTTGTAGCGCAGTGGTGGCCATGAGTTCCCCTTTTGTAGCGCAGTGGTGGCCATGGGTTCCCCTTTTGTAGCGCAGTGGTGGCCATGGGTTCCCCATTATTAGGTTCAATCAACAGGGTTTACCTACATAGACCAACCCTTCATGACACAACTCTAGGAGTATTGCAAATAAAGGACCCCCAGATGATCGGTCCTTCTTCACCTCTGTCCTATATTCATAGGTTTTCCTGTAGGATTGGCCTTGACTTGCAGTTGCCTACCGCTTGTTGTCCTATTGCTTGCCACTCGGTGTACGGTCCTCTGGGTGCATTCATGAAACGTTTACATTCTTCTTCACCTCTCATTGTGTTGAATATTTTTGTCTGAATTTCCTATTATGTAAAGTTGCATTTTCCTCTGGCTCCAATCTGCCTGGACTTGGTCCCGTGAGGAGGGCCATAGTGTCCACGCTGAGAGGTATGGAAGAGGGCTTCCGATTGTTCTATTAATGACTCCTTCTCTTCACTTAGGCTCCTTTTGTTCCTTTGAGGGCGTTTGCTATTATACAGCTCTCAAGTATTTCCCTAATGTTCTGGTTCCTTATGAAGCGCACAGTTTAGTTGTATTATTCACATAAATCCAAAGAAGTCTGAAGGAAAAGGACAGAGTGAAATTATGATGAGGAACCAAAAAATTAGATGGACACCTCCAGCCAAAAACTAAAACTGCAGATTGCTAAAGTAGTGTAGCCATGTGGGACGTGATGGCATGGATGTCTGATAGATGTGAGTTCCCGTAGTTGGGCCCTCCTCTACCTTGAGGAGAGGGCTCCACAGCACGCTGTCTGGGCTTTATCCATTTATTTCTATGGGAGCTCGGGAAAAATGCTGAGGGCATCGCGGCCCTCAATCAATAGCTGTGGGTCCTGCTCGTGGCACCTGTTTTTTGGACAATTATAGCACATGGCCTACATTGGACAACCCCCTTAAAGTTGATTTGTCGACAGGTTTCACACAAAAAATCGCGTACATGGATATAAAGAGTTCTTATACCTGGTGTACTTTAAAAATCCATGTCAGACTGGCCGTAGCATCCTGATATTAAAGAGTCCAGGACTAGTCCAATGTATTCAGTCTCCGCCCACACAGCCTGACTGACAGCTGCAGCTTGTTCTGAGCAGTGTGGGACCTCAGCAGCGTAGGGAGGGAGGTGGGGACACTGAGGGGCTATCGATCAGGGTGGGTGGGCAGAGAGTCAGCAGTATCAGGAAGGAAGGTGCTGTCTATCAGGCTAGGTTGGCAGAAATTCAACAGCAGTAGCATGGAGGAGGGACACTGAGGAGCTGTCAATCAGGATAGAGAAGTGGGTTTATAAAGCAGCACTTACGTAGGTTATCCAAGTAAGTACACCACCCTCATCAGGTCTGAGATGTTTGTAATTTGTTTGTGAAATGTGGTGATTGATCCGCTTTAAGGTTTTTTTTTTTTGGTTTTTTTTTTGTTTTTTTTTTTTCCCCCGTATCCAGTGTTGTAGTACTGTATCTACATTGCATCTGTACCGCCCTGAGAGGGGCTCGGCCGCTCCGCTGCTCGGGCCGAGCCGCTCGAGGTCCGGGCTCGGGTGATCGGTGGCTCGAGCGCCTCCGTACCGGGGGCCATGTCACTCTTGTTAAAGGGGAGACGGTGAGGTGACGGGAGGGTGTGACGTCACCCACGGTGTGTGGTGACGGGATGCACCACCGCTGCAGCAGGAGTGGAGGGTAATCCCGGGATCTGTCGGGACGCAGCCTGGATGTCAGCTCCTCCGTGGGTAGGGGCGGTGTGTCCCGGGGCCCGATGGGGAGAGAGATGGGGTGCAGGGGGCCGCGCTGCGGTGCCCGGATGGCACTGTTGTACTCACGATTAAGGCACACAGTCACTGGTAAACCAAAGTTCGGATATGGTCGGGTCCCGCAGCCGGCTGCTTATGTCCCCTGTGAGGCTGATGGTGGCCCCTTTCCCTTTCACCTCCTTGTTGTGGTCTTCGGCTCCCCTGCCTGGACAGTGGTAGCCCGCTCCCCGGCGTTGAGCTACCGGAGGAGCCCTCGGTTGCCCGCAGGCGCTGGCCCGTCGGATGTTTGGCCCTTGGCGGTGGCTCTCACCCGGTATCGGTGGGCTTTTGCCTTCTTTCGTGACTTTGGGTGTGGATGAACCCGTGAGGTCCAGCCAGCAATCAGTCAATTTGCCTAAACTCAGTGACTTCTAAGCTAGGACGGGGTCTGAGTACCCAGTTTCTGGTGCTCCGGTACACGGTTGACTCCCCGGTTCAGGACCGGCGGGCTCCAAACCTGGCCTGATCCCTACGGTTCCGCCGGTTGCTGTACCCGTACTCCTGCAGACGGCCACCACCGTCTGCCTGCCTGACGTTACAGGGGTCCCAGGCTTCTACCCGGGTCCCTGACAGCTTTACTCCTCCACTTCCACTCACTGACACTTCCAAACTGAACTCACTGTTTGAACTTCCTGCCTCAGGACAGTAGTCACCTCAGTGGGCGTGCCTTTCTGCCTGACTCCGCCCACCTGGTGTGCCCTACTGGCCCTGAGGGAGGCATCAGGTCTCCCTTTCGGGTGACTGTTGTCCTCACAGGGTGTGTGTGTGTGTGTGTGTGTGTGTGTGTGTGTGTGTGTGTGTGTGTGTGTGTGTGTGTAACGTGGTAGGTGTTGCTACCTGTGACCCCTGGGGTCCAGGGTGTCACACATCAGTCAATGGCTGTTTATACAATTTCTGCAGTACTCAAGGTTCCTAAGAGCACAGTGGCCTCCATAATCCTTAAATGGTAGAAGTTTGGGACCACCAGAATTCTTCCTAGACCTGGCCGTCCAGCCAAACTGAGCAATCGTGGGAGAAGATCCTTGGTGAGGGAGGTGAAGAACCCCAAGATCACTGTGGCCGAGCTCCAGAGATGCAGTAGGGAGATGGGAGAAAGTTCCACAAAGCCAACTATCACTGCAGCCTCCACCAGTCGGGCCTTTATGGCAGAGTGGCCCGACGGAAGCCTCTCCTCAGTGCAAGGCATATGAAAGCCGCATAGAGTTTGCAAAAAAAACACAAGAAGGACTCCCAGACTATGAGATATAAGATTCTCTGGTCTGATGAGATGAAGAAAGAGAACTTTTTGGTGATAATTCTAAGCGGTATGTTTGGAGAAAACCAGGCACTGCTCATCACCTGCCCAATATGATACCCACAGTGAGACATGGTGGTGGCAGCATCATGCTATGGGGACAGGGACAGGACGACTGGTTGTAATTGAAGGAAAGATGAATGTGGCCAAGTACAGAGAGATCCTGGAAGAAAACCTCTTCCAGAGTGCTCTGGACCTTAGACTTGACTGAAGGTTCACCTTCCAACAAGACAATGACCCTAAGCACAAAGCTAAAATAACAAAGGAGTGGCTTCAGAACAACTGTGACCATTCTTGACCGGCCCAGCCAGAGCCCTGACCTAAACCCAATTGAGCATCTCTGGAGAGACCTGAAAATGGCGTCCACCAACAATCACCATCCAACCTGACGGAACTGGAGAGGTTCTGCAAGGAAGAATGGAAGTGGCTCACCAAATCCAAGATCCATAATTCCCAAGAAGACTCATGGCTGTACTAGCTCAAAAGGAGGGTGCTTCTACTCAATACTGAGCACAGGGGCTGAATACTTATGACCATGTGATATTTCAGTTTTTCTTGTTAAAATTTTTTTAAAAAAAATCTACATTTCTCAGTGTTTATTTTCTGTCAAGATGAGACACAGAGTGTACATTAATGGGGAAAAAATGAACTTTTTTGAATTTACCAAAGTGTGTGTGTGTGTGTGTGTGTGTGTGTGTGTATTTTTATATTGTTTGTTTTTTTTTCTTTTTGTCCCTTCTCCATGAAGTCCGCGTCCTGTTAGTGGCACGTCTCCCCTTCACTTTACCTTCTTTCTTTTTTTTTTTTTTTTCCCCCTAGGCTTTCAATGATGCTGTTTAACCCGTCCGTGCAAAAAGAACTGTTCCCCAAGTATGAGGTTCTGCAGCAGCAGGTGCTGTCTCTCGTGCAGGAGATGGTGTCGCTCAGCATGTCGTTCCTTGAACCTCTACCGCAGACGGCCGGCCTAGCCCACTACTGTGATGAACTTCACAACAGTTTGTGTCGAGGAACGCGGAACCTGCAGCTGCGAGATCCGGTCAGTACACGGGCGGCCTGATATCTGCTTCCAGGACAGCGCCACTCCTGTCTGTGGCTGTGTCTGGTATTGCAGGTTAGGCCCATTCTCTCACAAATAATGAGCGGTTGGGTTCCTATAATAGAGGAATGTGATCTGGTAGATGGCGAGAGTTGTGTTATTCCACATCGGATAGAACTTCTGGATCCTGGAACGGACGTTAGAGAATACTTATCGGCATTATTACTAATTTTCAGCTGACCAGCAGGTGTCGCTCTTTCAACATGATGATCAGCGCAGATCTCTACGGTCACATCTGCAGTGTTTCTTTGCAGAACCTATATACTAATTTTTTTTTTCTTCCAATATTTGTAAATCCACTCCAGATAGAGAGAATGAATATATTTCTAATATATATATTTTTTTTTTTACTATTCAACTTTGCTTCCCATCACCAATCCCCAAAATGAGCCATCCATCGGGTTATACAAGGAACTGCAGGACATCTGAATCCCCCTAAATCAGCATTTTTACCCCCTCGGTTCTCAGACCTCCAACAATCAAAGTGTAGGCAACATCCCATCCCTTTAATAGCTAGGAATAGCCCTTTTAATGGCCCACATTTCTTCTCCATCAAACAGATCGGAGAGGATAGTTGAAAAGAATGACCTCATTTATTAAAAAAAAATCTATTTAAAGGGAATCTATCAGCAGTTTTTGCTTTGTAATCTGAGAGCAGCATAATGTAGGGACAGACCCTGGTTATGATGTTTCACGTACTTGGGTTTAAATACAATTAGTGGTTTTTTGTTTTTTTAACAGGAGCTTGTCACTAAAGGACTAGGTGTAAAGTGCTCTGTGTAACCCCACCCACACCACTGATTGGATGTTTTCTGCCTAAGCACAAATAAAGCAGCCAATCAGTGGTGTGGGCGGGGTTACACAGAGCACTGCTAGATAAGTGATTTTATCAAAACTGCAACAAGCAGCGCAGTAATGAGACCATGTTGGAATCTTGCTGATCTCGGATTACATAGCAAAAACCTGGTGACAGATTATATTTTAAAAATGCATTTTAGACTCTCTTTAGACTATCCTTTTTTTTTTTCTTTCCTTTTCTTCCTGTAGGACCTCGTTTTCGCCTTTGAGACCCTTACAACCAGCGTCTCCCAGTTTAACCAGTGGTTTCTGGATTTTTTCCATGAATTGGAGCACAAAAAGCAGACTATTAAGACGTCTTACCTGGAGCAGGGGAGGCAGCTGTACGTCTTCTTTTACCAGGACCCGGCTCTTCTGGCCAGTATCGTGCAGGACCTTGAGCAGCGAGTCCGGTACCTCCGCTGAACCCCCATCCCCGCCCTACAGACCCACATTTTGTACTAAATTAATAAACCCAGCATTTACATAAAAGGCTACATGAAGCGCTTTGGGTTTTTTTTTGTCTAGGTAATATTTTAAAAATCTCCCCTTGTAGACCTTAATTTGTTCAGTTTTGACAGTGGGTTAAGAAAAAATGTCTTCTCCCCCCCCCCCCCCCCCGAAAATTTTTTCGTGAATAATTCTCTCAGCGTTAACCCTTATGGTGGCCCTTATGATTACCATATACATTTCTCTCCTTAAGGAGAATAGTGTTCCCCCGTGGTCCCCACATAACTTTCTCATGAGCCAGATCAGACACCCCCATACTTTGCACTGACGAGGGGCAAGCACCCCGAAACACCTTGTCTGCAAATTGGGATTCTGATCTGGCTTATATATCCTGAGTCATATTGCAAAGGATTGTTAAAAATCCACTTGTGACTTTTAGAATCGCTACTTCAAATAGGTGGCGCTGCGCTAGAGTTTGTCTCCTTTACACAATTTGCATATACATTTCACTACGCCTGGCTGTCTGAGTCAGATTGGCCCCAATCTACTGATTCTCAGCCGATGTTGGGTGAAGGGAGAAAAAAAATTATCGGGCATGTTGAATTTTAAATATGTCCGATCACTTTTTTTCTTAATGGAGATGTCTGACAACGGCGTAATGCAATCTACTCAGAGCACATGGCTGAACTGTATTTATATGGGGAGCAGCAGGGTATCGAGGAGTGCGCTGGAGAGGGATTTATCTTCTTGTAACTGCTGTCATAGTGCTGGGAATAGAAATGTATTAAAAATAAATTGGATTACTAAATATTTTAAACTAACATTGGCCAAAACCTGTCCCAGAATGTTAATAGGACATGTACCTGTGAGCGACTGCATCAGGACCCTCCACTGCTGTGACTTGGAGACAGGATTACAAGCCATACAACATACTGTCCCTCGGTCACAGCAGTTACTCTGCATTCAGATACACAGGGAGCACAGCAGTGTGTGCAGCCTCTTCTTACCTCTGCACCCCAGGTACTTCGAGTATTGGTTCAGATAGACATGGTGGACAGCAGTGTGAGCAGCCTCTTCTTAAATCAGCACTCCTAATATGTCCAGTATTAGATCAGATCAGTAGGGTGAGCAGACCCATGTTACCTCAACATGCCTTGTATATACAGTATTAGATCAGACAGAGTGAACAGCCTCTTCTTTATCTCAGTACTTTTTGATATGTCAAGTTTTAGATCAGATAGACATAGCAGACAGCAGTGTGAGCAGTTTCTCTTCATACCTCACCACCCTTGGTATATCCAGTATTGGATCAGAAACAGCGGGTATTACGCAATGTGAGCAGCCTCTTCTTACTTCAGCACCACTAATATCTCCAATAGTAGATCAAATAGATATGTTGGACAGCAGTGTGAGCAGCCTCTTCTTACTTCAGCACTCCTGGCATCTACAATATTGGTTCCATAGACAGGATAGACAGCAGCGTGAGCAGCTTGTTTTTTACCTCGGCACACCTGGTATCTCCAGTATTAGATCTGGTAGACAGGATGGGCAGCATTGTGAGCAGCCCCTTCTCACCTCAGCACTCCTAGTATCTCCCGTATTAGATTACACAGGGTAGAAAGCAGTGTGAGCAGCCTCTTACCTCAGCACCCCTGATATCTCTAGTATTAGATCAGATAGACCAGATGAAGAGCAGTGTGAGCAGGCTATTTTCACCTCAGCACCCTTGGAATATCAAGTATTTAATCACACAGGGTGGACAGAAGTGTGAGCAGCCTCTTCTCAGCACTCCTGGTATTTTCCAGTGTTGGATTAGATGGATTGGATGTATAGCAGTGTGAGCAGCCTCATCTTACCTCAGCACCCCTGATATATCCAGTATTAGATCACACAGAGTGGACAGCAGTGTGAGCAGCCTCTTCTCACCTCAGCACCCCTGATATATCCAGTATTAGATCAGAATGTTCACTTGAAGCTCCTCTTCCTACACCTGAAGGAGGAGGGCGTAGCTTGCTTTTGCACACTCACAGACACCCTCCTATTAACAGTCTGGCACAGATTTGGCAAACACACAGTACATGGGCCCTCAGACATGACCCAGGAATCATTAATGAGGTGTTCATTAAGAATAACATGGGGGGTTATCACCCAGATACTTTCCATTAGTAAGCTGCTAAACTGCCTTATGGTTTGTAGTGATGCCCGAGGTGGGGAGAGTTTCATGGATGGGCAGATTTCAGGTGTCTGGATGACGACTACCTGCAGTCAGGGCCACCATGTTGGATTCCCCAACAGATGTAGATGAAGAATAGCTGGAGAAAATATATATTGTGGATTTTGCCGTATATACAGGAGTCCTCCTGTGTTGCCCACCTGTAGCAGTCACCTCAGGGACGTCACTCCACCTTCTTGGCCGCCACAGGGTCTCCACTTGATTATCGCTGGCAACGGGTATGTCAGGTTTATTTACATGGGAGTCGTGACGCCACTCATGGTTTGCGGTCAGGGTTATGGGTGACCGTCGCTGCAGGTTTAACGAGCGTCTGGGGCTGATGGAGTCTGCAGTCTGGTGGTGTGGCCTCCCGAGAGTGAGGCTGGCCCCAGGGGCTCGGGTGTGTAGAACAGGTCACAGAATAACTCAGTCGCAGTCCAAAGTGTCTTTCAACCGTTTACTCACTTTCAGGTGTTTTTGTGAGGTAACCGGGCGATGCTGAGATAAACCAGGTGGTACCAGGTATCCTTTAGGCTGGTATAAGGGTAACCATTAACTCTCCTTCCTTGCACTTCTTGTTTCGGATAACCCCTGACTTGAAGTACCGTGGGATTCATCCAGGGAAGTCGCTACTGCCTTTTCTCCCCTTTTTGGCCCGTTTGCTGGCAGCGTGGACCAAGGAACATGGGTCCAGGCGCGATCCTCCTTATGGGCCCCCTCGTTGCTGCTGATGCTCGGACTCTAGTTGGTTGGTGTGGGACTTGTGGTCCTCCCCACCAGCAGGTTTAGCAGACCAAATAAATGGCCATCTACTCTAGGGACCTGTTCCCCGTGCGAGCCTAGTCACCAGGAGTCTTCATACACGACCAGCTGACTTCCTCAGTGCCTTATTCGACCAGCTGGCTTCCTCAGTGTCTTTCTGTCCAACTACTGGTGACCGTTCTCCCCCGCTAACGGCTACTTCACGGGCAGGGTCTGACCATCGTGTCCGCGCGCCTGCTCGCTCCTTCTTTCCTGCGCTCTCCGCGTCAGACTGGCTCTTCTACCACTACTTTCCTGACAGCTACTGCCACCTTAGCTTCCAGCCCCTCCCCTACACCCCTAGGTGAGATGTGGTGGGAAGCCCCCTCTTGGGTCTGCCCAAGGGTCCCCTCTAAGGTGTGGGAGACCTGGTTGCTATGTGTCTGTGCGTACACACCCTATTTCAGCCTTTAGGAATTACCTGAAGGTAATGCCCCAGCATGGGTGCAGTACCCAGTGGCGCCTGACCAGGTCAGGGGCGCCACACTCCAACTGCACATAGTGGACATTATGAACGTTTTGTCTTTGAAGGACCATATAAGTTGTAAGTTATGGCCGGTTGTATGTTGGTGAATTGCGGGAAGAAGGTCCAGTGCTCCCCGGATGGAGCGCTGGTTTGGTGCTATCGGATGAGTGATATTTCGGCTCTACTGTACCACAGCTGAGCGCTTCCTGCGTTTCCCCTCATATATGCACAGTAATATTTCCCGAGCTCCCCACCCCCTCCTGCCGCTCGGTTCTCAGGCTCTCCCTATTGTCTGCAGTCAGGAAGTTACCAGGGTGCAGTTTGTCCTATAATGATATAGTTGGGGGGGCACTTTCCTGCGTCTGACCTCACTCATTCTCTTATTGTGTGATGGGGTAGGAGTTGTGCGGAGCTGGGAGACTTTTTCGGGATGTCCATGAGCTGGTGAGAACCTTCCTGCCCGGGATATATGTCCAGCTGTGATGGGCAGCCTCTGGATGCTTCTGGCTCTGTCTTCTCTAATGACCTGTAGAGGTAAGTCATGGCCGATACCGGGCCAAGGACTAGTAGAGGTAGTGGTCATCCCACTCTTCCATTCGCTGAGGATGACCACTTGTATGGGCCGCATTCTGGAAATATGGGATAGGGGGCTGTAATGACACAATGGAGGATTGTGGGTAGTGGGATGTAAAGGTGGTCGGGAGGAGAGTGTTCCAGAAATGGTCAGACAGGACCAGGACTACACAATCGCCCAAATATCAGGTCTGAGGTCAAAGGACCTCCGCGCAGGCCGCTCCTGAGAACGTCCCATAAGCTACTACGCAAGACCCTGTAGTTGGGCTGATACTGTAGGTGTATGTGCAGTACCACTCCGCTATTTCTCGGTTTTGGTCGCCAGTACCTGTTTGTCCAAGTTTTTTTTTCTTTTTTTTTTTACTCCTGTACATAACAATCCAGTGCACCACCTGCGTCCCTGCACAGTACCACTTCTTTTTCTGGATATCCAATGCATACAGTAGTACCTGTCCACAGCTGCCTGCAAAACTGCACAGTACAAGAACCACGTCTCACATTGCACCTGATATCTGGTCCACATCTACTATACACCTGATATTGGTGTCTCTGCGCAGGATCACTTCTATTATACACCTGATATTGGCGTCTCTGCGCAGGATCACTCCTACTATACACCTGATATTGGCGTCTCTGCGCAGGATCACTTCTACTATACACCTGATATTGGTGTCTCTGCGCAGGATCACTTCTACTATACACCTGATATTGGTGTCTCTGCGCAGGATCACTTCTACTATACACCTGATATTGGTGTCACTGCGCGGGATCACTTCTACTATACACCTGACATTAGTGTCTCTGCGCAGGATCACTTCTACTGTACACCTGATATTGGCGTCTCTGCGCAGGATCACTTCTACTATACACCTGATATTGGTGTCTCTGTGCAGGATCACTTCTACTATACACCTGATATTGGTGTCTCTGCGCAGGATCACTTCTACTATACACATGATGTTGGTGTCTCTGTGCAGGATCACTTCTACTATACACCTGATATTGGTGTCTCTGTGCAGGATCACTTCTACTGTACACCTGATATTGGTGTCTCTGCGCAGGATCACTTCTGCTATACACCTGATATTAGTGTCACTGTGCAGGATCACGTCTACTATACACCTGATATTGGCGTCTCTGCGCAGGATCACTTCTACTATACACCTGATATTGGTGTCTCTGTGCAGGATCACTTCTACTATACACCTGATATTGGTGTCTCTGCGCAGGATCACTTCTACTATACACATGATGTTGGTGTCTCTGTGCAGGATCACTTCTACTATACACCTGATATTGGTGTCTCTGTGCAGGATCACTTCTACTGTACACCTGATATTGGTGTCTCTGCGCAGGATCACTTCTACTATACACCCGATATTAGTGTCACTGTGCAGGATCACTTCTACTATACACCCGATATTGGCGTCTCTGCGCAGGATCACTTCTACTATACACCTGATATTGGCGTCTCTGCGCAGGATCACTTCTACTATACACCTGATATTGGCGTCTCTGCGCAGGATCACTTCTACTATACACCCGATATTGGCCTTTCTGCGCAGGATCACTTCTACTATACACCTGATATTGGTGTCTCTGCGCAGGATCACTTTTACTATACACATGATATTGGCGTTTCTGGGCAGGATCACTTTTACTATACACCTGATATTGGTGTCTCTGTGCAAGATCACTTCTACTATACACATGATGTTGGTGTCTCTGCACAGGATCACTTCTACTGTACACCCGATATTGGTGTCTCTGCGCAGGATCACTTCTACTGTACACCTGATATTGGCGTCTCTGTGCAGGATCACTTCTACTCTACACCTGATATTGGTGTCACTGCGCAGGATCACTTCTACTATACACCTGATATTGGTGTCTCTGCGCAGGATCACTTCTACTATACACATGATGTTGGTGTCTCTGTGCAGGATCACTTCTACTATACACCTGATATTGGTGTCTCTGCGCAGGATCACTTCTACTGTACACCTGATATTGGTGTCTCTGCGCAGGATCACTTCTACTATACACCTGATATTAGTGTCACTGTGCAGGATCACTTCTGCTATACACCTGATATTGGTGTCTCTGCGCAGGATCACTTCTACTATACACCTGATATTGGTGTCTCTGCGCAGGATCACTTCTACTATACACATGATGTTGGTGTCTCTGCGCAGGATCACTTCTATACACCTGATATTGATGTCTCTGCACAGGATCACTTCTATACACCTGATATTGATGTCTCTGCACAGGATCACTTCTATACACCTGATATTGGTGTCTCTGCACAGGATCACTTCTATACACCTGATATTGATGTCTCTGCACAGGATCACTTCTATACACCTGATATTGGTGTCTCTGCACAGGATCACTTCTATACACCTGATATTGATGTCTCTGCACAGGATTACTTCTATACACCTGATATTGGTGTCTCTGCACAGGATCACTTCTATACACCTGATATTGATGTCTCTGCACAGGATCACTTCTATACACCTGATATTGATGTCTCTGCACAGGATCACTTCTATACACCTGATATTGGTGTCTCTGCACAGGATCACTTCTATACACCTGATATTGATGTCTCTGCACAGGATCACTTCTATACACCTGATATTGATGTCTCTGCACAGGATCACTTCTATACACCTGATATTGGTGTCTCTGCACAGGATCACTTCTATACACCTGATATTGATGTCTCTGCACAGGATTACTTCTATACACCTGATATTGGTGTCTCTGCACAGGATCACTTCTATACACCTGATATTGATGTCTCTGCACAGGATCACTTCTATACACCTGATATTGATGTCTCTGCACAGGATCACTTCTATACACCTGATATTGGTGTCTCTGCACAGGATCACTTCTATACACCTGATATTGATGTCTCTGCACAGGATCACTTCTATACACCTGATATTGATGTCTCTGCACAGGATCACTTCTATACACCCGATATTGGCGTCTCTGCGCGGGATCAGTTCTGGTCTTCGCAGTGTCCGCGGTTTGTGCGCAGGTGCACTATGTGTTGTAGTCGCACAGCTCTCGGGGAGGACATGAAGCTTTTGTCTAAACGTGTTTTCTGCATAGACAGGGCAGGATGCAGCTGCAGAACATCGCGCCTGTCCAGGAATAGCGCAGGGTAGAGCAGTAATAAATCAAGGGGAAGAGATGATGGGAGGAAATCATCACACAGAAGGTGCGAAGAGAAACGACACCAGAGACTGCCCCAAACACCGAGAACTGTCAGCGGAAAACTAAAAGAAAACCTTCCTTTTTTTATTATTATTATTATTAGATTGAAGAGCAGTCACCCAGCTTTACTGGTGTCCTGAGCGGCATGTCTGCTTTATCATTCAGCTAAATGGTGCTTTTCTAAGATGGTGGTTGAGTTCCTACCTATGAAGACACCAAATGATTATTGCACAGGTGCGCCTTAGGGTGGTCAGCATGATTATTGCACAGGTGTGCCTTATGCTGGCCACAAAGGCCCCTGTAAAATGTGCAAATTTATCACACAGCACAATGCCCAGATGTTGCAGGTTTTGGCGGAGTGTGCAGTTGCCTGCTGACTGCGGGAAAGTCACCAGAGATGTCGCCCATGAATTGAATCTTCATTTCTCTACCATAAGTTGTCTCCAAAACCATTTCAGAGAATTTGGCAGAACATCCAACCGGCCTCACACCCGCAGACCTTGTGTAACTGCACCAGCCAACCTCCACATCCAGCATCTTCACCTCCAAGATCATCTGAGACCACCCTCCCTGGACAGCGGCTGCAATAGCTCCCACATAGCCCCCTGTATACAGGGACACATTCCATACAGAAAGAAACATCACCACATACTCGCCTCGCTCCCATTCCCCAGGGTTCTGCTCCAGTCTCCGGTGCACTGACGCTCCGCACAGCGGACGCGGGCTAGTGACATCATTGCGTCTTCTGTCTCAGGCACACACTGATTGGTGGAAGAAGTATAATAACCCAGAAGGAGTCATTATGATAGTTTTTACATTCATAGGAGAATAATTTATGGTTTCCTGTATTGCCTGGTGTCTTTCTATAAAATGTAGTAAGTTGTTGCTCTGTAATTCCACTGGAGACCAGCAGGTGGTGGTATAAGTGTTGACTAGGGACCCTTATTGGATGTTGTCTGATCAATATCCTCTATATACTGGTCACTATGGTAACCAGGGAGAGGTGACAGTTGGCAGTTGAGACAAGCTGGGGGGCGGCTAATGTCAGGTACCGCTCCAGTCTTTTCGGAGCCCATCGTAGTAAGGCCAAACCGCAGTTTCAGATTTCCTATAGCGGATCATCAGTCCAGTTGCCAAGAAACCAAAGTCTGTATGTAGATCCAATATCGCAGCTAAATGGTTCATAAGATGTAAACCATCCTTGTGTGATCCAGTAAAGCGTCTGAACTGTTCCTACCAAGGTCCAGTCTGCCTTGGGAACGGGTTTGGAGCGCTAGGAACCAGGTAGGAGCACCGTGACACCCCAAACTGCACAACACTGCAGAAAAGCCACACACCCGCTCAGCATCTACGTCTGGGCCTAATAGTGCCGCCCACACCTACTACCGGGTGTGACGTATGTTACATCTAAAATTTTGGTGTCCCAAACAGGATAGTAGGTGTCGGAAGTACTATTAGGCCCAGACGTAGGTGTCGAACGTTATTGCAGCTTTTGTAGTTGACATTAGCCGCCCTTGTCGCCTGCTCATCACCTCCAGCCCGGCCTGTCTCAACTGTCACCTCTCCCTGGTTACCATAGTGACCAGACTATGGAGGATATTGATCAGAAAGCCTCCAATACAGTCCATTTCCAACACTTATACCACCACCTGCTGGTCTCCAGTGGTATTACAGAGCAACAACTTACAGTACATTTGACAGAATGACACCAGGCAAAACATCAAACCATAAATTATTCTAGAAACTCCTATGAATGTAGAAAGCTTTGTAATGGCTCCTTCTGGGTCATTACATAAGGTGCTAGCGCCTCCGCCCTCCTCCAACGTATTCATCGCTATCTGCATCCTAAGGATGATATCAGGACATGGGCAGCCGGTAGAGGAGGGCATGGGGTGGCCAGTGGTAGAGGGCATGGTGTGGCCGGTGGTAGAGGGCATGCTGTGGCCAGTGGAGGAGAGTATGGTGCGGTCACTGTCAGAAG
The DNA here is from genome assembly GCF_048569485.1 of Anomaloglossus baeobatrachus. Lineage (NCBI taxonomy): Eukaryota > Metazoa > Chordata > Amphibia > Anura > Aromobatidae > Anomaloglossus > Anomaloglossus baeobatrachus. Next base: position 22,011,189 of record NC_134361.1, read on the forward strand.
ACATGATGTGGCCAGTGGAGGAGATCATGGTGTGGTCGGTAGCAGAAGACATGGTGTGGCCAGTGGAGGAGAGCATGGTGTGGTCAGTGGCAGAAGACATGGTGTGGCCAGTGGAGGAGATCATGGTGTGGTCAGTGGCAGAAGACATGGTGTGGCCAGTGGAGGAGAGCATGGTGTGGTCAGTGGCAGAAGACATGGTGTGGCCAGTGGAGGAGATCATGGTGTGGTCGGTAGCAGAAGACATGGTGTGGCAAGTGGAGGAGAGCATGGTGTGGTCAGTGGCAGAAGACATGGTGTGGCCAGTGGAGGAGATCATGGTGTGGTCGGTAGCAGAAGACATCGTGTGGTCAGTGGCAGAAGACATGGTGTGGCTTGTGGGATACTGTTTTCATTCCTTTAGCTGTCTCGGTTCACGAGCCGCACTTTGCCCAGGTCTGATCTAGAACCTCTGTACTTCATATTTAGAATAATTGTAGTTATAATCTAGACCAGAGGTCTCAAACACGTGGCCTGTGGGCCACATTCGGCCCCTCAGGCCGCTTCTTGCAGCCCACAGGCACGTGGACTCGTTAACGATCGCAACCGGTGCAGGGGCAGCAGCAGTCAGTGTTTTATTGCAGGTAAACATTTTGCCGGCGCTGCACAGAGTCAAGCTCTTTCTGCCAACTATTCCAATGGCAACCGCCGACTATGACGTCAGCAGCTTACATCTGATTGGCTGCCATTGGAATAGTTGGAATAGAGAGAGCTTGAGTCTGCACAGCTCCGAAATTCAGATGAAGCGCTGGCTGCGCCAGGTCTATGTGCATATGGGCCACAAGAAGCAGGAAAGAGGATGCCAAGGGAACGGAGGACAGGTGAGAAGAATGTTTTGTTGTGTATGTGTGTGTGTGTGTGTGTGAAATGGCACAAAAGGGCACCAGGATGGGACATTACTATAAAAAGGAGGACCTACATGGGCACATTAGTAAAGGGAGAAATGATGGGCATATTAGTAAAAGGAGACAATGATGGGGCACATTATTACAAGATGGACACATTACTACAGGATGGGGACAAGAATGGGCACATTACTACAGGATGGGGCACATTGCTATAGGATGGGCACATTACTACAAGATGGGGACAAGAATGGGCACATTACTACAGGATTACGACCAGGATGGGCACATTACTACAGGATGGGGACAGGGATGGGCACATTACTACAATAAGGGGAACAGGACGTGGCACATTGCTACAAGATGTTGGCCAACCTTACTATATGATGCTAATTGTAAAACTATATTACTTACAAAAAGGAGATAATGTATGAAACAAAATCAAAATAAAGCAATTTTTTTCCATCAAAATATTTCTTAATATTTATATACGTATATTTAAACAAAAAAGTGCACATTTGTTATAATAAATGAGTGAAAAATGTTCAAAAACAGTGATCCAAGGGTCTATAGAAAAAAAATATGGTACCAATAAAAAAGTCACTTTGTCCTGAAATGAATGCGGCCCCCCATAGTATTTTTTTTCTATATGCAGCTCATACATCCAGCCGAGTTTGAGACCCCTGATCCAGACGTTCTTCAGTTTTCCTCTAGATTACAATGTTTTTCTTTGTCACCTCCCCATTGCTCTAGAACGTCTCTGCTTCTCTAGGATCTCTGCGTTTCTATATTGTCTCCTTATATCCATATAATATCTGTCTCTGTTTATTTAGTTCCCACACAAAACAGGAAAACAACAGGAAGGTTTGTAGCCCCCGCCCTCCACATCCCGCTCTCGTCTTGTCTTGTGCCCCTGCGTCACTGCACATCTCCTACTCATCCTCGTGGTCATTACTTGTGCCCTCATCTGGAGGATCCTTAGATGGAGAACAGTTATTTGGGGGCTGTATACCTTTTTATATTGGGACTGTAGAGCACTGTCCTGTATTCACTAATGTGGCACTAATATGTGGGCAACGTATAGCACGGTTATATAGACCTCGTATAGCGCTGTTATTTGTGCACATTATGTCACTATTATATAGACAATCTTGACTCCCATTTTTGGCTTGGATGCAATGATAACTGGAAATTAGTCTGGAGACCATATGGACAACACATTGAGGAGGCCTCACCAGGGAATGTCCCCCCGGTCCTACTCCCAGGGTTATGGTGTGGGTGTATCACAATATGTGCGGACATCAAAATGGGTGGAGGACTGTGTGAGGACATCCTACTGCATCGGGGACTGTATGGAGCATCATATTGTGTAGGGGTTTGTGGGGGACATCATACTGCATGGGGGGCTCTATAGGGACATCAAACGGAGTGAGGATCTTTATGTGAATTTTTACTGTGTGGTGGGATTTGGGGGGACATTGTACTGTGCATGGGGATGGTGCGGGCATCCTATTGTGTTTGGAGCTATTGATCAAGGGACAAGAGTTGAATGATTGATAAACTTTATAAAAAAAAAAACGTAATTTATGTTTTTTCTTCGCTTCTAAAGATGAGAATACAGGTTACAATCAGCCCAGCCCATGTGTTAAAAAAATATATGACTGACTTTTTTTAAGTAAGAATGTGATGAGATGCAGGAAAGATAGACAAGATTTAAAAATAAATAAATGTATTTAATATAGAATAAAAATGATTGACAAAAATAAAAGAGTTCATTGTATGATGATCAGTGACAGAAAAGAAAAATGGTATTTTCCTTTATCCGACGTGACGAAGTCTTTGAGGTTCTAGTGGATAATAGTCCATTTCTCTACTAAATCTGTAGAAGTTTTCATTCATCTTTTCCTGGTTCGTGAATGGGTTAAGGCTACTTTCACACTTGCGTTGGACATCTTCCGTTGTGTGACGGATACAACGGATGCAACGGATCGTACAAAACAACGTAAAGCTTTTTTTTTTAATTTTTTTTTTTTCTTCTTTACAGTTTTACCGGCAGCAGACTATTAGGATCAATCAGCTGAGCGCTCTCACATGCCGGCGGCCGGGCGTTCAGCTGAGTGCTCTCACATGCCGGCGGCCGGGCGCTCAGCTGAGTGCTCTCACATGCCGGCGGCCGGGCGTTCAGCTGAGTGCTCTCACATGCCGGCGGCCGGGCGTTCAGCTGAGTGCTCTCACATGCCGGCGGCCGGGCGTTCAGCTGAGTGCTCTCACATGCCGGCGGCCGGGCACTCAGCTGAGCGCTCTCACATGCCGGCGGCCGGGCGATCAGCTGAGCGCTCTCACATGCTGGCGGCTGGGCGATCAGCTGAGCGCTCTCACATGCCGGCGGCCAGGCGATCAGCTGAGCGCTCTCACATGCCGGCGGCCGGGCGATCAGTTGAGCGCTCTCACATGCCGGCAGCCGGGCGATCAGCTCAGCGCTCCCACATGCCGGCAGCTGGACGATCAGCTCAGCGCTCTCACATGCCGGCAGCTGGACGATCAGCTGAGTGCTCTCACATGCCGGCTGCCGGGCGATCAGCTGAATGTTCGGCCACCGAGAGACAAAATAAAGTTTCTGTGATTTAAAAAAAATGAGCATGCGCAGTGAAAAATAGAGGATTCCACAGCTCAAAAAACGTTACATGCTGCGTTGCTTTCGCCCAGCGGAAGCAACGCAGTATCGGCCAGCGGAAGCAACGCAGGTCCTTTTGGCACAATCCATCATCCATACAAGTCTATGAGAACCGTTAACGGATTCCGCTGTTTTCCAAAATGGCGGATTGTGACGGAAGGAAAACAACGCAAGTGTGAAAGTACCCCATTGGATGCCTATACATGTTCTCTGTTTGGTGTCTTGCTGCTACTCTCACACGTGTTGCTTCTGAGATGGCCCTCGAGTGAAGTGAGCCCCCCCGTGTGTCACATGATGGGGTATTTATATGTTTTAGTGACAACTGGTTTTGTCCATGTTAGGAAGTTCTGCCTTGCATGATGCAATGCTTAACCAAAATGTCATGTGAATATACTCTTCAGCAAAAATATAGCTATATATACAGTACAGACCAAAAGTTTGGACACACCTTCTCATCTCTAGCACAACTGTTAAGAGGAGACTTTGTGCAGCAGCCTTCATGGTAAAATAGCTGCTAGGAAACCACTGCTAAGGACAGGCAACAAGCAGAAGAGACTTGTTTGGGATAAAGAACACAAGGAATGGACATTAGACCAGTGGAAATCTGTGCTTTGGTCTGAGGAGTCCAAGTTTGAGATCTTTGGATCCAACCACCGTGTCTTTGTAGAAAAGGTGAACGGATGGACTCTACATGGCTGGTTCCCACCATGAAGCATGGAGGAGGAGGTGTGATGGTGTGGGGGGGCTTTGCTGGTGGCACTGTTGGGGATTTATTCAAAATTGAAGGCATACAGAACCAGCATGGCTACCACAGCATCTTGCAGCGGCGTGCTATTCCATCCGGTTTGCGTTTAGTTGGACCATCATTTATTTTTCAACAGGGCAATGACCCCAAACACACCTCCAGGCTGTGTAAGGGCTATTGGACTAATAAGGAGAGTGATGGGTGCTACGCCAGATGACCTGGCCTCCACAGTCACCAGACCTGAACCCAATCGAGATGGTTTAGGGTGAGCTGGACCGCAGAGTGAAGGCAAAAGGGCCAACAAGTGCTAAGCATCTCTGGGAACTCCTTCAAGACTGTTGGAAAACCATTTCCGGTGACTACCTCTTGAAGCTCATCAAGAGAATGCTGAGAATGTGCAAAGCAGTAATCAAAGCAAAAGGTGGCTACTGTGAAGAACCTAGAATATAAGACAGATTTTCAGTTGTGTCACACTTTTTTTTGTTAAGTATTTCATTCCACATGTGTTAATTCATAGTTTTGATGCCTTCAATAAATGGCCGATGACACGGAGCGAGATTACCAAAAATCAAATTATAAACCCAGAAAGCATAAAAATGTGGCCTCACAACTTGTGGTCATTAATGATGTGTCATGTAAATAAAGGGGTGCAGGGAGCGGGGGACGGCGGTCTTATAAATATTCCTGATCTGAGTGTATTCTGCTTTGTACGGATTCTCCTCACAATACCTTATAATGAGGATAATATCATTCTTTATCTTTATGTGATGCGCTCAGCACTTACGGTATGAAGGTCCCTTATGTATTGTGACGCGGTTTACCAAATACTGGGATTTATTGGGGGGGGGTGTAGCGCTTTGCACTTTATATAATTGAAAACCTCATTTACTGAAGCGATGTCTGTGCTCCACTTAAGATGATCTATTGGGACCCTTCACATGTCGTTATGTCGGATCTCTACACAAACCCCTGACCTCCTATCATGACGCCTATTTCTTTCGATCTATGGTAGACACTCACACACTGCATTGTTCATTCACATTTATACACTCATAGAATCATTCCCTTCTTGTGTATTGTATCTGAAGTTCTCCTTTTTTCATTCTGCACGCGGTCACTTCCCTACATGTGCATAATGGCCATTGTTATCAGGTTCTGCATCTTCATTGTTCAGATCATGTTCAGAATCGAAATCTATTTATATATACAGTGGCATGCAAAAGTTTGGGCACCTTTGGTCAAAATTGCTGTTATTGTGAACAGTTAAGCAAGTGAGGATGAAATGATCTCTAAAAGGCAGAAAGTTACAGATGACGCATTTCCTTTGTATTTTAGGTAAAAAAAATATATTTTCATATTTTACATTTTTAAATTAACAAAAAATTAAAATGGGCAGACGCAAAAGTTTGGGCACCCTGCATGGTTAGTACCTAGTAGCACCTCCTTTGGCGAGTATCACAGCTTGTAAACACTTTTTGAAGCAGCCAATAGTCTTTCCATTCTTGTTTGAGGGATTTTCATTGAATTCTTTCTTGGAGACTTCTTCCAGTTCTGTGAGATTCCTGGCTCGTCTTGCTTGCACTGCTCTTCCTTGGAGACGTCTTCCAGTTCTGTGAGATTCCTGGCTCGTCTTGCTTGCACTGCTCTTCCTTGGAGACGTCTTCCAGTTCTGTGAGATTCCTGGCTTGTCTTGCATGATCTGCTCTTCCTTGGAGACGTCTTCCAGTCCTGTGAGATTCCTGGCTCGTCTTGCTTGCACTGCTCTTCCTTGGAGACCTCTTCCAGTTCTGTGAGATTGCTGGCTCGTCTTGCATGTGCTGCTCTTCCATAGAGAGGTCTACCAGTTCTATGAGACTTCTGGCTCATCTTCCAGTCTTGTGAGGTTCCTGGTTCGTCTTCCAGTTCTGTAAGATTCCTGGGCTCGCCTTCCAGTTCTGTGAGATTACTGGCTCGCCTTCCAGTCCTGTGAGGTTCCTGGTTCGTCTTCCAGTCCTGTCAGATTTCTGGGCTCGTCTTCCAGTTCTGTGAGATTCCTGGGCTCGTTTTCCATTTCTGTGAGGTTCCTGGCTCATCTTCCAGTTCTGTGAGGTTCCTGGCTTGTCTTGCATGCACTACTCTTTTGAGGTCTAGACACAGATTTTCAACAATGTTCAGATCAGGGAACTGTGAGGCCATTGTAAAACATTCAGCTTGCGCCTTTTAAGATTGTCTATTGTGGATGTTGACGTGTGTTTAGGGTCATCATCCATTTGTAGAAGCCATCCTCTTTCCTCCTCTTTTCTCCTCTTTTCACCTTCAGCTTTTTTTACAGATAGTGTTATATTTGCATCAAGTGTTTGTGGACATTTCATTGAATCCATTTTTCCCTCTACCCGTGAAATGTTCCTTCTGCCATTGGCTGCAACACAACCCCAAAGCATGATTGATCCACCCCCATGCTTAATAGTTGGCGAGATGTTCTTTTCCTGAAATCCTGTGCCCTTTTTCCTCCACATGCCTTTAAATCATTGTGGGCAAAGAGTTCTATTTTAACCTCATCAATCCACAGGACTTGTTTCCAAAATGCCCCAGGCTTGTTGAGATGTTTTTTTGTAGACTTCTGACATTGAATTTTATGGTGAGGACGCAGAAGAGGTTTTCTTCTGATGACTCTTCCATGAAGGCCATATTTGTGCCACTGTCTCTGAATAGTAGAACAATGTACCACAAACCCAGAGTCTGCTAAATCTTCCTGAGGGTCTTTTGCAGTCAGCCGGGGGTTCTGATTTGCTTCTCCAGCAATCCTATGATCAGGTCTCACAGATATTCTGCTTGCTCTTCCAGACCTTATTTTGACCTCCACTGAACTGACGAAAGGTCAATTGGAAAACACTTTACTATCTTCTTAGAGCCTTCTCCTGCTTTGTGGACCTCCACAAGCAGCCACCATTTTCAGAGTGCTAGGCAGCTGCTTAGAAGAACTCAAGGCTGCTGGGAGGCTGGATTTTTATAAAGCTATGAAATTTCCATCATCTGCCTTTCTTAATGATGATAGTGAAAAAGCAATAACCCTAACAGGCTATTTAAGGTCTAAAACATTGGTCAAAGGTGTCTGAGCATACACTTCTCTAAAGGTGCCCATTTTCGTTTTTTTGTATATTTTAATATGTAAAAGATGAAAATGATTTTTTTTTTTGCTTAATATACAAAGGAAATGTTTCATCTTTAACTTTCCTTTTAGAGATGCATTTGTGTGTGTGTGTATATAATATTGTATATATAACATTGTGTGTGTGTGTGTATATGTATATATATATATATATATATATATATATATATATAATATACACACACACACACACACTATACAGTTCAAAAGATTAGGGTCACTTAGATATTTCCTTATTTTTGAAAGAAAAGCACATTTTTCTTTTCCATGAAGCTAACATTAAATTAAACAGAAATCCCCTCTATACATTGTTAATGTGGTAAATGACTATTCTATCTTCAAAAGTCTGGTTTTTAATGCAATATCTACATAGGTGTATAGAGGCTCATTTCCAACAACCACCACACCAGTGTTGTAATGGTACATTTTGTCTGCTAACTGTGTTAGAAGGCTAATGGATGTTTAGAAATCCCTTGAAACCCTTGTGCAAGTATGTTAGCACAGCTGAAAACAGTTTTGCTGATTAGAGAAGCTATAAAACTGACCTTCCTTTGAGCTAGTTGAGAATCTGTTGGTTCCATTAAAATCTCAAAATGGCCAGAAAAAGAACTTTCATGTGAAATTCGACAGTCTATTCTTGTTCTTAGAAATAAAGCATATTCCATGTGAGAAATTGCCAAGAAACTGAAGATTTCCTACAACGGTGTGTACTACTCCCTTCAGAGGAGAGCACAAACAGGCTCTAACCAGAGTAGAAAGAGAAGTGGGAGTCCGCGCTGCACAACTGAGCAACAAGACAAGTACATTACAGTCTCTAGTGGGAGAAATCCACGCCTCACAGGTCCTCAACTGGCAGCTTCATTAAATAGGTCCTGATGAAGAAGCCTGTGAGGGATTTGAAACACGTTGACCAATAAATCACATTTTATCTACATCATTTGGACTGGTTTGGCGGCGCAGGAGATTAACCCTTTCTTCCTTCCATTATTTGTATCTCCACGTGCGTTCTGCAGTGGCCTCAGGCGTTTTATGGTGGTTGTGACTTGCACAACCGCACAAAGTGAGCCTTTCTGAGTTGTTTCTCCTATGATTTTAATTGGATAAGACCCTATTTTGCGCGATTTCTCTTTCCAGCTCCTATTTACTATCTACTTTTATAGTAATTTCTGTTTTTGCACTTATTTCTTGTTTTTGGCGTCTACTTTCAGGACTTGTGTGAATCTCAGATGTAGTTTTGGATCACATTTATGCAGAAATATGGAAAATTCTGAAGGGTTCACAAACTTTCCAGCGTCACTGTATTATGTGATTCAGGCACTTTTTGTACCTCATTTTGCAAAGTGTCTAGAGAAGGCGGCGCGGCTTGTAGTGTTCTAAAAATGCTCCAACATTTGGTGCAAAATACTATTGGTACATAATCTGACCAAGAAGTAATTAACATTAATGTGCCGCCTCTATCACACATTGTGCTGCCTCTATCACACATTGTGCCGCCTCTATCACACATTGTGCCGCCTCCTCTATCACACATTGTGCCGCCTCTATCACACATTGTACCGCCTCTATCACACATTGTGCTGCCTCTATCACACATTGTGCCGCCTCCTCTATCACACATTGTGCTGCCTCTATCACACATTGTACCGCCTCTATCACACATTGTACCGCCTCCTCTATCACACATTGTGCCGCCTCTATCACACATTGTGCCGCCTCTATCACACATTGTACCGCCTCTATCACACATTGTGCCGCCTCTATCACACATTGCGCCGCCTCTATCACACGTTGCGCCGCCTCTATCACACGTTGCGCCGCCTCTATCACACGTTGCGCCGCCTCTATCACACGTTGCGCCGCCTCTATCACACGTTGCGCCGCCTCTATCACACGTTGCGCCGCCTCTATCACACGTTGCGCCGCCTCTATCACACGTTGCGCCGCCTCTATCACACGTTGCGCCGCCTCTATCACACGTTGTTCCGCCTCTATCACACATTGTGCCGCCTCTATCACACATTGTGCCGCCGCCTCTATCACACATTGTGCCGCCTCTATCACACGTTGTGCCGCCTCTATCACACGTTGCGCCGCCTCTATCACACGTTGTGCCGCCTCTATCACACATTGTGCCGCCTCTATCACACATTGTGCCGCCTCTATCACACATTGTGCCCCGCCTCTATCACACATTGTGCCGCCTCTATCACACATTGTGCCCCGCCTGCATTGTCTTGTTGGGTTGTCCAAGATTTTTGTAATATTGACCTGTCCTTAGGTCGTCAATATCAGATTGGTGGGGTCCGGCACCCGGCCTCCCCACTGATCACATGTAACACTCCCCAATGGTGCCTAAAATGGAACTCCCCTAGTCCTGTATTGTACATTTTTGGCACCGGCCATGGGAAACGAGTAAAACAATAACTCTGAATAGTGTAAAAAAAAAATTGAAGAACGAGTGGAAAAAAATACACAAAATGTCATGTGTTCAAAATTGTAAAGTACATAACGATAAATAGTACGCTATTAATTAACTTTCTGACTCCAGTCATTGATCTGTTATCCATGTCCAGAGCTGAAATCATAATTCTGCCAGTATCTTCTGCGGTTACATCCAATAGCCTTCCTTTGCGGATTCAAAATTCACAGGTGATTTTTTATTTTGCACCAGACTGTTCAATTTGATGCAATAATAAAAAAAGAAAAAAAAAAACACCTTCATCTCATGTAATGCAATTCAACAGAGAGCGCTGCATTAAAAAAGTCAAGGGCATCAATCTAGAAAAAAAAAAACAGTACGGAGCCTCTGGAAACAAGGTCGCACATCATTATTTTTTCCCAACAAGCTTGTGGACCATGTAAATAGGATGAGAGCAAAAGCGATAAGTCCTCCACTTCCAGGGGGTCAGGGGTGCGGTGGTTTTACTCAGCACCATATTTGCACCTTAGGCTATGAGGCCTCAGATCTTGGTTTGCCCCTAAGCGCTGGTGTAATAGGGGGGAGGAGAATGGCAGAAATACATTGGAGGGGGCTAATAGGGTGTATGTAAGATCTACCTTTCCCCTTCATATTATGGGAAATATTTCTTTTTACCAACTATTGTAATGTACATGTGTGTAATGTTTATGTAGATGTATTAATTATTTATGTATGTATCTATATATACATGTATGTGTGTCATGTGTGTACATACACGGGGAAATAAGTATTGATCACGACACCAATTTTCTAAGTATATCCATTTCTACAGGTGCTATTGACATGAATTTTTCACCAGATGTCAATAACCCATCCAATCCACACAGGCAAAGAAATCAAATCATAGATGTCCATAAGTTATGTGTAATAATGAGAAATGACACAGGGAAAAGGAATTGAGTACATGCAAAAACAATAGTGTAAAAAGCCCTGGAAAGTCCTAACACAAGTTGAAATCTACCAATCATTAGAAAGCAATCCTGCCACTTATCAGCTGATTCAACTGATGGCATAGAAAAAGGTGTTTCATGACCAAGGTGCCACACAAGAAACCTCTCGTGATGGGTAAAACCAGGGAGCTGTCTCAATACATTCAATACCTTGTTGCAAAGAATATTGATGGCATTGGTAAAGAAACATTTCTAATCTACTGAAGGTTCCAGTGAGCACTGTTGGGACCATAAACTGGAAAGAACATAATTTCGCCATAAACCGGCCATAACTAGGTTCTCCCCACAAGATTTCAGACAAAGGAGTAAAATTAATTATCAGAAGAGTTGTCCAAGAGCCAAGGACCTGTGGAGAGCTACAGAGAGATCTGGAATCAGCAGGTACAATGGTTTCAAAGCAAATAATAAGTAATGCACTCTCTCTTCATGGCCTGTATGCATGCTCCTGTATGCACGGTCACCACTCTAGACTACATTACTGAACAAAAATCAAGTTCAAGTGTGTTTAAAGTTTCCTCAACAACATTTAGATGAGTCTGTAAAATACTGAAGAATATAGTTTGGTCAGATGAGACCAAAATTGAACTCTTTGGAGGCCATAATACACACCATGCATGGAGGCCAAAAGGCAAATCACCACAAAACTATCATATAACAGTGAAGTGTGAAGGTGGGAACATCATGGTGTGGGGCTGTTTTTCAGAATATGGCTCTGGGAACCTTCATATAATTGAAGGAAGGATGAATGAACAAATGTACAGAGACATTCCTGATAAAAATCTGCTGTCATCTACCAGAATGATGGAGATGATCCGAGAGGGTGGCCGTTTCAGCAGACAATGATCCCAAACACACAGCCAAGGAAACTCTCAACTTGTTTCAGAGAAAGAAAATAAATCTGTTAGAATGGCCGAGCCGATCACCAGAGCTGAATCCAATAGAAAATGTATGGAAGAAACTTAAGCTCGGAGATCATAGAAGGAGCCGGGACCTGCAGGATGTGAGGAGTGTTTGTGTGGAAGAATGGGCCAAAATCCCACCTGAGCTATGCAGGTGTCTAATGTCTCCATACAGGAGGCGTCTGGAAGCTTCATCACCAACAAAGGCTTTTGTATGAAGTATTAAATAAATTTCAGTAATGCGTTCAATACTTTTCCTTGTGTCATTTCTTATTATTACACATAATTTCTGGACCTCTATGGTTTGATTTCTTTGCCTGTGTGGATTGGATGAGTTGTTATAGACATCTGGTGAGAAATTCATGAAAATTGCACCTTTAGAAATATATTTACGTAGTAAATTTGTGACGTGTTCAATACTTATATCACTCGCTTAATGTGTGTTTAATATGTATGTATGTGTATATATTTCTTTATATTTTTTTTGTGCATCATATATTAAAATTACGTGTATGGGGGGAAAGGAAGAGCCCGGACTGCTGACCCGAAGGGGCTTAAGGGAGGGCTACATGACTAGGAGGGATGCCAGGCCATAGGGTTAATAAGGGGTTAATGGAGAAAGTCAGTTTGGGCGCGAAATTTGGGGGTGGTGCTAAGGGGCAGTTAGGATCAGGGGTCAGTTTGATTGGTCAGGGGGTGGTGGCTATAGGGGGTAGTATATAGGGCAGGTCAGAGGGGGGGTGGGTCATTCCTACCTGGACGGTGACTGGAATCGTTGTGGCTGGATCCCGAAGATGGAGGACTTCATGGCACAGATGAAGAGGATGGCGGAGCAGCGTGGACAGCGTTGGATGGACGAGCAGCTCCAGCGATGGTCCGGCGTCGGCGAGGAAGATGGGACCCCCCTGCCTCCGAAGCGGCAGCGAAGAACTCGGCCCCCGGAGCGCCTCAGCCCGGAGATGACGCCGAGGAGCCGGCAGCGGAGACGGAGCCCAAGTGGATGTGCGGCGGTGGATCCGGGAGCCGGAACGTCGCGAGGCCCCGGCCGGAAGTCGGGCCGCGGGCGCCAAGGCAACGGGGCGGTGAGCGACACGGCCGGCCTCCCCTCCTCTTCCGGTTCGCGGCGCACGGCAGTGACGCGCGCGTCGCGGCCGCGTGACCCGGCGCGGTCACCTGACCCGGCGCGGTCACCTGACCCGGCGCGGTCACGTGGTCCGCTGCGCTCACGTGACCCGGCGTCCCCTGGTGCTCCGGCGGCCTCGCCTGACCGAGCGCGCTCACCTGACCCGCCGCGGTCACGTGGGGCGGCGCGGTCACGTGGGGCGGCGCGGTCGCGTGGGGCAGCGCGGTCACGTGGGGCGGTGCTGTCACCTGACCGGGCGCTGTCACCTGACCGGGCGCGGTCATGTGACTCCGCGTACTCACCCGTCCCGGCGCGTCCCCGCGATCCGGCAGGCTCGCCTGACCCGGTGCGGTCACCTGACCCGCCGCGGTCACGTGGGTCGGCGCGGTCGCGTGGGTCGGCGGGGTCGCGTGGGCCAGCGGGGTCGTATGAGCCAGCGGGGTCACGGGGGCCAGCTGGGTTGCGCGGGCCAGCGGGATCGCGGGGCGCAGATGAGGCCACAGTGGCGGCGGCAGCAAGGTCCAGGAGCAGAGCGGGGCCCCTGCAGGAGCATGGGGTCCCAGTGTCGGCGGGGGAGTCCGTGCGGAGACGGCCCGGATCAGCGGGGCCCGGCCTGGGATCGCAGCGGAGGGACAACGATGGGACGGCGTCGGGATCAGCCGGAGCACGCGGGGATGCCGGACGGCATGCCCCAGGCGGTGTATATGTGGCGGAGCCAGCGTCTGGATCGTCGCGGAGGATGGATGGTGCTGCGGGCGGACGGGGCCTAAGGTCGAGTCTGCCGGACGGCGGGCTCCCTGGGCCTGGGTCCAGTGAGGACGATGAGGCCACCCTGGAGGAGGACGGCGCGGAGGACGGCACCGGGGACCAGATCGTGGAGGTCGGCGAGGCGGCTGGAGTGCGACGCGGAGGACATGTGACGGCTGTTTCGGGATCTTCTCGGAGTCAGCCTGGTAAGACCACGGTTTCTTCTATTTCTCGTGCATCTGGTTTGGCTATGGATGGTGTGTCTGGTGATATGGATGGCGTGCAGGGCGTGAATGTGGTTGGTGGTACGGGTGGTTTACTTGGTGGCCCGAGTGGTGGGCGGGTCGTGAATGTGGTGACGGGTGACGGCAGTGTGGCATCCGAGTTGTTGAGGTTGGTTAGGGGTTTGTTTGCCCCTGTGGGGGGCCCTAGCTTGGTGTGGCAGGGAGCGACGGGGCAGGAGGTTGCGACTCCTGCGGTTGGAGGGGTTGCTAGTGGCAATGCGGTTGGTGAGCCGGTGGTGGCGGCTCCCGCGGCCCCAGCTGCGGCTCCCGCTGCCGCAGCTGCGGCTCCCGCTGCCGCAGCTGCGGCTGCAGTGGACATTGTTCGATTGGATGACAAGGCGAGAGGGGAAGTGTATGTTTGCTTTGATGGCCCGTTGGGGGCGCATCTGAAGCAGGAGACCAGGGAAAAAATATGGAAGGATGAATATGTTGAAATATTCTCATTGCTTCCGTTGGAAAAGTTTAATCTGGATCGGGTTAAACCGGATGAGAGCAAAAAGGACGAGGAAGAACGGCGGCGTTATCGCCTTATTCCCCGCACTTTTCAGAACTGGTTGCAGGCCTTTGTGATACTGGCCGGTGTGGTGGGGGAAAAGGCTCCGGATAACTGTACGGCGCTTTTTTGTTATCTGGATTCTATCTGTGAGGCATATAGGACCTATGGGGGGACTGCTTGGCTACGGTATGACGAGCAGTTTCGCCAGAGGAAGGCGGTCAGACCCAGTTTACGGTGGGACCACAAAGAAATTAGTCTATGGATGCGGCTGATGGCTGCGCCGAAGTCGGCATCACAGTCCTTTCCAGGGGGCACCGGCGGGGGATCATTTGGCACCTCGTCGGGGCCCAAAAAGGGCGTTTGCTGGCAGTTTAATGAGAAGGAATGCCGGTTTGGGTCTTCCTGCCGATTCAAGCACGAGTGTTCGGGCTGTGGTGGCGCCCACAGTCACCTTAAGTGCTTCCGGAAGGGAAAAGGAAAGGCCGCTGAGTCTTCGTCAAAAAGGGAGGACCCCGGTGAGGGTAGATCGGATGGCGCCGTTTCTAAGTAGATACCCGGATCGGGGGTCGGCGGAATTGTTGAGTGACGGTTTTAGTTTTGGTTTCAAGATACCGTCAGTGGTTAAGACGGGAGAGATTCGTTTAAAAAATTTACAGTCGACTCGCCTACATGGTGAGATTGTTGCGGATAAGTTACGGAAGGAGGTGGAGCTAGGACGGATGGCGGGGCCTTTTGATGCCCCTCCATTGCCGGACTTGGTTGTGTCCCCGTTGGGGTTGGTCCCGAAAAAGGAACCTAACAAGTTTCGGCTCATCCACCATTTGTCCTATCCTACTGGCCGGTCGGTGAACGATGGTATTGAACCTGAGCTGGTTTCGGTTTCGTATGTCCGTTTTGATAAGGCTGTGGAATGGTTAAGGAAGTTGGGTTGTGGTTCGCTTTTGGCGAAAACGGATATAGAAGCGGCCTTCCGCCTGTTGCCGGTGCACCCGGACAGTTTTCACCTGTTGGGGTGTTGGTGGGAGGACAAGTTTTATGTAGATTGTTGTTTGCCTATGGGCTGTTCAATTTCATGTTCTTATTTTGAGAAGTTTAGTTGTTTCTTGGAATGGGTAATTAAGGAGGAGGCGGGTCTAGATTCAGTGTTGCATTACTTGGACGACTTTTTGTGCATGGGGCCTGCGGGATCCTCGCAGTGTTCCCTTTTGCTTCGGACAGTGGAGCAGGTTGCTCGCCGGTTTGGCGTTTCGTTGGCGCCGGAGAAGACGGAGGGTCCGGTTACGGTTTTGAAATTCCTGGGTATCGAGCTGGATACGGTTGCCATGGAGTGCCGCTTGCCGGAGGACAAGCTGGTGGATTTGAGGCGTTGCGTTCAAGGGGCCATTGAGGCCAAGAAGATTCGTTTACGGGACTTGCAGTCCCTGTTGGGGAAGTTGAATTTTGCGTGTAGAATATTGCCGATGGGGAGAGTTTTTTCCCGTCGCTTGGCTCAAGCCACCACCGGTGTGTTGCACCCTTTGCATTTTGTGCGTTTGAAGGTGGAGCATAAGGCGGACCTGAGAGTGTGGTCCCGTTTTTTGCAGCTGTATAATGGACGGTCATTGTGGCTTCGTGAGGTGGTGTCAAATGAGGAGTTGGTGCTGTATACGGACGCGGCGGGATCCAGTGGTTTTGGCGCATATTTTGGGGGGAGATGGTGTGTCGGCAGGTGGCCTGATTCGTGGCGGGTTTGCGGTCTGACTAGGAATTTGGCCCTGTTGGAACTTTTCCCTATTGTCGTGGCCTTAGAGGTTTGGGGACAGGATTTGAAAGACAGGAAGGTGCGTTTCATGTGTGACAACCTGGGGGTTGTTCAGTGTGTTAACAAGTTGACAGCTGATTCCCCCCCGGTGGTGGATCTCTTGCGTCATTTGGTGCTGAAATGTCTGGAGTTGAACTTGTGGGTCTGCGCAGTACATGTGCCGGGGGTGCTGAATTCTGTGGCTGATGCTTTATCTCGCTTCCAGTGGGACCGCTTTCGAATGCTGGCGCCGGACGCGGAGCAGCAGGAGACCGTATGGCCCGTCTGGTTGTGGGACCTGGTTTGCAGCCGGCCTGGGAATTGATCCGACACTCGGTGGCACCCAGTACGTGGCGCAGCTATAATTCAGCGTGGGACCGTTGGCTCGAGTTGGTTGATGAGGTGGGAGGTCATGTATCTGAAGGTGACAGAGTTTATTTAGTTTTGTTCATGTTGGGCAGGGCTAAGGAAGAAGGCCTTTCGTGGTCGGCCGTGGCGGGCAGGTTAGCGGGCATTTCCTTCTTTTTCAAGTTATTGGGCTGGAAGGATGTTACGAAGGATTTCTGGGTGCGCCAGGTGATGAAGGGTTACCGGAGGGCGGGGGCGCGCCGAGACCTTCGGCGCCCGGTATCTTTTGAGCTGCTGGGCAAGCTGTTGTCGGTGTTGCCTCGGGTGTGCTGTTCGGAGTATGAATGCCAGTTGTTCGGGACCGCTTTTGTTTTGGCCTTCTTTGGGGCGTTTAGAATTAGTGAACTGGTGAGCAGAAACACGAGGAGTCACGGAGGTTTGTTGCTGGAGGACGTGGAATGCGGTATGGATGTGGTGCGGTGTTGCTTGAGACGGTCAAAGACGGACCAGCTGGGTAGAGGTCGGACGGTGGAACTATGGGGTGTACCTGGTTTAGCGGAGTGCCCTGTCAGATGGCTGTCGGCGTTTTTAGAAGTGAGGGGAGCTCGCCCGGGGTCCCTTTTGTCCCACCAGGACGGGTCAGCCTTGTCGAGTTACCAATTTGTCTGCATCTTTCGGAGGTGCCTGCAGTGTTGCGGTCTCAACGAGGCTGAGTTCGCGTCGCATTCCTTTCGGATTGGGGCTGCGACTCAGGCGGCTCGTTGGGGTCTGGGCGCGCAGGCTCTCCGTAAGATTGGACGATGGGACTCGGCCAGGTTTAGATCTTACGTCCGGCCGAACTTGTTGTGAGCTATTGGTGGGGAAGGGGGGGGGGGTCGGGGGCGGTATTTGTTTGGTAATCATTACCCATTTTCTTCCTCGTGCCCCCCCCCCACCCCCTCTGTGTTGTCACCTTTTGTTTTGTAGGTTTACCGTTGTTGGTGTGGGTGCTCGGCCACTCATACGTGTATTGGGGGGCGTTTCGTGCGGGAATACGACCGGACGGCCGCCAGTTGGGGGTTCCCAGAGAAAAGGCTACTGTGCGATGGATCGGGGTCAGGGGCATGCTGTGGAGTGAGGTGTTGCCTACCTGGCGCCACCATTCGCAGCTGGACAGAGCACCGGACGTGGTAGTACTACACGCGGGTGGGAATGACCTGGGTCTCCGGGCTTCCAGGGACCTGATACAAGACATAAAATGTGACTGCCTGCGGCTCCTGTCTTCCCACCCGGGTCTAGTAATTGTCTGGTCGGATATGGTTGCGCGGCTGACATGGCGGCACGCCAGGTCGGTGGAGGCAGTAAACAGGGCGCGAAGTAAAGTGAATCGGGAGATTGGGCGGTTCATTTCCCGGGTTGGGGGTGTCTCTGTTCGGCACCCGGAGTTGGAAGCGGCGTCCGCCGACTTGTTGCGCCGGGACGGGGTCCATTTAAATTCGGTGGGAAATGATATTTGGGCCTTAGGGCTGATGGAGGGGCTTGAGAAGGCTTTGTTGGTGTGGGAGGACTCGCGCGCACAAGGGGTCATGCGAGCTCGCGGTGGTGGAAAGGAGGGGGGTGTCTGAAGGTGGGGGTTTGCACAGAGGAGAGGACGGAACCCAGTGCCGGAGCGGGTTACCTCTAGCGGTGCAATTGTTTGGTAAACGGGTCCTTGCTGGGTTGAGTCTCAGCGGGACATAGTGGGGG
Source organism: Anomaloglossus baeobatrachus (assembly GCF_048569485.1). Classification (NCBI taxonomy): domain Eukaryota; kingdom Metazoa; phylum Chordata; class Amphibia; order Anura; family Aromobatidae; genus Anomaloglossus; species Anomaloglossus baeobatrachus. The sequence goes on from NC_134361.1 coordinate 22,029,468, forward strand.
CAACATCTGGCTTGGGCTCTCGAGTCGGTGTGTTGCGGCTGAGGGTCAGGAGACGGGCTGATGTTGCAAAGAACATTTTGGTTAACCTTCAGGTACCCCCCCCTTCCTTTTTCGGGTTCTTCAATGAAGAGTTGTATTGTTACATGGCTGATGTTTATGTTATGAATAAATGGGGCTGCTGTGGCCTTTATATTCCAACGTCACACAGTGTTTGTGTTTATTTTAGATAAGAACCCTAAGGGGTAGGGGGTTGTTGGGGAAGGTCAAAGGCCTTCAGTCAGACATTCCGGAGTCAAGGAAGAGCCCGGACTGCTGACCCGAAGGGGCTTAAGGGAGGGCTACATGACTAGGAGGGATGCCAGGCCATAGGGTTAATAAGGGGTTAATGGAGAAAGTCAGTTTGGGCGCGAAATTTGGGGGTGGTGCTAAGGGGCAGTTAGGATCAGGGGTCAGTTTGATTGGTCAGGGGGTGGTGGCTATAGGGGGTAGTATATAGGGCAGGTCAGAGGGGGGGTGGGTCATTCCTACCTGGACGGTGACTGGAATCGTTCCCGCCCGCCCGCCCTAATTGTGGATTCGACATCGATGAAGAAAAGAAGGAAGATCGTATTTGTCGCAGCGGCGGAAAGGAGGGGGGTGTCTGAAGGTGGGGGTTTGCACAGAGGAGAGGACGGAACCCAGTGCCGGAGCGGGTTACCTCTAGCGGTGCAATTGTTTGGTAAACGGGTCCTTGCTGGGTTGAGTCTCAGCGGGACATAGTGGGGGCAACATCTGGCTTGGGCTCTCGAGTCGGTGTGTTGCGGCTGAGGGTCAGGAGACGGGCTGATGTTGCAAAGAACATTTTGGTTAACCTTCAGGTACCCCCCCCTTCCTTTTTCGGGTTCTTCAATGAAGAGTTGTATTGTTACATGGCTGATGTTTATGTTATGAATAAATGGGGCTGCTGTGGCCTTTATATTCCAACGTCACACAGTGTTTGTGTTTATTTTAGATAAGAACCCTAAGGGGTAGGGGGTTGTTGGGGAAGGTCAAAGGCCTTCAGTCAGACATTCCGGAGTCATGCTCACATTGAATCTTTGGCCCAGATGAAGAATCTCCGAGCTACAGATCTGCCAAATGTGGTTCAGCCAAAGTGTTCTAATAATTCTATTATTAATAATCTTAACAGAAACGAGCAGAATTATAAATGCAGCTCTGAATTTCAAGACAGAATTTAGCCCGAGGTCAGGAGTTGGACCTAGTTTTCACGCAGATCTGTCAGCAAATATATGTACATGGAGGGTTTCTGATAGTGGCGCAGCTTGAAGCTCATGGGCCCCAATGCAGAAGCTCCAGTGGGGGCCCCAAATCATGCGAGTCTTTAATAGTATTGTTATATAGGAAAAAGGGAACTTTTGGGGCCCCCTATGCTCTTGGGCCCGGATGCGATTACAACCCCTGCACCAGTTGTAGTTATGCCCCTGTTTTCGGCCCTGGGTCTCTCTTACCGGATAACAGATATTTATGAGCTGCACTGTACTAGTCAGCAGAAGAGCAGAGATCAGATAACACAACCAGAGATCTCGAAGGTCTGCACAAAATATTTCATCCCTGGTAGTAGCCGAGTCCATAAATATTTGCTTTATACATGTATATAAAACTCTCCAGATTTGGCCGCCGCTATAGGAAGTGAGGACAATTGTCAAATGTTACTGGCAACACGTCCGTATCCGGAGCTGGAGACAATGACATGGAACAAAAGAGCCTGGTACGTCTGAGGCTGATGTAGTGTGGGCCATTATGTAACCATTATAGGGGAATCTCGTACAGAGGTCTAACTCGTAGCGCTGAGATCCCAGTGCAAACCTGCACCATCATACCTTCCATGTGCCGTGTATAATGGTGCCTACTTATGTGGCAGAGTGACCTGTGAGCACCAGAGCCCAAATGGCACTTCTACCTCTGCAGATTTGATATTTGACGAAGCCAAGATATGTGACTCTGGTTCACCAGAATCCGTACTTGGCTGCTTCTGGACATGACCTTTCTAGAAGACACTAACCCCCTCCACGCCTCTTTCCGTCCCCTATATATGTCTTTATGAAGTTTCAGGAAGCTTTGGAGGCCCCTAGGAGATTTACCAACTCTTTTTGAGGTCGCTTTTACTGGGAACCTCTCGGATGTCCTAGAAGAGTTGGCATGATGCTGGAGATATTAATTCCCCTTGTCCCTCCACCATGCCTTTGAGTGTAGCAGCTCTTCATCTTTGGTCAGGGTTAGAGATGACCAAAACAATTCGCGCTACCCTGATCTGGCAACCACTTCGGTACCTTGGTGCAGCCAGACAAGGAGAGTGCAAACTTCCAAGGTCAACATTCGAGCGGGGGCATCCTAGGTGCCTCTTCTGATTGCAAGGTGCCCACGATGTCTAAATAATTGCAAGAGTTGCCCAAGATGTTGATCTTCAAATGTCGACCAAGGAAGTTTGAAGTCCTTGGTCCCTCGGTGTATCGAGGCGGAAGCTGGACCCGGTAAGTGGGAATCTTTTGGCTCATCTCTAGTTAGGACCCGTTGTGCTCAGGTTGGGTCTTTTCAGCATGGTGCTCGTGTAAAGGCCCCGTTACATGCGTCGATTTATCGTGCGATCGCACCCGCCCCCATCGTTTGTGCGTCATGGGCAATTTGTTGCCCGTGTCACACAAAGTTGGTCACCCCTGTCACACGTACTTACCTCCCGAACGACCTTGCTGTGGGCTGAAAACATCCTCTTCCTGAAGGGGGAGGGACGTTCGGCGTCACAGCGACGTCACACAGCGGCCGCCCAATAGAAGCGGAGGGGCGGAGATGAGCGGGACATAACATCCCGCCCACCTCCTTCTTTCCTCATTGCCTTCGGGACGCAGGTAAGCTGTGCTCGTCGTTCCCGAGGTGTCACACGTAGCGATGTGTGCTGCCTCAGGAACGACGAACAACCTGCATCCAGGAATGTGACCGATATTTTGAAAATGAACCACGTGTCAACGATCAACGATAAGGTGAGTATTTTTGCTCGTTAACAGTCGCTCTTAGCTGTCACACGCTACGATATGTCAAACGATGCCGGATGTGCGTCACGGAATCCGTGACCCCGACGACATATCGCCCGATATATCGTAGCATGTAACGGAGCCTTAAGTGCTAAGCACGGATTGTGGAATCGGACCAATTATCAAGTAACGCTCTCCAGCTAATATTCATTTTCACGAATATGATGAAAATGCCATTGATCGCTATAGCTTTCCTCTGTCACTTTTTTGATTGATTGATTGATTGCTGCGCTCTTCTCTCTTCTTTCAGCTTCGCAGTACAAAAATATACAAGACCTTTGCCTTAATGGAGGAACATTCGTCGCCCTGCAGAATGGCACCCAACACTGCAGGTAACTGGAGGCCCAAATACAATATAAACTGCTGCGACTTTATCATGTAAGCTCTCCTGTCCAATAGGATATAATGTATGCCGCTTCTAAGAATTTATACTATCTACAAATCCATGGAAGAATGAAAAGATATAAGCCAAAATATAATTTACTCTAAATTCTTGTTGTATTAAATAGTTAAAAATAAATAAAACAGGATTAAACAGGGATTATCCTCATAAAAGGAAACTATAGGTAAACCCACAATTCTAAATATTCCATAGTAAAGTGCAAGTGCAAAATTCCAATATATAAATCCGTATGGTAGGTACACTAATGGTCAGGATATCTGTCAGAGCCAGTAAAATATGACTGAATAGATACTATCAAGTATTATTAGTGGTGCAAGCAAATCAAAATTGTCCTACTCACAGTGCTATGTATGAAAAGTATAAGAACCTGTAGGTAAGCATCCTCCCAACCCGATGCCGTTTCGCCTCACGCTTCTTCTGGGGGACTTTATAATGTAGGTGTCTGGAGTTATTCCAACTGGAATAATCTTTACAGATACATGAATATTTTAGTTAGTATCCTTCAATCATAACCTATATCAGGAGTATTGTAGAGGTGCAAGCAAATCAAAACTGTCCTACTTACAGTGCTATGTATGAACAAGATAATTTTCTGTAGCTAAGTGTTCTTCCAACCCAACACCATTTCGCCTCATGCTTCTTCAAAGTGACTTTATATTGTAGGTGTCTTGAGTTATTCCATCTGGACTAATCATTATAAATAAATATTTTAGCTAGTATCCTTCAGTCATAACCTATATCAGGAGTATTATACAGGTACAAACAAATCAAAACTGCCCTTCTTACAGTGGTATATACGAACTGTATAAGGTCCTGTAGGTAAGTGTCCTTGCAACCCAACTCTGTTTCGCCTCATACTTCTTCTGGGGGACTTTATAATGTAGGTGTCTGGAGTTATTCCACCTGGACTAATCTTTACAGATACATGAATATTTTAGTTAGTATCCTTCAATCATAACCTCTATCAGGAGTATTGTAGAGGTGCAAACAAATCAAAATTATCCTACGGTAGTTACAGTGCTATGTATGAAAAGTACAAGTCCTGTAGAAAAGCTTCCTTCCAACCTGACACCGTTTCGCCTCATGCTTCTTCTGGGTGACTTTATAATGTAGGTGTCTGGAGTTATTCCATCTGGACTAATCTTTACAGATACATGAATATTTTAGTTAGTATCCTTCAATTATAACCTATATCAGGAGTATTGTAGAGGTGCAAACAAATCAAAACTGCCCTTCTTACAGTGCTATGTATGAAAAGTACAAGTCCTGTAGTTAAGTGCCCTTCCAAATGAACACCGTTTCGCCTCACGCTTCTTCTGGGGGACCTTATAATGTAGGTATCTGGAGTTATTTCATCTGGACTAATCTTTACAAATACAAGAATATTTTAGTTAGTATCCTTCAATCATAACCTTTATCAGGAATCCTTGGGCTGCAGCCATTGTTTGGTTAAAGTTTGTAGACGGTAGGTGGCAGGAGCTGTGTTGAAGAGTAGTACAAACACACAACCATACTGACCAAGTCATGTACCTATGGGAGAGAAGAGGAAGAGAGGAAATACCCAATGTACGCTTTCTTGGGGCCTGTATGGTTTTGCTTTGGCGGAAAGGATCTCATTGGGTGTGAAGCTTCACAAAGTGAGTGGATAAGTTGGTTAGATCTTTTTTTTTTACTGTTAAAGAAAGAGTTTAAAACTTTAAGATGGAAGAAAAACCAAAGGCACATACAAGTGAAGTATTTAGAGCACTAAAAGGGGCATTACAGATGAGGAAGGCCCACGGGCTGAAACGCCAGTGAAATTGGCAACTGAACTACAAATAAAGCAGTTACCACTTCCCTTGGTGGGCCTTTGACACTTCTTGCTTATTGAATTTCTTGGGTTGATCAAGGTTAAGACAAACCCCCTGAAATAGCACATGACAACTTTTATGGGTGCTTACGACATGTCTTTTGATATACTTTTTCATGTAAGGTCACAATCCATAAACTTTTTGAATTGCTACAGGTGCCCAGAGGGGTTCTTGGGTGACCACTGTGAGCTCACCGGACCACCATGTTCCCCACATATTTGCCAAAATGGAGGTACTTGCTCACGTCTGTCTGCTACAGAATATCGCTGCACGTGTGGACCTGGATGGACAGGTGAGCAACATCAGGACATCCTTAATCATCATCATCATCATGAAACTCTAAATATTCACTTGATTGATTATTAAAAAAAAAAGTTTAAAAAACTTTACATTAACATAATGGTATTCTAGGGTCCAGGTAATAACCTTAGCAATTTCTACCAGTCTGGCCAACAATATCCACCAGTCTGGCCAACAATATCCACCAGTCTGGCCAACAATATCCACCAGTCTGGCCAACAATATCCACCAGTCTGGCCAACAATATCCACCAGTCTGGCCAACAATTTCCACCAGTCTGGCCAACAATATCCACCAGTCTGGCCAACAATATCCACCAGTCTGGCCAACAATATCCACCAGTCTGGCCAACAATATCCACCAGTCTGGCCAACAATATCCACCAGTCTGGCCAACAATGTCCACCAGTCTGGCCAACAATGTCCACCAGTCTGGCCAACAATTTCCACCAGTCTGACCAACAATGTCCACCAGTCTGGACAACAATGTCCACCAGTCTGGCTAACCCAATGCCTAATTAGAATTGGATTATTGTATGATCTGTCTGTAAAGATGAGATACAGTTCAGACTTTGTGGTTTTGCTGCAGTTTTCGTCATTTTGCAGTAAGTAGAGTCGGAGTTCTCTTGTCCTCTAAAAGATGATCTGTCCTGTCCAGAACGATCATCCTCCTGAGCTGAACATCCGAGGAGCAGAACTTCTGTTTATGAAGTCTTCATAGTTTACCATTCAGTGTCTTCCAGGACAATGCAGTACAGACCACACCTAATTTTCCTGTAAACGTGAGAGATCCATAGTCTGGTTCTTCCTGTGAGTTGTCGGAAGAGATATTGTTTTCCATTCCAGTAATGCAACAATAGGTTTTATGGATTGAAATTTGTCACCAACCATCAATGTCTCGATAAGATTCCTCAGCTATTTAGTTCTCCCTTATGATTATGAATAATTGTAAAAAAATGTCTGAAGGCAATAAAATTTGTACATTTTCTCACATGTAAAAATTCCTACTAGGCAAGAACTGCATGGACCTGGACCACTGTACGACCAATCGCTGCATGAACAATGGAAAATGTGTCAACAAGCCGCCCGGATTCGAGTGCCAGTGCCAGCTTGGCTTTGACGGGGAGGCCTGTGAGAAGGATGTGGATGAATGCCAAGAAGCTGGAACCTGTAGAAATGGTGGAAAATGTGTGAACTTCGTAGGCTCCTTCAGATGTGATTGTCCCACCCTCTATGATGGCATCAATTGCGAGATGAGAAGAGGGAAGTGCTCCTCAAGCAGCTGCTTCAATTCAGGAACGTGTTACCAACCAAATATTAACTTGTACCAGTGCGCATGTCCGCCAGGTGAGTGGATGGCCTGTGGTCTATGGATGTATTTATTAATGAAACCTGCTTACTAATAAATGGCTCTGTGTGTTACATTAGGGTACACAGGTTCTCAATGTGAGGAGAACATCGATGATTGTGTCAACCACAAATGTCAAAATGGAGGCAGCTGTGTGGACGGACTGGAAAAATATTCCTGTAGATGTCCACCTGGATGGGAAGGTAGGGTCCAAATTCTCCATTACTCCATATCTCATCTTTTGGCCTCACCGATATTTCCATGTCATGTTATCCTTCCACTTCTCTCATCTAAGAAGTCCTTGCCTTTCATAAATTTGGCCATATATCCTGCCCTCGGATCTGAGAATACAAATCCTGGATGTTAGTCTTTGAATAAGGTGTTTGACCATGTCCACTAGGGTCTCTACAGGAGATAATTGGACTGAAGCTGGCCATACAGACAAATCTACCAATTTTCACGAGACCGGAAATCTTCTACTCTATTTGAGAGCTTCTCGATTCCCAATGGAAGATAATGGGGCAAAAGGGTTGGTCTGTTGGGTTTCGACATACCTGATCATTTTATTCTGTAGACGATAAGCCACCACCTGAGGTATCTTCCTGCATCTTACTCCACTCTCCCCATTCAGAGCCGATGAATACCATACTCGGCCAAGTGTGTATGGGGTGGCATTTCGAGACACAAAGCTTTTGCGTTGAACAGGTATCCAATATGTTTGGCCCATATCATCCAAACCTGCTGATTTCGGCTAGATTAGTCAACCTCCTAATATGTAACGGGACCTCTTCTCCACTCCATTCTCCCCACAGAAGACATATTCATGCTCACTGGACCACGTATGCATTTTGGGGGGTCAGGAAGAAGAATTATTGCCCAATGTTTATCTAAAGTGTTATCTTTGATATCATCCTCACGATTTTTAGTTTATTACTTACCATGATTTGTGTAAAATTGTCCCGTTCTAGCCAACCAGTGAGTAATGGCTGTTGATGCCCATCCTGCCCTCTCCCGGTGTTTCTGTTGGGCATGTGCTCGTTGCGGTGCGTTCATCATTACTTGTGCATGCTTGTACGTGTTGAGATAGTTCTCGCATGTTCTTTTCCCCTTTCTTTGCATCAGGAGGGTTGTGCTCTCGAGACATTGACGAGTGCCAGGCTAGTGGCATATGTAGGAATGGAGGAACCTGTCAGAACATTCCCGGGCAGTACAAGTGCGTGTGTGTCAATGGCTGGGATGGCGATAATTGTGAGGACAACATAGATGATTGCGCTACAGCCACATGCGCAGAAGGGTCTACTTGCATTGACCAGGTGGGGACATATACCTGCCAGTGCCCACCAGGGCGGATCGGTAAGTTCTTGTGATTTACATGCAAAGTTAATATGCACCTAGTATGTAACTGTTGTCACGTATGGAAATGTAGGCGCTCTCAGAGGGCTTCCATGTAGAGCCACCAACCAGCACCACAACACAGCATAATGTAGGGGCAGAGACCCTGATTCCTGTGATGTATCACTTGCTGGGTTGTGTGCTGCAGTTTTTATATAAGCATTGTCTTATTAGCAGGAGATTATCACTAGAAGACAAGTAAATCTGCTGCCAGGAAGTTCAACTGTGGCGCCCCTGACCTGGTCAGGCACCACTGAGTACTGCACCCATGCTGGGAACAGTACAACACAGGTAATCCAGAAGGCTGACCGGGGTGTGGTACACAGGCGCATAGTGATCAGGTCTCACACATGTACCTTTGAGAGGACCCCTGGGGATCCCAGGAGGGGGAAAAGCCTTGACCTCCACTGGAATAGTGAAGGGGGCCAAAAGCCTCCATCTCCTCTCAAGGGGTGTGGTGGAGAGTCTGGTTGCTAGGTGGCGTAGGCAAGAACAGGAGAGGAGGGGCAGTGAGCCAGTTCAGTGTGCAGTTCAGGGAACTCGAGTGAGGAGCAGACCCCTGGGGCTGTGCAGTCTGACAGCGCCCGCGCAGTGGCTACCGACGGGGGAGAACGGTCAACTAGGAGTGCTACCCGAAATCCATCTTCAGCTAGAGAGAGAGCAACGGAGTGGGAAGTAAGGAGACTGCTAGAGAGTACCAGGCCCAAACGGGCGGCAGATCCCGGTGCGGGGATAGATCCACCTTTCCTTGCTAAACCTGCCGGTGTGGGGCCCTCAAAGCCCACACCACAACACTACAGAGTCCGCAGCCACGTAGCCACAGTTAGGGCCCATAGTTCACAGGAGGCAAGCAGCCGGAGTGTCCTGGTCCAGGCTACAAGCAAACGGGCCAAAACGAAGGGGAGAGAGGCACCAGCAACTTCCTTGGGTGACCCCCATAGGGACTAAAAGTCGGGGTTACCCCAAACCACCAAGGGCTAAGGAAGGCGAGTCGGTAGTCACCCTCATCAGTCAGCCTGAAGGACACCTGGTTCCAGCCTGGTTCATCCCAGCTACGCCCGGGTTACTCACTCTGCCACCTTCTGTGAGTAAACCCCTGAAAGACATTTCGCTTGTGTGGAGTTATTCTGCGCCTTGTGGTTCTACACACCTACACAGGGCCCTGGGGCTTGCCTCACTCTCAGGAGGCTATTACAACCGACTGCACCCACCATCAGCCCCAGGCATCCCTTAATCTGCAGTGGCGGTCCCCACTGACCGCAATTCTGAGAGTGGCGTCACGACAAATAGAAGATTTCCTACCGGTGACAGGATCCAGCTGCGTGGAGTCCCTGAAGGTAATGCATCGACACAGCGTTTGCGGGGCTTCACATCTGGCGTCACGAACAGGATAAGGACTAGACCTGTTCAGACAGGTGACCATGTGCCTGGGCGGTCCGCTTGAAAAATTGGAAGCGCCGCCATATTGCCACCATGAAAAGCGCGCTGAAAAACAACAGCAGCCCGCGCTGGAAGAAGTTACCGCCCACGAAGGGGTGTGGCTACCCAGAGATCCCCTGCAGAGTTCTGACCTCGCAAGTGAAGAGAGCGGAAGCGTCCGGAGACGGCGGAGCAGAAGAGAAGCCAGCAGCTTGTTGCTAGAGAAAATGGCGTCTGAGTGCAGAGACCCGGAGCCAGGCTCCGCTGCCTGGTGGTGTCGGGAGCTCGCCGAGTTCTGCGATCAACTGGAAGCCAGGGTCGGAAGGCTGATTAGAGAGGGACGGACGGAGTTTCTGTGGATGACCGCGGCAGTTCAGGCCTACGAGGAGAGGGCCACGCGCCGAGTGCCAGACCGGGTGGTGACGACTCAGACCCCGATGCTGCTACCGATGGGTGAGTCCAGTGTTGCCCCTGTCAGCACGAATGCCCCGACCCCTGCTGTCACGCCCGCAGTCCCTGAAGAGGCGCCCGGCGCGGCGACGCCGAACCAGGCCGCAGCCACGCGAGGTGCGGCCCGCCAAGCCCAGGCCGCCGCAGTGATGCCCTGCCCGGCCCGCAAAGAACCGGCTGCCACCGCGACCCTCATCCGCGCCGCAGGTGTGACGCTGACCCAGGCCGCCGCCATGCTAGGCCCGGCCCGCCGAGACCCCACCGCAGCAGCAACGCTCGTCCGCGCCGCAAGTGAGGTGCTGAACCAGGCCGCAGCCTCGTCCGGTGCGGCCCGCCAAGCCCAGATCGCTGCAGCGACGCCCAGCCCAGCCTGCACAGATCCCATCGCAGCTGCGACGCCAATCCAGGCCGCGACAGCGACGCCGATCCAGGCCGCCGCAGCGATGCCCTGCCCGGCCCGCCAAGAACCGGCCACAGTAGCGATGCCCGCTAAGACGCCAGCTGCAACAGCGACGCTGATCCAGGGCGCCGCCATGACGGGCGCGGCCCGCCAAGACCAGGCCGCCGCCACGCCAGGCGCGGCCCATCAAGACAAGATTGTACCACCATTTATCCCGGCCTGCAAGGCCAGAGCAGACACCGCTCCCCAGTCCAAGGAAGTCCCTGCTAGGAAGTCTACGCTGGGGGAGGACCCCGAATACCAGAGGCTGAAGGCTGACCTAGAGGCCCAGTTCCCAAAGGAGATGGTGGACCGGTATCTGCTCCCTCCACATACCCCTCAGAAGACTCTGGAGATATCCACGCCAAAAAGTCCACCGCCCGGGCCAGCTGACGAACACTCATCCCCAGCGCTGCCACCAAAGGAGTGCTCAGAAGAACTAAGGGGGAGAGGAGGCCAGGAAGCTGAGGAGCTGACCCCGGAGCCACTAGCAGTGGATCCATGCCCAGAGCCGGAGATGTTGCCATATTCCCGCTGGGATGAAGAAGACCCGATACCATCTGCTGAAGAAGATCTGCCCAAAAGCCTCACCTGGGAGTTTGTAAGCTGTACTCTGCAGAATCCAGCCCGCAAGACACGGCGCCGCAGCAGAACACAGTTTTCCCCTGCACCGCAGTCTCCAGAGAATAAAGATGAAGTCACGGCCAGAGACTTGAAGGAGAAACGGTTCCTGAGAAGGTCCAAAGCCCAGGTCAGAGGACCCCTTTGTCGAGGAGTAGTAGAAGATTTCAGCCTAAAATCAGGATACGGCTTCATAGTAGCACCTGGTATGAAGGAAGGCATTTTCGTGAATAGAAGAGACGTTAGAGCCCATTTGCCCAGAGGACATCCTGGAAGAAACTTAAGAATGGGAGATTCAGTGCAATTCACCATGCATCAAGGAGAAAGAGGCTGGTATGCGCTTGATGTTACACCATGTCCTAAAGAAAAAGCAACAGACACAGAAGAAGAAAGGAAAGACAGAGATAGAGAAAGAACAGAGAAAGAACCTACTGATGAGACTACCACAGACGAAGAAAGAGGTCAAGGAAGCAACAGGTGCCGCAGCCCTACAGGCCCAAGCCCTGGTGAGGAGGAATCTGCATAAAATAAAGAAAGAAGCACAGAAGTTACCAGTTTGATAAGTTATGAAAAAGTTTGCAACGTTACTGTTTAAGAATGTGCCCACATAAACTAATGTGAGAAATAAACCTTAAGGCTATGAACTGGCTATAGCCACAAACTCTCGCAGTGTAAATAGTTACACCAGAGGTACCACCACCAGAGCCAGCCTGTTTAGGGGCTTGGCTCGTCTGCAACCAGGGAGCACGTCCATGATGGGGCCTTGGCTCACCTGCAACCAGAGAGCATGCCTGTTTATGGGGCCTGGCTCTCCACCACAAAGAGGGTACCTGGTCAGCACCAACTGTGGAGGCCGCCTCTACATCCTGCCAGAAGAGGCTGAAGGCGCGGATCCACCAGGCCAGGTATACCCTGAAACCACCAGCCCATGAAAGCCGCCTCTACATCCTGCCAGAAGTGGCTGAAGGCGCGGCCAACGTGAGAGGGTTTTGGGTGGGTTAACGGACTTGTGGGTGGAGGGTGGTGATGTATGGTACCTGGTGATCTTAAAATGTTTTACCATGTTTTACTGTTTTATGCATTTTAAAATGTTGTCTTGCAGCCCGAGGACGTGCTGGTGATAACTAAGGGGGAATGTGGCGCCCCTGACCTGGTCAGGCACCACTGAGTACTGCACCCATGCTGGGAACAGTACAACACAGGTAATCCAGAAGGCTGACCGGGGTGTGGTACACAGGCGCATAGTGATCAGGTCTCACACATGTACCTTTGAGAGGACCCCTGGGGATCCCAGGAGGGGGAAAAGCCTTGACCTCCACTGGAATAGTGAAGGGGGCCAAAAGCCTCCATCTCCTCTCAAGGGGTGTGGTGGAGAGTCTGGTTGCTAGGTGGCGTAGGCAAGAACAGGAGAGGAGGGGCAGTGAGCCAGTTCAGTGTGCAGTTCAGGGAGCTCGAGTGAGGAGCAGACCCCTGGGGCTGTGCAGTCTGACAGCGCCCGCGCAGTGGCTACCGACGGGGGAGAACGGTCAACTAGGAGTGCTACCCGAAATCCATCTTCAGCTAGAGAGAGAGCAACGGAGTGGGAAGTAAGGAGACTGCTAGAGAGTACCAGGCCCAAACGGGCGGCAGATCCCGGTGCGGGGATAGATCCACCTTTCCTTGCTAAACCTGCCGGTGTGGGGCCCTCAAAGCCCACACCACAACACTACAGAGTCCGCAGCCACGTAGCCACAGTTAGGGCCCATAGTTCACAGGAGGCAAGCAGCCGGAGTGTCCTGGTCCAGGCTACAAGCAAACGGGCCAAAACGAAGGGGAGAGAGGCACCAGCAACTTCCTTGGGTGACCCCCATAGGGACTAAAAGTCGGGGTTACCCCAAACCACCAAGGGCTAAGGAAGGCGAGTCGGTAGTCACCCTCATCAGTCAGCCTGAAGGACACCTGGTTCCAGCCTGGTTCATCCCAGCTACGCCCGGGTTACTCACTCTGCCACCTTCTGTGAGTAAACCCCTGAAAGACATTTCGCTTGTGTGGAGTTATTCTGCGCCTTGTGGTTCTACACACCTACACAGGGCCCTGGGGCTTGCCTCACTCTCAGGAGGCTATTACAACCGACTGCACCCACCATCAGCCCCAGGCATCCCTTAATCTGCAGTGGCGGTCCCCACTGACCGCAATTCTGAGAGTGGCGTCACGACAAATAGAAGATTTCCTACCGGTGACAGGATCCAGCTGCGTGAAGTCCCTGAAGGTAATGCATCGACACAGCGTTTGCGGGGCTTCACACAACCACACCTCCACCACTGATTGACAACTTCCTGCCTATACACAGTGCGCACACAAAGCTGCCAATCAGTGATGTGTGTGGAGTTATACAGAGCTCAACATTTAGAGAACTGGTAGATCTTCTTTAGATAAATCAGTTTTAATATGCTGCTTCTAATATTCAGTGTGTGGGTTTTACATATATCCACCTCCACAGATGGATCTTGTATGATTGTGTCCTGGCTTTTTTCCATCTTTCCAGGTCTTTTGTGTCATATGGAGGACGGTTGCCTAAAAAATCAGTGTCATCCCAATGCCACATGTGACACTCACCCCACGTCCCACAAGGTTTTCTGTCACTGCCAGGCAGGGTATACCGGACCCACATGTTATGAGGACCTGAACGAATGCCAACTAGGTAAATTATTTCCTAAATTGTCTAAATCCATAAAACATCAACCCAATAATTAATTTCACCCTGTGGCTTCTGCCACCACCACTATGATCCTCTGATCTTCTCTATCTCAGCCGTTCTATTTTTCTCATTGTCCAAATCCCCCAAACACCAAGTGACCACCCAACCTCATGGATTTGGCCTTGTGTCTTCTTCCATCTCCACAATCTTCTGTTCTTCTCTCTCAGCCATTCTTTCTCTACCCCTTTCACTGACGCTGTGGTGATCTCTTCAGGACCTTCTCCTTGTGAACATGGTGGAGAATGTGTTAACACTGACGGCTCCTTCTTGTGCCAGTGTCCTCCTGGTTACACTGGTGCCCGCTGTGAGACAGATCGTGATGAATGCCAGCCGAATCCCTGCTACCATGATGGCACCTGCTTAGACTTTCTAGGTCATTTCCAGTGCATGTGTTCGCTTGGTAAGACTTGGTTGAGATGTAAAAATGAGAATATAATCCTTTTATTCGCTAATAATGGAAATGCCTTCAATATAAACCTTCTATAAGAAGTGTATGTGATGTTTCTTCCGTCTACAGGATACTCAGGAAAAGTTTGTGAATTTGAGATGGATGAATGCTCAAGTTCTCCTTGTCAAAATGGAGGGAACTGCACAGACCTACTTAATGATGTTCTCTGTTCATGTCCTCCAGGTGAGATGGGTTTGGGATTATCTTATACTAGCTGTAGTACCCGGCGTTGCCCGGGATAGTAACTATCTCTCGTCGAGTCTTTGTCTGTCTCTGTCTGTATCAGTCTCTGTCTGTATCAGTCTCTGTTTGTCTCTCTCTATCTGTGTCTCTATCTCTGTGTCTCTCTCTTTCTCTGTCTGTCTGTCTCTATCTGTCTCTTTGCCCGGCTGTCTCTGTCTCTATCTCATTGTCTCTTTCCCTGTCTGTCTGTGTCTCTGTCTGTCTGTGTTTCTGTCTGTCTGTGTCTCTGTCTGTCTGTCTTTTTCTGTCTCTCACTCACACATAAGCTTCTTTGCTTTTATACGAACAGTTTATTTTGTTCCTATAGCAACCACTGACAGTTGCTATTAATAGCCCGTATCTCCCAGCTCCATTCAGATTAATGGAGGCAGGATTTTTGAGAGTAACTGTAAAGCACAGGGTTAATTTTTCCTGTCAAAACATAGTCTATGACGTTCCCTGGGTCATATGGGGCGTCTGTGCAAAATGTCATGATTGTAAATTCGACGGTGCGGATTCCTTCAGCGGACATATACACACACACACACACTGAGCTTTATATATTAGATGAGTATCTGCTGCTACACTTATCTCAAATGTCATCCTAGCTATGCTCAGAGGGCTTATATCCACGCAAAGTCATCCAGTCATACATCTATATCTAGTCATCCAGCCATACATCCATAGATAGTCATCCAGCCATACATCTATATCTGGTCATCCAGCCATACATCCATAGATAGTCATCCAGCCATACATCCATATCAAGTCATCCAGTCATACATCCATAGATAGTCATCCAGTCATACATCCATATCTGGTCATCCAGTCATACATCCATAGATAGTCATCCAGTCATACATCCATATCTGGTCATCCAGTCATACATCCATAGTCATCCAGTCATACATCCATATCTGGTCATCCAGTCATACATCCATAGATAGTCATCCAGTCATACATCCATATCTGGTCATCCAGTCATACATCCATAGTCATCCAGCCATACATCCATATCTGGTCACCCAGTCATACATCCATATCTGGTCATCCAGTCATACATCCATATCTGGTCATCCAGTCATACATCCATAGATAGTCATCCAGTCATACATCTATATCTGGTCATCCAGCCATACATCCATATCTGGTCATCCAGTCATACATCCATATCTAGTCATCCAGTCATACATCCATAGATAGTCATCCAGTCATACATCCATATCTGGTCATCCAGTCATACATCCATAGATAGTCATCCAGTCATACATCCATATCTGGTCATCCAGTCATACATCCATAGTCATCCAGCCATACATCCATATCTGGTCACCCAGTCATACATCCATATCTGGTCATCCAGTCATACATCCATATCTGGTCATCCAGTCATACATCCATAGATAGTCATCCAGTCATACATCTATATCTGGTCATCCAGCCATACATCCATATCTGGTCATCCAGTCATACATCCATATCTAGTCATCCAGCCATACATCCATATCTAGTCATTCAGTCATACATCCATATCTGGTCATCCAGCCATACATCCATATCTGGTCATCCAGCCATACAGCCATATCTGGTCATCCAGTCATACATCCATAGTCATCCAGCCATACATCCATATCTGGTCACCCAGTCATACATCCATATCTGGTCATCCAGCCATACATCCATATCTAGTCATTCAGACATACATCCATATCTGGTCATCCAGTCATACATCCATATCTGGTCATCCAGCCATACATCCATATCTAGTCATCCAGCCATACATCCATATCTGGTCATCCAGTCATACATCCATAGTCATCCAGCCATACATCCATATCTGGTCACCCAGTCATACATCCATATCTGTTCATCCAGTCATACATCCATATCTGGTCATCCAGTCATACATCCATATCTGGTCATCCAGTCATACATCCATAGATAGTCATCCAGTCATACATCCATATCTGGTCATCCAGTCATACATCCATATCTGGTCATCCAGTCATACATCCATAGATAGTCATCCAGTCATACATCTATATCTGGTCATCCAGCCATACATCCATATCTGGTCATCCAGTCATACATCCATATCTAGTCATCCAGTCATACATCCATATCTGGTCATCCAGTCATACATCCATAGATAGTCATCCAGTCATACATCCATATCTGGTCATCCAGTCATACATCCATATCTAGTCATCCAGCCATACATCCATATCTAGTCATTCAGTCATACATCCATATCTGGTCATCCAGCCATACATCCATATCTGGTCATCCAGCCATACAGCCATATCTGGTCATCCAGCCATACATCCATATCTGGTCATCCAGTCATACATCCATATCTGGTCATCCAGCCATACATCCATATCTGGTCATTCAGACATACATCCATATCTAGTCATTCAGACATACATCCACATCTGGTCATTCAGTCATACATCTATGTCTAATCATCCATTTATACATATAATCATCCACTAATACACCCATCTAGTCATTCCATCATACGTTCATACCTGTGTCAGTCAGAAACAGGACACCCCAGCTCATGTGCCCCATAGTGGAGCCGTGGCCTGCTGTCATTAGTGGTCCCTGGCTCCGAGCCTTTCACTTGCCCAGTTTCCCTCTTCTAACACATCAACTTCAATATCTAAATGTTCACATGGTTCCCACCATGACAGGAGTCATTGTCACCAGATATTTTCTCATGTATTTTTCTTTTATTTTTCTGTTCTCTTCTTGTCCTTGATTTCCTTCTTCCGTCCCATCATCTTGTCATTTTCCTTTCCTCAGGTTTCGAGGGTAGACATTGTGAATTGGATGTGAAGGAATGCTCCAGCTCTCCGTGCCGTTTCGGCCATTGTGTGGACCACCTGGGATTCTTCACCTGTGAATGTCTGGAAGGATACACCGGCCTGACGTGTGATCAGGATATAGATGAGTGCCTGAGCGAGCCGTGCCAGAACGGTGCCACGTGCCTGGACCAGCAGCATGGTTACACCTGTCTATGTGAGGCGGGGATGACAGGTAACACTCCTCTCATCTCGCTGCCTGTAATATTTCTTTTTATCACCTCATGTTTTTACCCCCTTCCCGCCACAGTCAGATTTTGTTTGTGTTTCTTTTCCTCCCCTTCTTCCAAAATTCATAACTTTTTTGTTTTTCCATCACCATAGGTGTATGACGATTTGTTTTTGTTTTTTTTACGGGCAAGTTGAAGTTTTGCATTACATCATTCATTTATGAGGGCTTGTTTTTTTGTGGGATGAGCTATATTTTTTATTGGTACTATTGTGGAGTATATATGATGTTTTGATCGCTTTTAATTGCAGTTTGGGGAGAGGGAAACAGCAGTTTTAACATTTATTTTTTATTTTAGGCTTTTTAGGGTTTATTTAGAGTAAAAGGTTAAATAATTTCACATTTTCATTTTAATAGAGCAGACTTTTTTATGGTGACACTTCAATATTTATTGTGTTCCATTTTTAATTTGTTTTTGTATTGGTATTATTTAAAACTTTATTCAAACCTCATACATGTGTATGTATACATATATATGATTATTATTATTATTATTATTATTATTATTATCTTATAAATTTTATTATTCATTTTTTATGTTTTTACATTTTTATTTTTTTACTTTAATTTTTTTTTTTTTTTATTTCTTGTTACTTTCTTATTTTTATTTTATATTTTTTTTTCTTACATTTTATTTTTATTCTTTTGCATTTTTTGCATAGAACTTGAACCTGCAATTGTGTTATCACTTGTACTACATACTCCAATACTTTTGCTATTGTAGTTTATAGTCAAATTAATGATCATCTCTTCATTCACGGGGCCTTGAGAAGAAGGTCCACGTCTGTCACACCTGTGCACTTCAGTGGAATTGATTTGCAATACCTGTGGACAGGTGTGCCACTGATTCTGAGAAGAAAGCAGCCATGTCTTTCTAATTCTAGACGACCCCTTTACATTTTTTCAGTGGTGTACTTGTATTATATGCTGTTTACCCGCTGATCTTTTTGTTGCAGGTCCCACCTGCGATGCAAACATTAATGAATGTGCCAGTAACCCATGTGTACAGGGACGCTGCGTCGACCTGGTGAATGATTTCCAATGTCAATGCCATCTGGGTTTCTCAGGTGACGTATAACATACTGAAAACCACATATAAAAATTATTAGGGAACGCTATACATTTTTAATGGACCAACCACCATAATGTTTTTATTAAAATTAAAAATAGATTCAAACTCCTGTGTATATATAATGATCGCTTAGATTTTCTGATACACTGCTCCAAATCCCCTACATATACTGTATATTTAGAGGCTAAAGTGCTGTGTTCTTACTACCACCACTAGGGGGAGCTCACTGTATATAGTTTATGCAATGAGGTCAGTGATCAGCAAGTATGCAGGAGCTCCCTCTAATGGTGACAATAGACAGTCAGCATCTTATCTATTGTCTGTGCAGTGGATTTGGAGCTCTGCATTTGAAAAATAGAGCTCGGACGGCCATGAAGATACAGTTTATTTCAAAATTAACTGCAACTGTGGATCTGAATATGATATAAGAGATGGAGATTCCTTTTAAAGAGGACATGTCACCAGACCAAAAGTGGACAGTTTTTGTTCCTATTTTATTCCTGATGCTTCCCTGAGTATTGTACTTGTTTCTTTTTTAATTCCGCCATACAATTCCAGAGATATCATCTTTTTTATGTGGTGTTAATTTTTATGGTCTTTTGCAAGCCTAAAGATACGCCCCCGAGGATCCTGTGAGCCACGCCCCCTTATTAAAAATTAGCACTCAGTACAAAGGCCTGTATCTCTGGAACCGTATGGCAAATTTAAAAAAGGAAAAAAACAGAATACACAGAGAAGCATTGGGAATAAAACAAAAGCAAAAACTGGACACTTTTCACCCAGTGGCAAATTCACTTTAAGCTGCACAACACATAGTTGTAACTAGAATTTGCTCTCTGTTCTACTTCACAGGATCTCTATGTGATGTCGAGATTGATGGATGTATAAACAATCCTTGCCAAAATGAAGGGACT
The DNA here is from genome assembly GCF_048569485.1 of Anomaloglossus baeobatrachus. NCBI lineage: Eukaryota > Metazoa > Chordata > Amphibia > Anura > Aromobatidae > Anomaloglossus > Anomaloglossus baeobatrachus. The sequence continues at coordinate 22,049,243 of NC_134361.1, forward strand.
TGCAGAAATGTAGATGGCAGCTTCCTGTGCGACTGCCCACCGGGGACGGTCCTTCCTGTCTGTGCACTGCAGAATATAAGCTGTAGTAATGTCACTTGCGTTCATGGCAGCTGTCAGGACAATAGGTGCATTTATTTCTACGATATCGAGTTTTTAGCACGGGTTATACAGTACGTTTTTAGCAATTAAAAAAAAGGGGTGATTTTGATGGTCTGATAAAAGCCAGTAGGAAGGAGCTTGCAGTACCACACATGGCCACTACACATTGAATGGCGCTGTTACACATCCTCAGGGCTTCAATCAGCTCAACCTGATCTGGATCTGTTATCGATCACCTATCGTCAATATTAAAATTCTGAAAAATAAAGGGTTAAATAAAGAACAAGTCATAATTCCTTCCATCTGTGATGACTTAAGTCTTTCCTTCTCCTCGGCAGTTCTCGGTGTGACTGTGATGATGGATGGACCGGACCCTCCTGCGATTCTCCCATCGATAATTGTACGACCAATCAGTGTGAGAATGGAGGAACCTGTCATCCGCACCAGGATGGGTATAACTGCAGCTGTCCTGCGGGATACACAGGTACTGAGCCGTATACAGAGACGTGGAATGTGTAGATATTATTCACACCCATAAATATGGTCCATATATGTAGGGTGGGTGTACGGCAAACCACAACTTCATATAAGAACATTATACAGAGCCATACTGTCCCAATTAAAAACTGTCTACAATCACAACCACTAGATTGCCACATATATATAGAATAAACATCTCCCCACAGAGTATCACAAAATCACATTTCATTATTCCAAGTTATTAATCTCTTGCCGCTCATTTCAGGACATGTTGAGCTAAGATGAAAGGTAAAAAAGGACAAATCTTTAATAGTAAAATTAGAGGATACCATATTTTCATAACACGGACTTTAGTCTTAAAGGGTTATTCCCATTATTAAAATATAACGCTTATTAAAACGAAAGCTTAAAACCTGAAGATTGGTGGAGGTCCAACTGATCTCAAGAAAAGGGCTTTGCAATGCTTCATCTGAACAGAATGCTGACGGGTGATGAGCACCGACGCACCATTCATTCTCCATGGGACGGACGGAGAAAGTTGAGTACGGCACTAGGCTATCTCTGGCATTCCTGTAAACAATGAATGGTATACGGTATAGTGGAGCACATGCACTTCCTCTGCTTCATTTCCATGGTGCATTTTAAAGTTCTGCTTTTGGGATTGTTCCCCAACCAGTGTAAAAAATATGGTCTACCTTTGGTTGGAATATCCTTTAAAGAGAATCTGTCAATTGCCCAAACTATGTATTTTATTCCATGGTGCAAATGCCGCTGTTCTCCTGAATCCGCCGATGTTTTTCTTTTGTTCTTGCGCCTCTCCATTCCTGAGATATGGCCTCCTTTTCCTTGTTTATAAATGTAGTCTTGTTACCAAGTGGGCGTGGTCCTCATGAAGACACCCACTGAGAAGAGTTGAGGACTACACCCATTTGGCTAATAAGACTAGATTTATATACAGGGAAGAAGAGGCCATATCTCAGGAACAGAGAGGCGCAGGAACAAAATAAAAACATCGCCGGATTCAGGAGAAGAGCGGCATTTACACTAGGAAAAAATATATTTACGATAAAAGACAGATTCTTCATAAATAAAAAAAAAAATCATAACATAGCAGTGATAAAATGTGATGACTTCTGGTGGACTTTCTATGAGTTAAGTCCATTCAGCTATCAACTGTAAACACTATACTACGGTATATGACACTACTCTAAAGAGTCCGACATTGACTTATGGGGTAGATACCTCCAATAGGTGGCGCTAGAGGAATAATTCTTTTCTTTCTTCTCGAGGAATGATAATTTGCATAACTTTTTTCCCAGACTCAGGGGCCCGGCCTGTCCTAATCGAAGGGAGACACTTAGAAAACTATACTATACATAGCCAAAGATAAAACCTTACAGGACATCCTAGCCAAATAATACCACACGTCTATGTATGATATAAACCAGGGATGTTAATTGGTTCATTACCTGGATGGTAATGTAGATATCTGTAATAAATAGGTTAAAACTCTGTTTTATGCCATATACGTAGCTGAGATGTTCGTCCCCTCGTAGGCATCTTCTGTGAGACCACCGTATCACTTTGCCATTCAGACAGCTGTCATCATGGAGGAATCTGCTACGAACATCCCAACCTTACAGCCCACTCCTGTCTCTGCCCTAAAGGTTGGAGCGGTGAGTTATGGAGCATTTTTATGTTTTAATATACTTGTTTTTATCCTTTTATCACATTGGTCAGGTGATGGTTGAACGACCATTAGATGAAGAATACAACACAGTTTACTCCATATTGGCTGCAATAACTATTTTGCACCGGTGATGGAAAAAATGGAAGCATGGCCATAGAGTTGTAGTGGTCCAGCGTTCATCCCAGCCCTCCATGTTGGGTGACGCACAACATGATATCTTGGGGGTCTAATATACACTAGCGGGGCCCTGGATACTTGGCCGAGGATGTTGGACACAGAAGTGAAGACTACCCCAGTCTGGCTGGTATAGAGAACTAGACCGGACTTTTGGACCACACTAGAGAGAATCTTTTTGCTTAACTCTACATAGCCGGCTACTCTTCAGATAATGACTAGGAGTTATTGATCAGTAATTGGTAAATTCCTCCTGATGAAACTTCATTTTGGTTGACATTGTCCATTTTCATCAACTTTAGCCCCATGTGTGAGGATATCTTTAATCTGCTGGAGCCTACAGGCAATGATAATCCAAACATGGTCACCTCTCGTCAATGATCCAACTTTCTTAAATACGAGCTTCCGGCTTGTTCAGTGTCTATAGTAAGAGTGTTCTTTGAATTAGACATACTTATGTTGCCCTTTTGTCGTTTTTGTGGACATCGCTCACTATTATTTCAGTATATTTGGGATGTTTTGGTGATTATTTTTTTTTGCACAGATTATTCTTATTTTAGAGCAGTGGTTGAGTTTCCATCTTCTTCTCGCAGGATCCTCTTGTGAAGTTGATGTCGATGAATGTGCCGATGATCCCTGTAAGAATTCAGGAAATTGTGTTAATAGTCCCGGAAATTACAGTTGTGTCTGTTCTTTGGGCTTCACCGGCCTCCAATGTGAGACAAAACTTGACCATTGTGCAGAAGGTGATGTAGACATTGCTCCACCTCGTCCTTAGTTTGCCGTCTACACGACTTATGACATCTGTCTAATCGTGTCTTGATGTAACTTTTTACTGACTGTTTTGTACATTATCCTTTCTTCCCAATAGACAGTTGCCATAATGGAGGAACATGCACCAGTCTGATTGATTCGTTCCTCTGCGGTTGTCCACCTGGATACATGGGGACGTTGTGTGAGGAGCTTGTGGACTATTGTAAAAGTTTACCATGCCAAAATGGAGGGACCTGCAGAAAACAAACCAACTCTTACAAATGTGATTGTGCTCGAGGCTATGAGGGAATAAACTGTGAGGTCAACTCTCAGGACTGCACCAATAGGTAAGAGATCCATCAAGAGGATCAAAAGTATTAGGCTCTGAGGGATCTCCAGATCCAAAAGCTGCCCGCTCCTCCATGCCGTTCCTCAGTCCTTCTAAGGTTGGTGAAAGATCTCATTTGGTCACTTGGCGGGCATTGGTCTTGGACGTCAGAAGAACTGAAGACCGGCACGGAGGACTGGGGAGCATAAAGACAGGTGAAGGGGCCACCATTTTTCTTTATTTGTGTGAATTAAATGCCAAAATTGTCAGAATAGAAATAATACGGAATTAATTTGATTTGTTATGGATTTATTTCCTCATCTCTAGGACATAGGTTGTATTGTCTCAGGCTTTGACCTGAAACTTGCCACCTTTTCTAGTTGTATTGTAGACCATGTAAGCTTAGATCCTTTCCTACACCGTGCCCGTGGTGTGGAAGTCCAGCAGTGGATTGACCACTGTAATCTTCCAGTTTTCTCTAGATCTTAAGGGATAAAAGTCTTCAATCCATGAATATCAGTGATGGCCATAGCCACATGTTATTGTGATGCTCAGACATCATCTGCGTCCCTCCCTGGTTTTCCTTTCTACATCTTGTTCATTGTTATTTAGCTCCTGCCTTAATGGTGGCTCCTGTGTGGACGGCATCGCCTCCTTCACCTGTCTATGCCCGGAGAAATTCACCGGTAGCCAGTGCCAAGATCAAGTGACATTTTGCAAACCAGAACCATGCAAGAATGGGGGCACCTGTCATGATGTTCCTGGAGGCTACATCTGCTCCTGTCCTGAGATGTACACGGGGGACAATTGCGAGGTCAGGAAAAACAATATTAGGCCATAATAAAAATGTAATAATAAGTCAATAATTGTGAGGTTCATTGTAATAGAAATCAGCTCTGGTCCAGTAGCCAAATTTTTTGTGCTTCTTACACATGGCAAAGTCCTACATGGAACCCATCAATGTGCCTTTGTTTGGTGTCTCCATATTCTGACCGAAACGTCATTCTTCTAGAAGGTCCATTACATCTCATGGTGATGGCACAGGTCATTACAAGCCATATTTGCTACTAATTTTGTCCTTATACCTTCATTTTTTCCTCTATTCATAAAATGTTCTTCACAAAGTTTATAAGTGCCTATAACTTATAAATCCCAAAGCTGAACTTCACGGAAAGAAAAGTCCTATCTACGGTTCTAGTCCCAAATAATTGAAGCGTTGACACCGTTTACTTTTCTGTTATGCAACCAGGACACCGTAGATTTCTGTGCTCGGAAACCTTGTCAGAATGGAGGCACCTGCTCTCAGAAAGGGTCCAACTACCGCTGCCTGTGTGCTCGCGGGTGGGAAGGAAGTCACTGCGAGACGGCTCTTCTGACCTGCACCACAACAGCGATCAGAGGTGACCGACATAAGCTATAATTTAACATTCAATTATCGAACCACTGTAGTAGAACATCATCTGAGAAATGGTATCTAAGAAATCCAAGCATCTCTTAAAGAATTGTTCAGAACAGTCCTCAAGGTTGATATCTCCATTGCTTGAGTGCTCTCTGTAAAGAAGCCTTTGACCAGGTCCTTCCATAAACAAATCTGTTTGTTACCCCATTACCAATGTTCTCCATAAATTTTCTGTCTTCTTTTTTTGCACTTTTGTAATTTCATAACATTATTGTAGAGATAACGACCCTCCGCCACTTCATATAAAGAGATAATGACCCGCCGCCACTTCCTGTAGAGAAATAAAGACCTGCTGCCACTTCCTGTACAGACAGAAAGATGCACCGCCACTTCCTGTAGAGAGACCCGGCGCCACTTCATGTACAGAGATAAAGACCCGCTGCCACTTCCTGTAGAGAGATAAAGACCCGCCCTCACTTCCTTTAGAGTGAGAGAGACCCACGCTCACTTCCTGTAGAGAGATAAAGATACACCTTAACTTCCTTTAGAGAGAGAGAGAGACCCACCGCCACTTCATATAAAGAGACAATGACCCGCCCTCACTTCCTGTAGAGAGATAAAGACCCACCCCCACTTCTTGTACAGGTACACAGACCCACCCTCACTTCCTGTAGAGGTACAAAGACCCTCCCCACTTCCTGTAGAGGGACAAAGGCCCTCCCAACCTCCTGTAGAGAGATAAAGACCCTCCCAACTTCCTGTAGAGAGATAAAGACCTTCCCCACTTCCTGTAGAGGTACAAAGACCCACCCCCACTTCCTGTAGAGGTACAAAGACCCACCCCCACTTCCTGTAGAGGTACAAAGACCCACCCCCACTTCCTGTAAAGGGATAAAGACCCACCCCAACTTCCTGTAGAGGGATAAAGACCCACCCCAACTTCCTGTAGAGGGATAAAGACCCACCCCAACTTCCTGTAGAGGGATAAAGACCCACCCCAACTTCCTGTAGAGGGATAAAGACCCACCCTCACTTTCTGTTATCTATATTGATGTCTCTGCAGCTATACATAGATTACACGTGTCTACATCTCAACAATTCCTCAAGACCACTAAGAAAATACAAATGTAGTAACACACATATATATTTTGTTTCTCTAATTTCCACATTCACAGGAATAAACCCCACCTGTAGTGGAAATGGGCAGTGTGTGGATTCGGGGACATCGCAGGAGTGTCACTGTTTTCCTGGTTTTTCCGGTTCTCATTGCCAAGATAAGATTGATATTTGCCGTCCAAACCCTTGTAAAAATGGTGGTCACTGCTGGGAAAGCTCAGGGTCCCCTTCCTGCCAGGTACAAGAATAATCTTCCCTGTAATGTATGACTGCATTCATATCTATATTTGCTGAGTTTTTATTCCGATACATTTTTTACTTTTTAGTGCCCCCCTGGTTATTTAGGAAAAACATGCACAGAACGAGACCCATGCTACCCACAACCGTGCCAAAACAATGGGGTGTGTGTGCCCCAGGGCGGCGGCTATCACTGCGCATGTCCTGCGGGGACACAAGGTAAGTGCACGAGCGGCAGGATCAGCAAAATCCGCAAGCAGTAAATAAAGGCAGAAAGTTATTCCCATATATTAGTGGAAATTAAGTTAGTAATGGCATTGCCCCCTTCCAACCACTGTAGGTGGGGAAAGGGGACAATTCTAGAAATAGTGGTCAACCTACCAAATAATGGGGACCTCAAATGTGACCTGCAAACCCAAGGAGAGAGCATATGTGGATATATGGGGTTGGGTATAGAATGAGCTTCTCTTCTATATATGCTGGCTGGAATCTTGCATTAATGCCAGCTATAGCTTGTCCATACTGGTCTGGAGAGGCGTTGTGTTCCAGACTTACGGATGGTTGTAGTACTTTATTACTTGGAGCAGTTGTGGTGCCTCTTTGTTGCTGCCTTACTTCTCTTGCTTTTCTCCTTAGTTTCTTACTGTTTCTTCCTGTGAATGTGTGTGAGTTTTGTTTTTTCCCTTTCTGTCTTAATCTGTGTTGCCATCACAATCCTTCTCTGCGCCGGGGTAAAAGATTAGTTCTGATCAGGAGAATAGCCAGTCACGGGTCTCAGGAATCTCTTCCATTAGGGGTGTCCCTGAGCTTAGGGAAAGTCTAGGGTCCTCTAGTATCAGGAACACCATAGAAGCCCCCTGTCCCTCACTATCCTGCAGTCACATTGTGTCATTGCCTTTGCAGAGCACATAGACAGCAACAGGGATGACTCTGCTCTCCTGAGCTCTATGCCTCTCCTCTCACTTGTAATGTCCTTAGAGAAGGAACCTGGTCAGAGAGTCGTCCCAAATTTAAAATGTGTCCCATTTAAAAAAAAAAACAGAAACACTAACAAGAAAATTAATTTAATTGTTTACAACCATTTTCTAACCCTATCTAGGGTTAGGGCTAGAGCAAAGGTTAGGGCTTGGGTAGTAAAATAGTTACGTTAAAAATAACACAAAAATGTAGTAAAAAAAATAAAAAGTAAAAAATATATGTACCTTATATTACAATATAGAACATTATTTTTTTACATTCAGGAAAATGCTAAAAAACAAACTTTATGATTATATCATTATTTTCTAACAGTACAATACATGTACTTGGTGAATAAAAGGTCCTGGCTTTGCCCCAGACGCTGGCAACCAGTGCTACACCACTGCACAGATAACCATACGGCTCAATAAAAGCCAACCACACTGACCCCATAGCGGTACCAGACAAGATAGATCTATAGTGACAAAAAAAGGCGTTAGAAAACAGTACGGAGTCGTGTGACTAAATTCTTTCTCTTTTATCAGGAGCCCGGTGTGAAATCGACATTGATGAGTGTGCCACCGCCGTGCCCAGGTGCTTTCATGGTGGCACTTGTCTGGATAAGGTTGGGGGTTTCACTTGTATATGTCCTCAAGGATATGTAGGAGACCGGTGTGAAGGAGATGTGAATGAGTGTCTCTTCAATCCATGTGATCCGCGTGGAACACTGACCTGTGCCGAGGTGGCCAATGGTTACCAGTGCCAATGCCACCAAAATTACACGGGTAAGGCCTCTGTAATGTCAGGCTTTATTTTATCACTTTTTTCTTGTTTTCGTATGTGGACGGTTCATGTACTGAGGATAATTAGAAAAAGTGGTGCACCAAGTTCTCCGCCGGGGCATCAAGACCGGACCACCTCCTCACCACTGTTTCAAAGCGATTAGGGGGATGAAATAACCAGTGCTGTTGGTTGTAATTCTCTGAATCGTCCTTTTCTATGTTCTCTTCTCTGATTGCGCACACTTTGTTTTCTTCTCAGGTCAGAGGTGTGAAAATCTAATAAATGTTTGTGACAATAACCCATGTGAGAACGGCGGACTCTGCGCGGTGGCTATAAACAGCCATCTTGGATTTGCCTGCACTTGTCCTAAGGTAATGCTCGATGATTAGTCACTATAAAGACCCTAAGTCTTCTATAAAGCTAAAATCATGTTAGGGGGAAATAACTTCACCTTATTTTTAATCTGAAAACTATTTATTGGAAGAAATTAACAACTAGGACTCCTTCATTCTTATCGGAAACTATCATAGTGACCACTCGGAAATAGGTGAATGGTGACAATGGATTTTGGTGTAAGTCAGGTGGGGGTTGTCTTAAAATATGGGTAGAGGACGACAGAGAATGTATAGGGAAAGTGTAGCGCTACCATCTCTGCAGAGACGGCGACCTACTCACTGCCCCGGCCAGGTTGTGTTTTCCTCTGCACTTCCCCGGTGTCATGACCCCACCAGAGTCCACTCCTGCGACTTCTGCTTCGATCACCAGGTGGCGCTGTGTTCCCGCTGTGGATAGTGCTGGTGATGGGAGAGGAGTCAGTTCCAGTGGCTCTGGTGGGCGCAGGCTCCACTCATCCACTAAGCTGGGTTTCCCTGGGATCTGCAGTACCACTGGCTGACTGTAGATGGCGTGTGTCTTCCAGCTGAAGTTACCACCATTCCACTACAGACAATGGGAAGACACCACACCCTTCTAATTCCCCCTCCTGTCTGCTGACCACTGCCAGAGATAGTTCTGAATTCCTGCTTCTTGGTTCTCATTCTGTTTTGCATAGTGATCCCTGTGTTTTGACTTCTGCCTGCCGTTTTTGTACCTCGCTATCCGATCCAGATTTAACCTCTGCCTGGTTTTCTGATTACATCCTTGCCTGCCTGATTTTGTCCCTGTTCTGCATTTCCTGGTTTGACTCTGCCTGACTAGTACTCTCATCGGACTGCAGCCTTCCACAGGTAGCGACCTCCAGAGGCCTGTATAATTCCAAATAACTGTATAGGGGTTCAAGGGTTTCAGGGTTCTCTGGGTCCTGCTTTGTGAGCAGCTTTCCTCTAGTATTTCCGTTACAGCGAGTCTGAGTCTGTGGTTCCTGGAAGGCATTACACCCGGCCATCCACATGTGCTGCTGCTTTCTTCCCCTCCTGGGTCCTGTACATGCCGCACATGTGTCCCGGGAATGCACCCGAGCCGCGCGTGGACCTACCAGCACTCCTGTTAAAGGGACGGCATGAAGGTTTGAGTAGGCTGGAAAGGTAGCCCCTCTCATAGAAAAGTTCTCCATTCTTCCTCTATGAAGTCCATATCTCCTAGACAAAAACTTTAAATTTTGACAGATTGCAAAGAAAAGCTAGATGTAAAATAGTCACAAAGTTCTGGAATAATAAACAATGAAGTGACTACATATAAAATTGATTCAAACGTACTCTAGAGGCTTCAATTGGAATGTAGTGTCACATTGACATTTAGGGCCCACTGTTTGACCCCATTGCGGTACCTATAAATTTTCATTGTCCCATTTTCTCCTTTATATATTCTCAGGGCTATTCGGGAGCCACCTGTGAAACCTATAAATCTTCATTGTCTCATCTTCTCTTTTCTCTGTACTCAGGGCTATTCAGGACCCACCTGCAACACCAACATGTGTGCATCATACACTTGTAATTTTGGAGGAACTTGTGTCTTGGCAATGGATGGTACACCATATTGTAATTGTACCCATGGTTTTACTGGACCAAGGTGCCAACAGTACGTTGGGCCTACTTACTCACCTCCACAGGGACCTTGGAAAAAATGTTCGCATATGGATTGTCGGAGAACGTTCCGAAATGGAATCTGCGACAAACAATGTAATAACAAGGCTTGTCTTTATGATGGGTTTGACTGTGACACTGCGGGTACCTGCAAGTAAGTCATTTATTTCATAAATTGTTGTGAGAAACAATAGAGAGTGGTTAGTTCTTGATCATAGCTCTGCACTGTAATATTTTAATTTTCATTCTGAGCCTCTTCGCTGTTGGTATTACAATATGCTTGTTTTAGTTAAGGGAAAATGCGAATATAAAGTATTTAGGCTATATCTACTTACCATCATCAGTGCAGCCCATGTCATCATTAATTCCTCGTCTTCGTCTTTCCACAGTCATCTCTATGATAAGTACTGTCTAGATCATTTCGCCAATGGTCACTGTGAGAAGGGATGTGATAATGCGGAGTGTGGCTGGGATGGAGGCGACTGCTCAGGAAATGAAAGCCCCAGAGGGAGAGTGATCCTGGTGCTGAGTTACAACGCCTCTCTCCTCCACCGACATGATATCATTAAATTATTGCGTTTTCTGTCCATGCACCTCCACGCGAGATTACGCTTGGCAAAAGACAACGATGGAGACATGTTGTTCAGGCTTTGTAAAGAAAATTATCCTCAAGACTTGTCTCCAGAGAGCTTGGAAAGGTGGAAATATGAGATCGCTGCTGATACAACCTACGAGCACGGGGGAAAAAATACTATTGGGTAAGTGGGATGACCAGGAACTAACGAGAAGACACAGAGCAAAACCAAGTCATGGTGTCTAACGCCTTCTGTTCCCAGGTGTGTCCTGTACGTGGAGATATTTGGCTCCAACTGCCCATTTCCTTCGTGTATTGACACCTCTGAAGATGCCGCACACTTCTTAGAAGCTCTGAACGAGACAGAACACCAATATAATTTTCTTGAAGTCAGTCATATTCCAGGTAAGAAAACATTAGATAATATTTTTGTAAGTTTGGAGCCAAAAACATCCTTGAAGATCATTTTTAGAGTCTTCATGCTTCTACTTGGATCCATGAGAGGGTACGTCTTGAATTCGAGGCCATTTTTAAGTGTTAGAAACAATTGGATCCATAACAACGCTACCCAATAATTGGTCGAAACAATTGAAGCCAAAAAATATTCGATGTCTATAATTGTCATAATTTCCTAATTATCCCATTTTCTTTCAATCTTTGCCCTAATTTTGTTTTGTTTTCTGATTGTATTTTTACATCAGGTGTAAATCTACCCTCTTCCCCCAGTCCTCCAATCCCATTTCATCAAGCCCCATGGTTTTTGCCAGTAAGTGTTGTGTTTGCCACAATTTTGATAGCCGTGGTAATCATTGGGGTGAAAGTCAGCAGAAAGCGCCAACATGGCACCATCTGGCTACCGTCCGGCTTCAACCGTCATCGAGCGCAAGAAGGGAGCAGGAGGCGAGAGCCTGTGGGAGAAGACTCTGTTCGTCTTAAGTAAGTATATTTGCTTTGTCAAGCTTGATAATCTTTGTATTAGTATAAAACAATAAACAATATTAAAACATTCTACACAATGGATTGTAAGCCATTTGTGATTTTATTCACTATTTTAGACCACTGAAACACGATTCGGGTTATGATGATTCAGGCCCAGAAGAAGGAATCGTGCCACCAAAGTCTAGAAGACTAAAAGTAAGACAATGATTTCTCCACTTATCCCGGGTTTCGGCTCCATTTTCTGTTTGAAGTCTCATCTTCTCTATTTTCATTTTCCAGCTTAATACAGACCCGACCATTCTTGATCATCGACAGTGGAGTCAGCAACATATTGATGCTGGAGTTCGTTTCCCTCAATGCATTGCTCTAACTCCACCCCAGGAGGATCCTGATGGCAGAGACATTGACGTTAGAGGCCCGGGTGTGTTGAGTAAATTGATTTGCAGGACCCTTTTCCAACAACATATGTATTCCTTGGCTGCCGGAAAGGAGCCCTGTGAACAACCCCCTATTTGCCCAAATCCTTGGCGCTTCATCTGATTTGTAGGGTTGTCGTGATGCCCAAGTTGCGGCGTGATTAACCCATCAAGCCAGCTTATCAATGAGTAGTTGGGGATGCAGACTTTCTAAATGCCTGTCTTAATTTTATGTTTTTCTCCCATTATAGATGGAGTGACTCCACTAATGTCGGCCATCTGTGCTGGAGGAGGTCTGGAACCAGTTGGAGGAGCTGTGGATCCACCAGAAGTTGAAAGCTCAGCAAGTGTAATTGCAGACCTGATAGGCCAGGGTGCCAGTCTCAATGCCCAGACTGATTCCACCGGAGAGACGGCTCTTCATCTAGCTGCTCGATTTTCAAGACAAGATGCTATTAAATGTATGTTGGATGCAGGAGCAGATACCAACGTCCAGGACAGGCTGGGAAGGACCCCACTTCATACAGCCATTGCTGCTGATGCATTAGGTGTTTTCCAGGTAACTTAAGACAACTGGAGAAATGGAAATTAAATGTTTGAGATATCAGAGATGATCTAGATTGTCTTATGACGAATAACTGGTTGCTTCTTTTTCCATGTAAGACCCTCTTGAGATGCCGTCAGACAGATATTGACGCTCGGATGCACGATGGGTGTACACCTCTAATCTTGGCTTCTCGTCTGCCTGTGCAAAATATGGTTGAAGACCTTGTTGCATGTGGTTCAGATATTGGAGCGACTGATAACCGAGGTATGAAGCTACATATGGATTTTATTTGGATGAGGCTTCATATAATGTAGACTCAGGGTTCTTCTAAACTCTGCTGGTCATTATTCACAATCTTCTGGTTTGGTTGACCGCCTCATCATTTTTCTGTTTGCTCTTTTGATAGGTAAATCTGCATTACATTGGGCTGCGGCTGTGAATAATGTCCCAGCAATGAAGATCCTTCTGAGCAATGGAGCCAACAAAGACCTACAAGATAAAAGGGTAAGAAGACGAGACAAGAAGGACAAAAGAAGAGATAAACAGATTGAATAATCGTCTGTCGGGAAATGTTGAGGCATGTCTAGTCACATTAGATGGTGGACAAGTCTCAGACACCGGTCGGGGTTTGGCCGGCTTTACTTTACCTGTTAGGAGACTAGTTTCTAATGTGTCCTTTATGCACGGCCTCTGTACACGTTTTTAGTGCAAAATTTAGATAAATAAGTCTAATGTTATATTTTTACTACTTCTAACATTTCTTCTCCCCTTTTTCTTACGTTACATTCGATGAAATAGGATCAGACCGCCCTTTTCCTTGCTGCGCGAGAAGGAAGTTATGAAGCTGTCCGACTGCTCCTCGAACACCAGGCAGATCGTGACCTATCGGATCATGTAGGTCATCAGCCCCGACATGCAGCCAGAGATCGTGGCCATAGGGATATCTTACGGCTTCTCGAAGAAAGCAGTCAATTGCTAAGTAGGAGCACACCTGCTGTCCCAAACACTGGAGCTCCTCAACTAAAGAAGACTCCTCGACCTCGACCCAAGGAACCAGTCAAGCCTCCGCCTTTACCCCACATAGACTTGAGCAGCTCTTGCTACCACAGTGCTCCACCTGGTTCCGCTCCACCTTACATGCCCGGAGCAAAATCAGAAACCAGCTGTTGCCAATCACATCTCACTATGGTAAACTATGGGGGTAATTGCCAACCCTATCCCCGAAGTGGCTCATTCTCATCAGGCGTGACACAGTGTCAGTGGGGCGGTCATAGAGGATGGAAGGTTCACTTTTGTCCATCAGGTTGTACGGTGCCGGAGGCTTCATATTCAGGTGGAGGACAGCAGATATCTCCTCATGCCCATTGGCTACCAGAAGCTCATTATCCCAAATCACCCAACTGCCAAAATACCGTGCCTAACTATTGCTCCACTCCATCCATGGAGCATCCACCCAACAAAGACGTACCCAGCCCTCATGCTGACCAGATGGGCCATAACATATATTTAACCCCTCCTTCATCGCAGTACGGTTACCCTTCTCCTGCAAGCCCAGAAGAAACACAGTCAACACAAAAGACGTGTATGCATCACCATCCATTTCTTACTCCTTCTCCGGAGTCCAGAAACCCCTGGGGTATTGCATCACCATAATGACAAAAAAATATCTTAAATTGGTGATCTGGAATGGACAACCCCATGGACAGTCGCTGAGGGAAGTGTCTTTATACCCTCCATATCTATGAGCTGAAATATCTCATTGATTTTAGGGACTGGAGATAGAAATTTGAGCTTCAGATGAACAAGAATATATCAACAGAGGTTCAAGATTAATATTTTGTAATATATTTAGGCCTCGTCCAGGGTGTAAATACCATAGACCATTGAGAGAAGGTCCTGAGCACTGGTTGGTCCCATTCCCAGAGAAAACAAATGGCCTAAAATCATGGAAAGGGAGACGAACAACGGACCCTTGTGTCTGGGGTGGGAAAAGTCAACACCAAAATGGTGGACCAACTAGAATATTTTTTTTATTTCGCCTTCTTTCCTTCTGGTCTCAAAAATCTTGTGGTGAGATGGATTCCTTTACCAATTTTGAGATATCTCCATGATTAGTTGTCACTTTGTTTCGGTTGATTTGGCTTCTGTTCCAGTTGAATATCCATTACTACCTACATTGTCATTTGGTGGCCTTACGACACCCATCTGATGAATTTCATAGTGTTTAAGACTGAAGGTAGACATAAGTGAAGTCAAGAAATCCCAGCCTAGATGGTAGACTTAAGTGAAGTCAAGAGATCCCAGCTTAGAGAGTAGACTTAAGTGAAGCCAAGAGATCCCAGCCTAGAAGGTAGACTTAAGTGAAGTCAAGAGATCCCAGCTTAGAGAGTAGACTTAAGTGAAGTCAAGAGATCCCAGCCTAAAAGGTAGACTTAAGTGAAGTCAAGAGATCCCAGCCTAGATGGTAGACTTAAGTGAAGTCAAGAGATCCCAGCCTAGAAGGTAGACTTAAGTGAAGTCAAGAGATCCCAGCCTAGAAGGTAGACTTAAGTGAAGTCAAGAGATCCCAGCTTAGAGAGTAGACTTAAGTGAAGTCAAGAGATCGCAGCCTAAAAGGTAGACTTAAGTGAAGTCAAGAGATCCCAGCCTAGATGGTAGACTTAAGTGAAGTCAAGAGATCCCAGCCTAGAGAGTAGACTTAAGTGAAGTCAAGAGATCCCAGCTTAGAGAGTAGACTTATGTGAAGTCAAGAGATCCAGCCTAGAAGGTAGACTTAAGTCCATTGAGTTCAACCCATCGCCTAACCTAACATTCTGAGATGTTTCTACAAACATGTTTCCTCGGCTGTAGAGCCCCTCTAAGGTTGAGCTGTGGTTTGGAGATGTGTTGTCAATTGTATTAGTATTATATTTTGACAATAATATAATATCAGAAATTCTTCCTTTACAAGTGAAACCCTTGTGATTATAACCTGTAGAGGTGTCAAAAACCTAAAACACAAATCCCAAAAGTGGAATTCCCTCTGCTGGTGTCTGTACACACACATATAAGTGGGCGGTATTTTCCCTATATGATGTCAGAGCTGGGAAGTTTGGTCTCAGCCAATCAGATCTGTCTCCTCATCTAGTTTCCTTGAATTAAAAAACTGCAGCTGCATCCCCCTCCTCTCCCTCTCTTACGGATTACACATTTTTCACAAGATTGATTTTACTGACAGAGAATCATTTATAGAGGGTCTGCCAGCCGGGAAAGGGGAGCTATAGGCTGCTGCAAGATGGTGAAGATGCCACTTACCCCTATAAGAACAATGGATGTGTTTAAGGATTCTCAGCACGTCGCATCCGGTGAGAATTACGGAGCACAGCAGCCAATAGGGAGCGCACTTACAAACAAGCCTCTTGTGGGCAGCCATTTATAAATTACTTGTTTTAGTCGATGACTATATTTTCTATTAAAAGCAGAATTATAAGTTTATTTTGTTCCATCCTTCTTGTTCTCTTTGTTTTGACCTCCCCGCACATTCAATGTTATATAAAGGCAAAATCCCCCCTATACACGGCCGATTGGGGGGTAATGGAAGCACAATTTAATCATTTAACGTATTAAACTTTTGCATTTATTTATTACACTTTTTGCAAATACAAAACAGCAAATTAGAAAGGTGACGTCACCTGTTCTGAACTGTTAAAGGCACATCAGTAGCATGTTTTTTGGTGGTGGTCTATGGCAGAACATAATAGTCAAACCGCTAAGTCCTCTCCCTATTAGAGCAACATAATATATCTATAAAGAGGAACTTAACTTATTCTTTAATTATTGATCAGCCTTTGCAAATGTATGAATCTTTTTAACATACTTTTATTATCTTATTTTGTTTACTTCTCTCTCAAACATGGTGCTGTTTTAACTGCCTAGTTTGTGGTCTTTGAGAAGCTGCTTTGATCTGCTTCTCTAGGAAGAATCCATATTCAAACAATATTTACAAACACGTTCCTTTTCTGAACACGGAGAAGGGGAATGGATAACATACTTCATTATCTTATTTTGCTTCCTTCTCTCTCAAACATGATGCTCTTGTAACTGCCTAGTTTGTGCTCTTTGAGAAGCTGCTTTGATCTGCTTCTCTAGCAAGAATCAATATTCAAGCAATATTTACAAACACTCTCCTTGTCTGAACATGGGTTGAGGGGAGCAGATAACATACTTCATTATCTTATTTTGCTTCCTTCTCTCTCAAACATGGTGAGGTTGCAACTGCCTAGTTTGTGCTCTTTAAGAAGCTGCTTTGATCTGCTTCTCTAGCAAGAATCTATATTCAAACAATATTTACAAATACTTTTCTTTTCTGAACACGGGGGATGGGAACGGAGAAGCTCACACAGGAGTCTATTTATAAATAGTGTCTGAGTACAGAGTCTTGTTAGAGCAGCAGATCAAAGCAGCTTCTGAAAGAGATGAACTGGGCAGTAAGAACAGCACTTTCAGCACAGTGATTGGGAAAGATGGAAGAAAAATTAGATAATGGAGTATATTATAAAAATTTCAAAACTGGGCAAAGGCTGAGCAATAAAAAAAATATTTTAAAAAACTTTATAAGGGTGGGTGATTTTCTTACATGTAACCCAGTTCTGACAGATATACTCCAAGCAGCATCCGAGATACGATGTTGCCCTTCATTCTGGCAGATACTTTCTCCGTTGATTGGTGTAAACTATATCGTGTAAATCACCCATGTGAATAAAACCCTATTTATTACAGTGTCAGACTACAAAAGTAGAACTTTGCTCAGCGCAAATGGGAACTTTTACCAATTTACCTAAAAGTAGTGGTCAAAAAGTAAGAATCCGTAGTCAATTTAAGAATTGCATCAGGTAATGTGTGTAAAATTTGCTTTCATGAGAATATTTATATTCTATGACTGTATCCTACAATAAACAAGCCTGTGCAGCAAAGGAAGGCAGCGCACTGTACAGCAGATAATGGCTCGGCAATCATTTCCATATGATGGTCGCTGAATAGACAGCAATACAGGTCACCTAGATGGACTGAGTTGGCAGAAAACGTGGGCCCATCGGCAAAGGAGTCCACAAATACATAGACACTAGGAGCATTTGCAGTGCAGGTACAGGAAAAAAAATCCTTCATTCTTATACTTCACATTCTAGTAATCTCCCGTCGCATGTCCAAGGTTGGTTGAAAGTAATGAAACAATCAAAATGTAAAAAAAAAAAAAAAAAAAAAAAAAAGAATTGTTGCCCTCTAAAATTGCCGCCTTAGGCACTTGCCTCATTTGTCTGCATAAAAAAAAAGTCAATGCTATTCATAAGCCGCAAGCCAAAGAACAAGTTTCTGGATGATTGGGTTTTGTCTTCTATAGACACCATGGTAGACCTCGTCCACAAGGTCCTAGTCCGATATAAGGCACCAGCTATTCTTATATTAAGGATTAGCTTTATCAAATATTTCTTAAAGGCACAGACTTTGTGAAAAACTCATTTTGACCCCCAATTGGGAAAAAAAATCCTATTTTCTTTAAAAAAAAAAAAAAAAAAAAAAGTGGCTCAATTTCCTTTTTAACTTCCACATTGCCCTCATCCTCGCATTGTCCGTCGTCCTCTGCGGCGGTGGAAGTAACGGAAACCGTCTCTGTCCATAAGAGACAACGCTCCAGTGTAGAAGTGGGACACGGTGGGGTCTCGTAATCATCGGTTTCACACTCGGGCATTTTTTTCCTAGGAGCACGCGCCCCCCAGCGCCTCCGGCATTTCCACTCTTTGTTCGTCCAGACGATTTCCCTGGAGGCGGAATAAGATCTCGAACAGATCGGCATCCGCCTGCGGAATGGGAGGAGAGCTGCGCTGGTCGTTCATCCGCTGAGACTGCAAATAAACCGCAAAAGCCAAAGATCAGCCGCGCATTCACATTGTGCTATTCTAGTCACACTCATGAGTTAAGGGTGTGTATACTTTTGCAACATTTTTACTTTATTGCTCCAATGCATCTAAAATTACAAAATCAAGTGACAATCTGTCCTGTATGCAGCTCCCATTGGGATCTATGTGTCTCCAGGGTCACAGACAACAAACAACTCTTATAGTCAGGTCCTGCAGTCTTTGTTCCTCTGCCTCATTTTCTACTAAAGGTAAAATATGACCCCAGGATCGGAAATATTACAGGGCCCATTTATATATAGGTGTGTATAAGAGCCGTAAATGCAAAAATAATTGGAACAATATTTGGACAATTTTAAGTCTTTAATGAAAGAGACAGACGGAAAAAGACAGACAGAGATAGACAGGGAAAGAGATAGACAGGGAAAGAGACAGAGATAGACAGGGAAAGAGACAGACAGAGAGACAGGGAAAGAGATAGAGATAGACAAGGAAAGAGACAGAGATAGGGAAAGAGACAGACAGGGAAAGAGACAGACAGAGATAGACAAGGAAAGAGACAGACAGGGAAAGAGATAGACAGAGGCAGACAGGGAAAGAGACAGACAGGTAAAGATACAGACAGAAATAAACAGGGAAAGAGACAGACAGAGATAGACAAGGAAAGAGACAGACAGGGAAAGAGATAGACAGAGACAGAGAGGGAGACAGACAGGGGATACAGAAATAGACAGAGACAGATGGGGAAAGAGACAAAGGGAAAGATACAGACAGGGAAAGAGACAGAGAGATAGCGAGAGACAGATAGACTCAGTTTAAGAGACAGAGACTGGGAGAGAGAGAGACAGTGACTATCCCAGGCAACTCCGGGTAGGTACTACAACTAGTTTAAAATAAAATACAGTTGACTGTCTATACATGACCTATAGATGGCGCACGCGTCCACCCCTCTGCACAGCCCCTGCCTCCTCCGGGCTCGCTGCCCAGTGACCTCTGATTTGGCTGAGAAATAGGAATTTGGAATGAAAACACGTCTCTTCCTGTCGCTCTTCCTGGAAATCATTTCCATTGCATTTTGTACTAGAAACCTCACCTCTGACCTCATTAATAAAGTATCCGCTCCCTCGCCCTCCGCACCGCACAGGAGATGGTGTGGTGTATAATGAAGTCGCCTATTACAATATTATATTCCCTGCTGGGCAGGAGCAGATAAAGGGAAAACTAGAAGAAAACTAGTATAAAACCTCTGACCGTCGCTACCTCTAGGATACAGTCCTCTCTATCATCTCAGCGCAAAGGCGTGAGAAGCCGCTGCACACACTTAGTGCTGAGAATCAGAAATGCTTGTCTTCTCCCTAGGCCACCAGGGACGCTCTCATTACCCTTATTGAACACCAGGGATGTCCTCACTGACTTTCACTGCACTAGACCACCAGGATACTCACACTAACTATTTTCAACAATCTTAGACCACCACTGATGCTCTAACTAATCCTTTTTACTGCCCTAGACCATCAGGGACGCCCTCACTAACTCCTTTTCATTGCCTGCATCGTCAGGGATGCTGTCAAGAAACCCTTTATCGCTGCCTTAGACAACCAAGATACTCTCATCAACCCTGTTTTGCTTCCCTAGACCACCAGGAATGCTCTCACTAATCCTTATTCATTTCCCTAGACCACCAGGGATGCTCTCACTAATCCTTATTCATTTCCCTAGACCACCAGGGATGCTCTCCATAACCATTTTTCATTCCCTAGACCACCAGGGATGATCTCACTAAACCTTTTTCATTCCCTAGACCACCAGGGATGCTCTTCATATTGAATTTCACTACTATGCTAGTGTAGATGGCAGCTCGTACCTGATGTCCTAGGATGGTGGTATACAGCTCCTCCTGGGCGGGTATTTTGATTGAAGGAGGTTTCTTTTTACGACTCCGTCCGGCCCACGACCCGCCTCTCCTTCGCTGCAGTTCTGAGACGATCCCTTTATCATCACACGGGAGGGAAAACTGTCGGTAATTCGGCATGGATAAGTGTCTCTTGGGTGCCAGGACCTGGTCGGGCAGCAGAGCCCTCTGCTCATCCAGACGCCGGGTCTGTGCGGTGGACAGGAGCTCCAGAAACTCCTCTGTGTGCAGCGACAGGCAGGAGGCGGAGAGGCCTGGAATGGAGACGAGGGAGGTTATATTCAGGGGTCGGCAGGTCTGGAGAGAGGGGGCCGAGGACGCCGCAGACCCCGAGCATTAAAGGTGAGGGTAGAAAAACGTCCGTCTACTGCCTCCGATGTGCCTGTTTTTGAAAATTTTAGCACTTAATGTAACTCCAATAGAGGATTTTTTTTATTTTTTTTTAGCAATATTGTGTTGTTCTGTTCCTCCATTATTCCTCCTGGAAATATGTATGAATTGACCACTAGGGTGCAGCGGCAGCAGTAGCAATGAGTCCTTCTGCTGCCGCTGATCCTTCATTAGTTGTTGCTGCTACCTCTGTACTTTAGTAGTCAATTCATCTATATATTTCCAGGAGGAATAACAGAGGAATATTACAAACAAAATGCAGAGAGCTGAGAGGCATGGAATGGAAATGGATGTAGACATGTCCGTTTTAGTAAATACTTGCCCTAACATTTCTGGGGTATCTTTTCTTTTTGGTGTTCCTCTGTTATTCCTCCTGGAAATATATAGATGAATTGACCACTAGAGTGCAGAGGTAGCAGTAGCAACTAACAAGGGATCAGCAAAGGCAGAAGGACCTGCTGATCCTTTGTTAGTTGCTGCTGCTACCTCTGCACTTTAGTGATCAATTTATCAATATATTTCCAGGAGGAATAACAGAGGAATAGCACAAAGAAAGGTCAGGAGGCTGAGAAGCCTGGAATGGAAATGGATGTAGATATGTCCAATTTACTAAATATTTGCACTAACATTTCTGGGGCATCTTTTCTTTGTGCTATTCCTCTGTTATTCCTCCTGGAAATATATAGATGAATTGACCACTGGAGTGCCGAGGTAGCAGCAGCAACTAACGAAGGATCAGCGGCAACACAAGGCCATCTGATCCTTTGTTAGTTGCTGCTTCTAGCTTAGCACTCTAGTGTTCATTTCATCTGTATATTTCCAGGAGGAATAACAGAGGAATAGCACAAAGAAAAGGCAGGAGGCTGAGAGGCCTGGAAAGGAAATGGATGTAGACATGTTCGTTTTAGTAAATACTTGCACTAACATTTCTGGGGTATCTTTTCTTTCTATTGTTCCTCTGGTATTCCTCCTGGAAATATCTAGATGAATTGAGCACTAAAGTACAGAAGTACAGAGGCAGCAGCAACTAACGAAGGATCAGCTGGTCCTTCCGCCCCCGACCTAGCATTTCAGGTGTATCTTTTCTTTGTGCTATTCCTCTGTTATTCCTCCTGGAAATATATGGATGAATTGACCACTAGAGTGCAGAGGCAGCAGCAGCAACTAAAGAAGGTCATTCCGCCCCTGACCTAACATTACTGGGGTATCTTTTTTTTTTTGTGCTGTTCCTCTGTTATTCCTCCTGGAAATATCGACCATTGACTGCTACCATTTTTCCTGTCAAAAGTGTGTGTCCCTACACAAACACTCACTGGACAATAACTTTCCAGCAGGAATAACAGAGGAACAGCAGAACACAGAGTTAAAAACAAACTCTTGGAGATTGGTACAAAGTGAGGAATGAAAGTCATTACTGCAGAGATATGAGGGATGTAGTATGCTGAACGCACCACTAGATGGCAGCAGAGCTGCACGGATGGGAGCAGATACAGGGTGCGGCAGTATGATATGGGCACGGGCGGTATGATATGGGCGCGGGCGGTGTGATATGGGCGCGGGCGGTGTGATATGGGCGCGGGCGGTGTGATATGGGCGCGGGCGGTGTGATATGGGCGCAGGCGGTATGATATGGGCGCGGGCGGTATGATATGGGCGCTGTGCGTATCCTCGTATTAGCGGCCTTATTCCCTTTTTTTGGGTATTTTTAGAGCCCTGTAAATAGCAGTTCCTCTGCAGAAGCTGCCGCCGCTCCCCGGACACGATATACGGCTTTATTGTGGTGTGTGTCTTTTGTGATAAGGTTTATTGGGAATCTGCTGTTATCTGCGATTATTTCATTTTCGATAGTTTCCATGGATTGGTGGAAAAGGGAAGTGATCGCTCGGAGCAGGAAGGTCAATGTCAATCATAGCCGGGATTCCTCTGCAGGAACCTCGGCCGCCTGCTTTATAGATGACAATTGCAAGAAATTCCCCACTCCAGCTCATGTGATATTATCTGCCCGCTGCCATCTCTGTGCACAGGAGGAGTAACACTATCTCTGCCCACATGAGGAGTAACACTATCTCTGCCCACTGTGAGGCTTGTATCCTGCATTTTTATCCATTTCCCCCACTGCAAACTTTATCCATACCTTTCAGTTGTCTCTGAGCTGGTGGGTGGAGACAAGCTGCTCTGATGTCTCCCATACACAGCACACACAGAGACATGGGGGACTCTTGCTCTCCTGTCTCAATGTAGTGCATGTTCAGGAGCAGCAGCAGCATGGAGGACATTATACAGCTGCACTGAGCTGTGTAACTGTGCATCCAGTACTGGGGTAAGATAAAACAATTACTAGAAAGCAGCAGCATGGAAGACATTATACATCAGCAATGAGCAGTGTGGCTGTGAATTCAGCACTGGGGTGTGATAAACACTTACTAGAAAGTAGCAGCATGGAGGACATTATATAGCACCACTGAGCTGTGTAACTGTGCATCCAGCACTGAGGTGAGATAAACACTTACTAGAAAGCCGCAGCATGGAGGACATTATACTGCAGCACTGAGCAGTGTGGCTGTGCATCCAGCACTGGGGTTACATCAAACACATACTACAAAGCAGCAGCATGAAGGACATTACACAGCAGCACTGAGCTGTGGAACTGTGCGTCCAGCACTGGGGTGAGATAAATACTTACTAGAAAGCAGCAGCATGGAGGACATTATACTGCAGCACTGAGCAGTGTGGCTGTGAATTCAGCACTGTGGTGTGATAAACACTTACTAGAAAGCAGCAGCATGGAGGACATTATATAGGAATACTGAGCTGTGTAAGTGTACATTCAGCACTGGGGTGAGATAAACACTTACTAGAAAGCAGCAGCATGGAGGACATTATATAGGAATACTGAGCTGTGTAAGTGTACATTCAGCACTGGGGTGAGATAAACACTTACTAGAAAGCAGCAGCATGGAGGACATTATATAGGAATGCTGAGCTGTGTAAGTGTACATTCAGCACTGGGGTGAGATAAACACTTACTAGAAAGCAGCAGCATGGAGGACATTATACTGCAGCAATGAGCTGTGTAAATGTGCATCCAGCACTGGGGTTACATAAAACACATACTAGAAAGCAGCAGCACGGAGGACATTATATATGAATACTGAGCAGTGTGGCTGTGAATTCAGCACTGAGGTGAGATAAAATACTAGAAAGCAGCAGCATGGAGGACATTATACAGCAGCACTGAGCAGTGTAATTGTGAATCCAGCTCTGAGAGGAGATAAAACACTTACTAGAAAGCAGCAGCATGGAGGACATTATGCAGCGTTTTTCACCATCGAAAGCAAGGAGAGTGCAAAAACGCAGCTGCTGCGTTTGTGGGGAAACAAACTTTATTAAACAGGTGCTGTAGAAAATGACGCCAAAAATGCAGCTAAAAAAGCAGCGAAATCCGCTTTTTGGAACCTGCTAATAGAGCAGGTTTTTGGTTGGAGAAAAAAAAACACAGCAAAAACTCAACCCGTGAACACAACCCCAGTCTGGTTTTTAACCATGAAAGATTTTAGATATTTTTTCTTTAACAGTGAATGATGCATTCAGGAGGCGGAAGAAGGAGAGAAGAGGCTAATAAGTGGAGAAAGAAGCAGAGGTCTCTGATCAAGGACAATGTAAAATATAAATTAAATTCGCTTGGACTAATGATTAAAGCAAAGTTTGTTGAAGTCCCTGATGTCGTATAACAGAAAATGGCGCTGGTTTTGCTGTGATGCATTTGTCTTACTGTATACATGGCTGTACAAAGCCCTGGACTAGTCCGGGGGGCGCTGGAGGCCACATTGGGGTCACCTTACCTCTCCGTTCGCAGGTTGGGGATGGGGGAGCGGATCTCCAGGGTCTCTCGCCGTCTCCTATGATCTCTGTAGAGGCGCTTGCGTTATCTAGGAAAACACTCTCCAGTTCCTCGAATTGTGGGGACCTCGAAGGAGACTGATCCCGACCATGGAGAGACACAAGAGGCCATCGTTAGGAGCAAATCAACACACGGGACCAAAGAGGACATTAATCACTGAGTTGACGCTTTGTTTTCCTAAAATGCCGCAACGCTGTGTTGGGTGATCACTATACAGATTACAACATTGTAAACCCTACATTTCATGAACATAGTCACATACACACTACTTTAGTTAAAGGGAACCTGTCATCAGAAATTTAGCTATAAAGCTAAAAGTTCCCCCCTCTGCAGCTCCTAGGCTGCATTCTAGGAAGCTTCCTATAGTTTTTTTGGCACCTTTTATAACAAAATAATCACTTTGTAAACTGGTACCTTTTCGTATGCAAATTTCTAAAATCGTCCATGGGGGCGGGCTGCCTGGGGTCCGTTGCTGTCCTCCTGCAGATTTACGCCGCCCCCGAATGCTGAATTTCAAAAGCTCAGGATGCCGCCCCTGGGTGCCCGTGGTCCCGCGCATGCGCTGTTCCACTGTAGCGGTGCCGTGCACTGCGTGCACGTGTGACCGCTAGTGACGCTTTGCGCGGGCACGAGGTTATGGGCGGCGCTGTGAGTGTCATCAGTAAGTGCCGCCCATAACCTCGTGACCGCACTTTCCCCTATGACTCCAGCGTTATGCGCAAGCGCTCGCTGGCCAGATGCCCGGACGTCCCCTCCTTCCCATCTATTTCCTGCTGCTGAGCAGGATGGGAAGGAGGTGACGTCCGGTCATCTGGCCAGCGAGCGCTTGCGCATAACGCTGGAGTCATAGGGGAAAGTGCGGTCACGAGGTTATGGGCGGCACTTACTGATGACACTCACAGCGCCGCCCATAACCTCGTGCCCGCGCAAAGCGTCACTAGCGGTCACACGTGCACGCAGTGCACGGCACCGCTACAGTGGAACAGCGCATGCGCGGGACCACGGGCACCCAGGGGCGGCATCCTGAGCTTTTGAAATTCAGCATTCGGGGGCGGCGTAAATCTGCAGGAGGACAGCAACGGACCCCAGGCAGCCCGCCCCCATGGACGATTTTAGAAATTTGCATACGAAAAGGTACCAGTTTACAAAGTGATTATTTTGTTATAAAAGGTGCCAAAAAACTATAGGAAGCTTCCTAGAATGCAGCCTAGGAGCTGCAGAGGGGGGAACTTTTAGCTTTATAGCTAATTTTCTGATGACAGGTTCCCTTTAAGGCCCAATCATCTTCAATGTAGCAAGATAATCATCCCCTGTTTAAAGCCCCTTAAAGGGGACCGGTCACTTGTTATAAACATATATTTTTATTACAATGTGTTATTGCCGCTGTTCTCCTGAATCCTGGGATGTTTTTCTTTTGTTTCTGCGCCTCTCCATTCCTGAGATACGGCCACCAATTCCCTTTATGTGCATGTAGTCTTTTAGGCAACTGGGCGTGGCCATCAGCTCTGCTCTGTGAGACTGGATTTATATACTGGGAATAGGAGGCCATATCTCAGGAATGGAGAGGAGCAGGAACAAAAGGAAAACATCGCCGGATTCAGGAGAACAGCAGCGTTTACACCAGGCAAAAATATGACATATTTACAGCAAATGGCAGGTCCACTTTAATACTGGCCAGAGCAATCTATATGGGAAGGAACCGGTTGTTGTTACCACTATGGGGTGCACCGGGATGATTTTCTAAAGATGTTATTGACAACTGCTGAAAAAAACAGTTGATGAAGCAACTGTCCGACCTCAAACTCAGCGACGTTCTGCCCCTGCGGATACTGTGTCCCCTGTGGATCATGTGTCCCCTGTGGATCATGTGTCCCCTGCGAATCTTGTGTCCCCTGCGGATCCTGTATCCCCTGCGGATCCTGCATCCCCTACTGATCCTGCATCCCCTGCGTATCCTGCGTCCCCTGTGGATCATGTGTCCCCTGCGAATCTTGTGTCCCCTGCGGATCCTGTGTCCCCTGCGGATCCTGCATCCCCTACTGATCCTGCATCCCCTGCGGATCCTGCGTCCCCTGCGGATCCTATGTCCCCTGTGGATCCTGTGTCCCCTGCAGATACTGCGTCCCCTGTGGATCCTGTGTCCCCTGCGGATCCTGCATCCCCTACTGATCCTGCATCCCCTGTGGATCCTGTGTCCCCTGTGGATCCTGTGTCCCCTGCGGATTCTGCATCCCCTACTGATCCTGTGTCCCCTGCGGATCCTGTGTCCCCTACTGATCCTGTGTCCCCTGTGGATTCTGCATCCCCTACTGATCCTGTGTCCCCTGTGGATCCTGTGTCCCCTGTGGATCCTGTGTCCCCTGTGGATCCTGTGTCCCCTGCGGATCCTGTGTCCCCTGCGGATCCTGCGTCCCCTGCGGATCCTGTGTCCCCTGTGGATCCTGTGTCCCCTGCGGATTCTGTGTCCCCTGTGGATCCTGTGGATCATGCGTCCCCTGCGGATCCTGCGTCCCCTCGGAACCTGCGTCCCCTGCGGATCCTGCGTCCCCTGCGGATCCTGCGTCCCCTGTGGATCCTGTGTCCCCTGTGGATCCTGTGTCCCCTGCGAATCCTGCGTCCCCTGTGGATCCTGTGTACCCTGCGGATCCTGCGTCCCCTGTGGATCCTGCGTCCCCTGTGGATCCTGCGTCCCCTGTGGATCCTGTGTCCCCTGCGGATCCTGTGTCCCCTGCAGATCCGGTGTCCCGGGTGCAGGTGTTTTCCTCCTTCCCTATCTGTGTAACGCCTGCTTACCTCGCTTCGAGCGTCGCTCTGTCCATCTGTACCCGTCTCGGCCATGTTGGAGCGCTCGTTGGCTCCGGTCTCGCTCATTCTTCGCCTCGTAGCTTCTCTACATACAATGTCTTCTCTCCTGGAAAGTTCTGCAGCTGCAGATCCCTTTTTGCTTCTTCCTTCCTAAATCTTCAGGCAGCAGCTTTCATTCTGTAGAGAAGTGAGAGGATGGGTTATCGCTCTGGGGCCAGACGTGACCTTTCGGTGTCAGGCAGAGGCTGCACAGTATCCCAGGTACGGCACAAAGCCAATGCTGTGGTCTCAGAATACGCTGTCAGGTATGCTTAGATGGGAAATAACACTAATTCTGGACATTACGTGACTTGTGTCCGTCATTTTTACCGTCTTCCCCTCCTCAGCCTCTATCTACAGTTCTCAGTTCCCTCTGAGCTGGTGGGTGGAGACGAGCGGCTCTGATGTCTCCTGTACACAGCACACACAGACATGGCGGATTCCCGCTCTCCTGTCGCTTTGTGTCTCACCGTCAGATGCAGCAGCAGTGAGGACGCTGTGCACACCTCCCAACCGGCCAGAATTCACAATTTGGGGAGTTGTCCCACTGTCCCGGGGTGTTGGGGGTATGCCCCGACATCAAATGTATCTGTGTCACCCGGACACAGATACAGTTGAACGCAATGGCGGAGCAGGGAACCATCACAACCCCGCTCCATCATTCCATCTGGACAAACTGAAGGACCTACAAGGTCGGTCAAGTCATGTGACTAAGGCAGCATGGAGCAGCGCAGCAGCAGCGGGGCAGGGGGTGAGCCACACACAGGCTGTGTGTATATGTAGAGAGGAAATGTGGGGCATCATACTGTGTGTATGTGTGGGGGGGTAATGTGGGGCATCATACTGTGTGTATGTGTGGGGGGGTAATGTGGGGCATCACACTGTGTGTCTGTGTGGGGGGGTAATGTGGGGCATCACACTGTGTGTATGTGTGGGGGGGTAATGTGGGGCATCACACTGTGTGTATGTGTGGGGGGGTAATGTGGGGCATCACACTGTGTGTCTGTGTGGGGGGGTAATGTGGGGCATCACACTGTGTGTATGTGTGGGGGGGTAATGTGGGGCATCACACTGTGTGTATGTGTGGGGGGGGTAATGCGGGGCATCATACTGTGTGTATGTGTAGGGGGGGTAATGCGGGGCATCATACTGTGTGTATGTGTGGGGGGGGTAATGCGGGGCATCATACTGTGTGTATGTGTGGGGGGGGTAATGTGGGGCATCACACTGTGTGTATATGTAGAGAGGTAATGCGGGGCATCATACTGTGTGTACGTGTAGGGAGGTAATGTGGGGCATCATACTGTGTGTATGTGTGGGGGGGTAATGTGGGGCATCATACTGTGTGTATATGTAGGGGGGTAATGTGGGGCATTATACTGTGTGTATATGTAGGGGGGTAATGTGGGGCATCACACTGTTTGTATATGTAGAGAGGTAATGTGGGGCATCACACTGTGTGTATGTGTAGGGAGGTAATGTGGGGCATCACACTGTGTGTATATGTAGAGAGGTAATGTGGGGCATCACACTGTGTGTATGTGTGGGGGGGTAATGTGGGGCATCATACTGTGTGTATGTGTGGGGGGGTAATGTGGGGCATCATACTGTGTGTATGTGTGTGGGGGGTAATGTGGGGCATCATACTGTGTGTATATGTAGAGAGGTAATGTGGGGCATCACACTGTGTGTATGTGTAGGGAGGTAATGTGGGGCATCACACTGTGTGTATATGTAGAGAGGTAATGTGGGGCATCATACTGTGTGTATGTGTGGGGGGGTAATGTGGGGCATCATACTGTGTGTATATGTAGAGAGGTAATGTGGGGCATCATACTGTGTGTATGTGTAGGGAGGTAATGTGGGGCATCATACTGTGTGTATGTGTAGGGGGATACTGTGGGGCATCATACTGTGTGTACGTGTAGGGGGGTAATGTGGGGCATCATACTGTGTGTATATGTAGAGCGGTACTGTGGGGCATCACACTGTGTGTATGTGTAGGGGGGTAATGTGGGGCATCACACTGTGTGTATATGTAGAGGGGTACTGTGGGGCATCACACTGTGTGTATATGTAGGGGGGTAATGTGGGGCATCACACTGTGTGTATGTGTGGGGGGGTAATGTGGGGCATCACACTGTGTGTATGTGTGGGGGGGGTAATGCGGGGCATCATACTGTGTGTATGTGTGGGGGGGGTAATGCGGGGCATCATACTGTGTGTATGTGTGGGGGGGGTAATGCGGGGCATCATACTGTGTGTATGTGTGGGGGGGGTAATGCGGGGCATCATACTGTGTGTATGTGTGGGGGGGGTAATGTGGGGCATCACACTGTGTGTATATGTAGAGAGGTAATGCGGGGCATCATACTGTGTGTACGTGTAGGGAGGTAATGTGGGGCATCATACTGTGTGTATGTGTGGGGGGGTAATGTGGGGCATCATACTGTGTGTATATGTAGGGGGGTAATATGGGGCATTATACTGTGTGTATGTGTAGGGGGGTAATGTGGGGCATCATACTGTGTGTATATGTAGGGGGGTAATGTGGGGCATCACACTGTGTGTATATGTACTACTAACCAAAATACCACAATGTTTGTCTGCTATTTCATCCTTCTTCTCTGCACGATTCCTAAAACTTAACATGGACAAAACAGAGTTCATTGTCTTTCCTCCTCCTCACTCATCTCCTCCAACAAGCCTTTCCATCAAACTTGATGGTTGCTCACTCACCCCAGTCTCACAAGCTCGTTGCCTTGGAGTGACCCTCGACTCTGCTCTATCCTTCAAGCCACACATCCAAGCCCTCTTCACCTCATGCCGATTACAACTCAAAAATATCTCCCGGATCCGTGCTTTTCTTAACCAAGAATCTGCAAAAACATTAGTGCATGCCCTCATCATCTCCCGCCTCGACTACTGCAACCTCCTGCTCTCTGGCCTCCCTTCCAACACTCTTGCACCCCTCCAATCTATCCTAAACTCTGCAGCCCGCTTAATCCACCTCTCCCCTCGCTACTCCCCAGCCTCGCCACTCTGCCAATCCCTTCATTGGCTTCCCATCGCCCAACGACTCCAGTTCAAAACATTAACCATGACATACAAAGCCATGCACAACCTGTCTCCTCCCTACATCTGTGACCTAGTCTCCCGGTACCTACCTGCACGCAACCTCAGATCCTCACAAGATCTCCTTCTCTACTCCTCTCTTATCTCCTCTTCCCACAATCGTGTACAAGATTTCTCCCGTGCATCCCCCATACTCTGGAACGCTCTACCTCAGCACATCAGACTCTCCCCTACCGTGGAAAGCTTCAAGAGGAACCTCAAGACCCACCTCTTCCAACAAGCCTACAACCTACAATAGCCCTCAGCCCAGTAGACCACTGCGCAACCAGCTCTGTCCTCACCTATTGTACCATCACCCATTCCCTGTAGACTGTGAGCCCTCGCGGGCAGGGTCCTCTCTCCTCCTATACCAGTCTGTCTTGTACTGTTAATGATTGTTGTACATATACCCTCTTTCACTTGTAAAGCGCCATGGAATAAATGGCGCTATAATAATAAATAATAATAATAATAATGTAGAGAGGTAATGTGGGGCATCACACTGTGTGTATGTGTAGGGAGGTAATGTGGGGCATCACACTGTGTGTATATGTAGAGAGGTAATGTGGGGCATCATACTGTGTGTATGTGTGGGGGGGGTAATGTGGGGCATCATACTGTGTGTATATGTAGAGAGGTAATGTGGGGCATCATACTGTGTGTATGTGTAGGGAGGTAATGTGGGGCATCACACTGTGTGTATATGTAGAGGGGTACTGTGGGGCATCACACTGTGTGTATATGTAGAGGGGTACTGTGGGGCATCATACTGTGTGTATATGTAGAGGGGTACTGTGGGGCATCACACTGTGTGTATATGTAGAGGGGTACTGTGGGGCATCACACTGTGTGTATATGTAGAGGGGTAATGTGGGGCATCATACTGTGTGTATATGTAGGGGGGTAATGTGGGGCATCACACTGTGTGTATATGTAGAGGGGTACTGTGGGGCATCATACTGTGTGTATGTGTAGGGGGGGTAATGTGGGGCATCATACTGTGTGTATATGTAGAGGGGTACTGTGGGGCATCACACTGTGTGTATATGTAGAGGGGTACTGTCGGGCATCATACTGTGTGTATGTGTAGGGAGGTAATGTAAGGCATCACACTGTGTGTATGTGTAGGGAGGTAATGTGGGGCATCACACTGTGTGTACGTGTAGGGGGATATTGTGGGGCATCACACTGTGTGTATATGTAGGGGGATACTGTGGGGCATCATACTGTGTGTATGTGTGTGGGGGTAATGTGGGGCATCATACTGTGTGTACGTGTAGGGAGGTAATGTGGGGCATCACACTGTGTGTATGTGTGTGGGGGTACTGTGAGGCATCATACTGTGTGTATATGTAGAGAGGTAATGTGGGGCATCACACTGTGTGTATATGTAGGGGGGGTACTGTGGGGCATTATACTGTGTGTATATGTAGGGGGGTACTGTGGGGCATTATACTGTGTGTATGTGTGGGGGGTACTGTGGGGCATTATACTGTGTGTATGTGTGGGGGGGTACTGTGAGGCATCATACTGTGTGTATATGTAGAGAGGTAATGTGGGGCATCACACTGTGTGTATATGTAGGGGGGGTACTGTGGGGCATTATACTGTGTGTATATGTAGGGGGGGTACTGTGGGGCATTATACTGTGTGTATGTGTGGGGGGGGTACTGTGGGGCATCATACTGTGTGTATATGTAGGGGGGTACTGTGGGGCATTATACTGTGTGTATGTATGGGGGGGTACTGTGGGGCATTATACTGTGTGTATGTGTGGGGGGGGTACTGTGAGGCATCATATTGTGTGTATGTGTGGGGGGGTACTGTGGGGCATTATACTGTGTGTATGTGTGGGGGGGTACTGTGGGGCATTATACTGTGTGTATGTGTGGGGGGTACTGTGGGGCATTATACTGTGTGTATATGTAGGGGGGTACTGTGGGGCATCATACTGTGTGTATGTGTGGGGGGGTACTGTGGGGCATTATACTGTGTGTATGTGTGGGGGGTACTGTGGGGCATTATACTGTGTGTATATGTAGGGGGGTACTGTGGGGCATCATACTGTGTGTATGTGTGGGGGGTACTGTGGGGCATTATACTGTGTGTATATGTAGGGGGGTACTGTGGGGCATCATACTGTGTGTATGTGTGGGGGGGTACTGTGGGGCATTATACTGTGTGTATGTGTGGGGGGGTACTGTGGGGCATTATACTGTGTGTATATGTAGGGGGGTAGGGGGGTACTGTGGGGCATCATACTGTGTGTATGTGTGGGGGGGTACTGTGGGGCATTATACTTTGTGTATGTGTGGGGGGGGTACTGTGTGGCATTATATTGTGTGTATGTGTGGGGGGGTACTGTGGGGCATTATACTGTGTGTATGTGTGGGGGGGTACTGTGAGGCATCATACTGTGTGTATGTGTGGGGGGGTACTGTGGGGCATTATACTGTGTGTATGTGTGGGGGGTACTGTGAGGCATCATACTGTGTATATGTAGGGGGGTACTGTGGGGCATCATACTGTGTGTATGTGTAGGGGGATACTGTGGGGCATCATACTGTGTGTATGTGTAGGGGGATACTGTGGGGCATCATACTGTGTGTATGTGTGGGGGGGCGTACTGTGGGGCATTATACTGTGTGTATGTGTGGGGGGTACTGTGGGGCATTATATTGTGTGTATGTGTGGGGGGTACTGTGGGGCATTATACTGTGTGTATGTGTGGGGGGGTACTGTGGGGCATCATACTGTGTGTATGTGTGGGGGGGTACTGTGGGGCATCATACTGTGTGTATGTGTGGGGGGGTACTGTGAGGCATCATACTGTGTGTATGTGTGGGGGGGTACTGTGAGGCATCATACTGTGTGTATGTGTGGGGGGGTACTGTGAGGCATCATACTGTGTGTATGTGTGGGGGGGTACTGTGGGGCATTATACTGTGTGTATGTGTGGGGGGTACTGTGGGGCATTATACTGTGTGTATGTGTGGGGGGTACTGTGGGGCATTATACTGTGTGTATGTGTGGGGGGTACTGTGGGGCATTATACTGTGTGTATGTGTGGGGGGGGTAACACTCTTTGCAACATTTAGAGATTTATTTGACAGCAGCCGCATGGATTATAATAAGAAACAATGGTCTAGAGATGTTTGACTTCTGCACCAGCTCTTTGTGTCGGCCGCTAGCCGCTCCCCTCCATAGAATGTTATGAGCACCAGCTCTCTGTGTCGGCCTCTAGCTCCTCCCCTCCATAGAATGTTATGAGCACCAGCTCTCTGTGTCGGCCGCTAGCCCCTCCCCTCCATAGAATGTTATGAGCACCAGCTCGCTGTGTCGGCCTCTAGCTCCTCCCACCCCATAGAATCTTATGAGCACCAACTGTCATTTCCTTTCTCAGTAATTCCCGGAATACACATTTTAGTGATGGATTGAAAGTGACTCATTCGTTCGGAAGAGGAAAGAAGTGGCTTCTCTGATGAGATATACTACAAAGTGTGTAAGCCCTCTCGCGGAGTGGTAGCACAGACACAGCAGTCTCTTTAGTGGTGGTAACTTTAGTTTA
The DNA here is from genome assembly GCF_048569485.1 of Anomaloglossus baeobatrachus. Taxonomy (NCBI): domain Eukaryota; kingdom Metazoa; phylum Chordata; class Amphibia; order Anura; family Aromobatidae; genus Anomaloglossus; species Anomaloglossus baeobatrachus. Next base: position 22,083,376 of record NC_134361.1, read on the forward strand.
CTCCCTTTAAGCATCTCAGCAACAACTCCCGTCTTTGTAGTCAGTCGTCTCGCCCCGGCCTCTTCTGACCACTCTAGTGACTGTCTAATTCTTGGGCCCCTTCACTCCGGGATGACTTCTCGGCCGGCAGTCAGGCAGTCTCTCACTCTCTCTATGTCTTTGCACTTGTCACATTAGTGGCTCACTCCTCACTCGTACGGTCACTCCTGGCCTGCTCACCTGGATATTTGCTCATCATCTCTTTCAGGCGTTCATCACTCTCCTGTCTCCTCAATGTCAGCCATTGCCCTCCCTCAAGACCCCATTTCCCTGCTTGTCTTACTATGAAGACAGAACTCTACATGGTCTGTTTCTTTTTCATCTTCTTACCGTATGACGTCTTCTTCCACCAGGGACACTCACAGAGGTAATCTCTCCCCAACCAGGTAACATAGCTCCCCACTATCCACGTTACCACCAGGGACACTCACAGAGGTAATCTCTCCCCAACCAGGTAACATAGCTCCACACTTTCCATGTTACCATCACTCGCAGAGGTAATCTCCCCAACCAGGTAACATAGCTCCACACTATCCATGTTACTACTAGGGACACTCACAGAGGTACTCTCTCCCCAACCAGGTAACATAGCTCAACACTATCCATGTTACCATCACTCGCAGAGGTAATCTCCCCAACCAGGTAACATAGCTCCACACTATCCATGTTACCACCAGGGACACTCACATAGGTAATCTCTCCCCAACCAGGTAACATAGCTCCACACTATCCATGTTACCACCAGGGACACTCACAGAGGTAATCTCTCCCCAACCAGGTAACATAGCTCCACACTATCCATGTTACCATCACTCGCAGAGGTAATCTCCCCAACCAGGTAACATAGCTCCACACTATCCATGTTACCACCAGGGACACTCACATAGGTAATCTCTCCCCAACCAGGTAACATAGCTCCACACTATCCATGTTACCACCAGGGACACTCACAGAGGTAATCTCTCCCCAACCAGGTAACATAGCTCCACACTATCCACGTTACTACTAGAGACACTCATAGAGGTAATCTCCCTTCCCATGTAACATAGCTCCAGACTATCCATGTTACCTCTGCAATTGACCCTGGTGGGGAAGTAAGCCCTAATATAATCTAGGCTAGAAACATCTGCCAGTTTCATCAACTCAATCAACCTCTTACTAGGCTGCTGCAGGGCTGGCATGGCCAGAGGTACCACAAGTATCTAAGTGGGACATGGATTGACCAGAGAATGGAAGTTGTCTGACTTTGGTGTTTTCTTGGTTACATTGCTATCGCTCTATATTTGGAGCTCGGCTTTTATGTTTGATAGTTGAGGGCGGCTTCCTCACATTGGGCAATCTATTACACAATGGATTTCTGTAATGATCACTGGTTTGTTTACTGCAGACCTCATCAGTGCCACCCGTGACCGGTCAATATCGAGAAAATTCTGGAAATAGGAACTCCCAATACTTTTAGAATCCCGGGAGAGAATCGTAAGGTCCACGATACAAATTCGGTGGTTTGTTGGGTTTATTCCATTCTTCTACAGCTTACAAGTTAGCAAGAAGAAGGGATGGGGTTTGTTTGCAGTTGATAACCAGGGCCTTGGATAATTTACCCTCCAGGCCACATGCAGCTAAAAATTGCAAAGTAGGACATTATATAGCTGTCGGCTATCTCTGCTATACAGATGCACACTCAGCTCAGCCGAGCATGCATGTGTTCTCAGTAGAAAAATGGGGAAAAGGGTATTTAGTGGCTTTTCTCCCAGTTATAAGTTGAACTCCAGCCGCCCTTTCATTATCACCGTGACGTGTGCCTTGTTGGGAGGCTGCCCCTACAGACATTGGTGGGTTTGGCCACTAACATTTTTGGTGTGTTGCCAGCTTTACTAGCCATAGTGACCCAAGAAAGCCTGTAAGATTAGCAAATGGCAGTAAAGGGATTGAGTGCCAATGAGAACCCGAATACATCATTTGCATTGTGCAGAGAAGCTTCAGCTCAAAGGTCTCATTACGCAACGACTTCACCAAAAACTTCTCTTCTAGACGTGTTGCATAAACCGCGCTACAGATATTACTGTCAACCACATGATGCAGAGAATATGGCCGAGAGCTGCACAGATCCCCACTGACAGCCACAACATGAATGAGAAAGCTTTGAGCGGGACGTATTGTCAAGATCCCTCAACGTGTAGCTCTCTATGTGGAGACCACGGAGGAGTCCAATGGAGAAAGCTAGAGAAGCGACATTCACACCTTGCTTCATTTCCCAATATATAACAGTTTTAGCACCACCAAAGTTTCTGTCGGGTCTTTAGGACACTGAGAAAATTTCTAAAATGATAGGTTCCTTGCCGTTAGGGCAACATTTCTACAAGATTTTGATGTTCGTGTCAAACTACTGAAAGATGCCCAGCAAGGGGACAATAAATCATTGCCCACCTGGGCTACTGCAACCTTCTCTCACCTGGGCTACTACAACCTTCTTCACCTAAGCTACTGCAACCTTCTCACCTGGGATACTGCAACCTTCTCTCACCTGGACTACTGCAACCTTCTCTCACCTGGGCTACTGCAACCTTCTCTCACCTGGGCTACTGCAACCTTCTCTCACCTGGGCTACTGCAACCTTCTCTCACCTGGGCTACTGCAACCTTCTCTCACCTGGGCTACTGCAACCTTCTCTCACCTGGGCTACTGCAACCTTCTCTCACCTGGGCTACTGCAACCTTCTCTCACCTGGGCTACTGCAACCTTCTCTCACCTGGGCTACTGCAACCTTCTCTCACCTGGGCTACTGCAACCTTCTCTCACTTGGACTATTGCAACCTTCTCTCACCTGAACTACTGCAACCTTCTCTCACCTGGGCTACTGCAACCTTCTCTCCCCTGGGCTACTGCAACCTTCTCTCCCCTGGGCTACTGCAACCTTCTCTCACCTGGGCTACAGCAACCTTCTATTACCCGTGCTACTGCAACCTTCTCTCACTTGAACTACTGCAACTTTCTCTCACCTGAACTACTGCAACCTTCTCTCACCTTGGCTACTGCAAGCTTCTCTCACCTGGACTACTGCAACCTTCTCTCACCTGGACTACTGCAACCTTCTCTCACCTGGGCTACTGCAACCTTCTCTCACCTGGGCTACTGCAACCTTCTCTCACCTGGGCTACTGCAACCTTCTCTCACCTGGGCTACTGCAACCTTCTCTGTCACTCTTGCACTTTTTCAATCCTTCCGTAACACTGTTGCCAGGTTAATCATCCTCTCCCTGTGTTACTCCTCTGTCTCCCCGCTCTGCCAATCTCTTCCCTGGCTACAAAGTTTCCAGAGAATTCAGTTCCATAAATTAATAATTTACACAATCTTCCATAAGTGGTCCCCTCCAAAATTCTCTGACCTAATCTCTCTGCCCTTTCTTTGCTCTCCTCTTGTCTGCCCCTCACACAGCCATGTCCAGGGCTCCTCTTGTGCTTTCCTCGTACTCTGGAATTTACTACATGAAACAATTTGATTCTCTCCCAACTTCAAAAACTTCAATCACAACTTCAAAACCCATCTCTCCATAAACGTTAAATGTATTCTCACTACTGCACGTATAGAGAGAAAGAAGAGCCATACTCATCAATGAGCCGGACTCTTTAGGAGTTGTTATGGCAGATGGAGGTTACAGGGGGATTCACAGCTGGATGGGTCAAGTGTGAGGAGGTCATACGGGTCATGCTAAAAGTTGTTTGTGTCTGTGGCTTGTGCAAAAGGAAGCCTGAATAATACAACAAAAGCAAAAAAGATCCATGACGGCAGCTGCACAGAACTGCAGAGGAGGCAAAAAACAGAATCTATATTCCTAGCATCGATTTCATCAACGATCGTGGCTGGAAAAATGAATATATCTATTGAAAAACATTAGATGACGAGACCACCTGCCACATCTCCTGCCACATCTCAGGTTGTGGCTTCTGCTTTACCCCGGAGCTCGGCTTTTGCAGATCGGCTGCTGAGTGTTAGCACAAGCCCGCAACAAGAGAACCGATACAGTCTGCACACAACAGTATAACGAGGGCAAGCTGGCCATGGGCCCCCTCGGGTGACCGGCCCTCGACAGTAGCCCAGATTGCCCTCATTATAATCCCTCTATGGGTACAGACATAAATAGTATAAATCCCCAGTAACTACAGTGCCTTGCGAAAGTATTCAACACCCCCCCTTCCCCCTTGGCTTTTTCCCTATTTTGTTACATTACAACCTGTGTTTAAATATTTTTATGGGGGAAAAAAAAGAAATAAAAATTGCCATGTTCATTTGTGTTCACCCCATTTGCCATGAAGCCCCTAAAAATTTCTAGTGTAAGCATTGCCCTCATAAGTCACATGCTTAGTGACAGAAGGTCCACCTGTGTGCAAGCTAAGAGTCCTGAGTCTGTCAGTATAGAGAGCTCTTTTCTGAACGGCAATTGAGGCTGCAACACCATTATGCAGATTGCAAAACTAACCAAACAACACCATCAAGACCAAGGAGATCTCCAAACAACACCATGAAGACCAAAAAGATCTCCAAACAACACCATGAAGACCAAGGAGATCTACAAACAACACCATGAAGACCAAGGAGATCTCCAAATATAACCATGAAGATAAAATGTGATCCCCAAACAACACCATGAAGACAAACAAGATCTCCAAACTAAACCATAAAGACTAAGGAGATCTACAAACAACACCATAAAGGTCGAGGAGATCTCCAAACAACACCATGAAGGCCAATGAGATCTCCAAACAACACCATGAAGGCCAATGAGATCTCCAAACAACACCATGAAGTCCAATGAGATCTCCAAACAACACCATGAAGACCAAGGAGATCTCCACACAACACCATGAAGACCAAGGTGATCTCCAAATATAACCATGAAGATAAAGGTGATCCCCAAACAACACCATGAAGACAAACAAGATCTCCAAACTACACCATGAAGACCAAGGTGATCTCCAAATATAACCATGAAGACCAAGGTGATCCCCAAACAACACCATGAAGACAAACAAGATCTCCAAACTACACCATGAAGACCAAGGAGATCTCCAAACAAGTCTGAAACAAAGTGGTGAGAAGTACAAGTCAGGGTTGGGTTCTAAAAAAAATATCCTAATCTCTGATGATCCCCTGGAGGACCATCAAATCCAGTGTCATCAAATGGAAAGAATATGGTACCACAACAAACCTGCCAAGAGCATCCACCCTCCAAAACTCTCAGCCCCGGTAAGGAAGGCATTAATCAGAGAGGCAGCACAGAGACAGCACGAAAGGTAACCCCGAAGGAGCTGCAGAGTTCCCAAGCAGAGACTGCAGTATCTGTCCATACGACCACAATAAGCCGTACACTCTATAGATCCGGCCTTTATGGAAGGGAGGCCAAAAAAAAGCATTTACTTCCAGCCAAAATTTGGAAGACTTGATTTGATTTTGCCAAAGTATAGATTACTACAAGGAATGGAGGCCGCCTGTATGATGAGTAATGGAGGCCGCCCGTATGATGAGTAATGGAGGCCGCCTGTATGATGAGTAATGGAGGCCGCCCGTATGATGAGTAATGGAGGCCGCCCGTATGATGAGTAATGGAGGCCGCCCGTATGATGAGTAATGGAGGCCGCCCGTATGATGAGTAATGGAGGCCGCCCGTATGATGAGAGGTTGAAAAAGTTAGATATGTTTAGCTTAGAAAAAAAGACGTCTCAGAGGAGATCTCATTTATATGTATAAATACATGTGTGGTCAATATAAAGGACTGGCACATGACTTATTTCTTCCAAAGACAATACTAAGGACCAGGGGGCACTCACTGCGAGTGGAAGAAAAGCGACAGCTAAATAGGAAAGGGTTCTTTACAGTTAGAGCAGTCAGACTGTGGAATGCCGACCACAAGAGGTAGTAATGGCAGATACTATAACAGCTTTTAAAAAAGGGCTGGATGATTTCCTCAGTACACAACATTGTTGGTTATAAGTGACTTAAGGCTACTTTACACGCTGCGATATCGGTCCCGATATCGCTAGTGTGGGTACCCGCCCCCATCTGTTGCGCGACACGGGCATATCGCTGCCCGTGCCGCACAACATCGCCCAGAGCCGTCACACATACTTACCTGTCCGGCGACGTCGCTGTGACCGGCGAACCGCCTCCTTTCTAAGGGGGCGGTCCGTGCGGCGTCACAGCGACGTCACTGAACCGCCGCCCAATCGCAGCGGAGGGGCGGAGATGAGCGGGACGTAACATCCCGCCCACCTCCTTCCTTCCACATAGCGGCCGGGAGGCAGGTAGGGAGACGTTCCTCGCTCCTGCGGCGTCACACGCAGCGATGTGTGATGCCGCAGGAACGAGGAACAACCTCGTTACTGCTGAAGTAACGATAATTGGGAATGGACCCCCGTGTCGCCGATTAGCGATTTTTCACTGTTTTGCAACGATGCAAAATCGCTAATCGATGTCACACGCAACGGCATCGCTAATGCGGCCGGATGTGCGTCACGAATTCCGTGACCCCAACGACTCCGCATTAGCGATGTCGTAGCGTGTAAAGCCCCCTTTAGGGACAAAATGTAGAACTGGTGGAGGAAGGGGGAACTAGATGGACCTAGGTCTTTTTTCAACCTATGTAACTATGTAACTATATTTGGAGGAAGGTGCTGTGGTGAGAGGAGACCAAAACTGAACTTTTTGGCCACCAAGGTAAATGCTATGTCTGGCACCAAACCAACACAGTTCATCATAACAAGAACACCATCCCCACAGTGAGACATGGTGGTGGCAGCATCATGCTGTGGGGATGTTTTTTGGCAGCAGGGACAGGGAAAATAGTCTGAGTCGAAGGGAAGATGGATGATGTGAAATACAGGAATATTATTGAGCAAAACCTGTTTCAGTCCCTCAGAGATTTGAGACTGGGACGGAGATTCTTCTTCCAACAAGACAATGACCCAAATATACTGCTAAAGCAACACTCGAGTGGTTTAAGGGGAAATATGTAAATGTATTGGAGTGGCCGAGTCACAGCCCAGACCTTAATCCAATGGAGAATCTGTGGACACACTTGAAGGCTGCTGCTCACCAGAAGATACATCTATCTTGAAGGAGCTGGAGTGGTTTTATCTTGGTCAAAAATCCCAGTGGTAAGATGTGGAAAGCTCATAGAGACTTCTCCAAAGAGACTTGCAGCTGTAACTGCCGTAAAAGGAGTCTCTACAGAGTACGGACTTTAGGGGGGTGAATAGTTTTGCACTCTGAAGATTTCAGTTATTTTGTCCTGTATATTGTTTGCTTCACAATAAAAAGAAAACCAAATGTTCACAGTTGTCGGCATGTTCTCTACATGACCTGACACAAACCCTCAAAGAAAATAGTGAAGTCCAGGTTGTGCGGTAGCAAAACACAAAAAATAGCAAGGGGGGGGGGGTGAATATTATTGCAAGACATGGTAATGGGGGTGGTAAGGCGAAGGTACAGACTTTAGGGGTGCGGTGTCCTACGCGCTGGTCTGGTTGTACCTCTCACCCCAGATTCCTATAGGTACCGTATATATATATGAGATGCCTGCGACGTCCTCCGCTCTTGTGGACCGTCCGTCCATTATTCCCCTGAGCGGTGGCTGATCTGATCTCGGTGGTTAGCTGCAGATTAGCTCTAGTATTTCCTGAGCCGCTCTCTATCTATCTGTATCTAGAGGAGCTCGCGGCTGCGGTCAGTATAGTATATAGGGGACAGTACAGCATATACAGCATCGGCCTCACCTCGCTATGTTCATCGCCCGAGTCCGGAGCCGTCTCTTCGCTGTCTCTGCTTCTTACTAAAAGCTGTCGCTTCCCCCAACGCCTCTTCTTCCGCTCGTTCTCTTCCTCTTTTCTTCCTGTCTTCCTCTCTCTGCTTCTCTTTCTTTTTAAAATCTGTCATTTACCCCCCCCCCCCTCACTTTCTCCAGCTTTGTTGTGAGTTCACTTAACCCCATCATGGGCACCCCCGTATGTGGCACCCCCGTATGTGGCACCCCCGTATGTGGCACCCCCGTATATGCCACCCCTGTATGTGGCACCCCCGTATGTGGCACCCCCGTATGTGCCACCCCCGTATGTGGCACCCCCGTATGTGGCACCCCCGTATGTGGCACCCCCGTATGTGTCACCCTTGTATATGCCACCACCGTATGTGTCACCCCTGTATATGCCACCCCCGTATGTGTCACCCCTGTATATGTCCCCCCCGTATGTGTCACCCCCGTATGTGTCACCCCTGTATGTGGCACCCCCGTATGTGTCACCTCTGTATGTGGCACCCCCGTATATGTCACCCCTGTATGTGGCACCCCCGTATGTGTCACCCCTGTATGTGGCACCCCCGTATATGTCACCCCTGTATGTGGCACCCCCGTATGTGGCACCCCCGTATGTGGGACCCCCGTATGTGGCACCCCTGTATATGCCACCACCGTATGTGTCACCCCTGTATATGCCACCCCCGTATGTGTCACCCCTGTATATGCCACCCCCGTATGTGTCACCCCCGTATGTGTCACCCCCAATTTTATACAACCCTAGCTCTGCTCACCAATGTCATGGGCCACTCTGATCCCGCAGTCTCTCAGAGGTCTCTTGTGGTCCATGAGTCTCTCTCATCTGCCTTTCTCTTGGTGTTGGAGGTCTCTCGCCTTCCCCTCTCTCTAGCCTGCCTCTCTCTAGCCTGCCTCTCTCTTCTGCTTCCCTCTCTCGCCTGCCTCTCTCTAGCCTGCCTCTCTCTTCTGCTTCCCTCTCTCGCCTGCCTCTCTCTAGCCTGTCTGTCTCTTGCTGTTGGAGGTCTCTCGCCTGCCTCTCTCTCCTGCCTCTCTCTCATGCTGTCTCTCTCTCGTACTGTCTCTCTCTTGACTGCTTATCTAGGGCTGCCTATATCTTGGGCTGTCTCTCTCCTGCTCTCTCTCCCTGACTATATCGCTCTTGCGCTGTCTCTCTTTGGGGCTGTCTCTCTCCGTGTTTGTCTCGTGTTTGCTTGTGGGCCGCCTCTTTACCTGGCTGCCTCTTTCTCTCAGGCTGCCTCTCTCCCTGGCTGTCTCTGCCTGAGGCTGTCTCTTTATCTTGGGCTGACACTCTCAATGGCTGTCAATCTTAGGCTGTCTCTCTCTCTCAGCTGTCTCTCAGGCGGTCTCTCTCGGACTGTCTCTCTCCAGGGCTGTCTGTCTCCCTGGCTGTCTCTCTCTGGGGCTGTGTCGTTGAGGCTGTTTCTCTCCCAGGTTGTCTCTCTCTTCGGCTGTCTCTCTCTGGCAGTCTCTTTGGCGGTCTTTCTCAGGTGGTCTCTCTGGTGGTCTCTCTGGTGGTCTCTCTCCCTGGTGGTCTCTCTTGCAGTCTCTCTCTGTCTCTCTCTCTGGCTGTCTCTCTCTCTGGCGGTCTCTTTGGCGGTCTCTCTCTGGCGGTCTCTTTGGCGGTCTCTCTCAGGTGGTCTCTCTGGCGGTCTCTCTCTCTGGTGGTCTCTCTTGCAGTCTCTTTGTCTCTCTCTCTGGCTGTCTCTTTCTCTGGCTGTCTCTCTCCCGGGCTGTCTCTCTAGCTGTCTCTCTCTCTGGCGGTCTCTCTGTCTCTCCCTGGTGGTCTCCCTGGCGGTCTCTCTCTTTGGCAGTCTCTCTGGCTGTCTCTCTCTCTGGCGGTCTCTCTGTCTCTCCCTGGTGGTCTCCCTGGCGGTCTCTCTCTCTGGCGGTCTTTCTGGCTGTCTCTCTCTCTGGCGGTCTCTCTCTTGGGCTGTCTCTCTAGCTGTCTCTCTCTGGCGGTCTTTCTATCTGGCAGTCTCTCTCTCTAGCAGTCTCTCTGTCTCTCCCTGGCGGTCTCTCTCTCTGGAGGTCTCTCTGGCGGTCTCTCTGGCTGTCTCTCTCTCTGGCAGTCTCTGTGGTGGTCTCTCTCTCAGGTGGTCTCGCTCTCTGGCGGTCTCTCTTGCTGTGTCTCTCCCTGGCTGTCTCTCTCCCTGGTGGTCTCTCTTGCTGTCTCTTACTCTGGCTGTCTCTCTCGCTGTCTCTCTCACTGGCTGTCTCTCTCTTTGGCAGTCTCGCTCTCTGGCAGTCTCACTCTCTGGCTGTCTCGCTCTCTCTCTGGCTGTCTCTCTCTCTGGCTGTCTCTCTCTCTGGCTGTCTCGCTCTCTGGCGGTCTCGCTCTCTGGCGGTCTCTCTCTGGCTGTCTCTCTCTCTCTGGCTCTCTCTCTGGCTGTCTCTCTGGCGGTCTCTCTGGCGGTCTCTCTGGCGGTCTCTCTCTCAGGTGGTCTCTCTGGCTGTCTCTCTCTCTTGCTGTCTCTCTCTGGCAGTCTCTCTCTCTGGCGGTCTCTCTCTCTGGCGGTCTCTCTTGCTGTCTCTGTCTCTGGCTGTCTCTCTCTCTGGCTCTCTCTCTCTGGCGGTCTCTCTCTCTGGCGGTCTCTCTCCCTGGCGGTCTCTCTGGCTCTCTCTCTCTCTCTGGCGGTCTCTCTCTCTGGCGGTCCCTCTCTCTGGCGGTCTCTCTCTCTGGCGGTCTCGCTCTCTGGCTGTCTCGCTCTCTGGCTGTCTCGCTCTCTGGCTATCGCTCTCTGGCTGTCTCGCTCTCTGGCTGTCTCGCTCTCTGGCTGTCTCTCTCTGGCGGTCTCTCTCTCTGGCGGTCTCTCTGGCGGTCTCGCGCTCTGGCAGTCTTGCTCTCTGGCAGTCTCGCTCTCTGGCAGTCTCGCTCTCTGGCAGTCTCGCTCTCTCTCTGGCTGTCTCTCTCTCTGGCTGTCTCTCTCTCTGGCTGTCTCTCTCTCTGGCGGTCCCTCTCTCTGGCGGTCTCTCTCTCTGGCGGTCTCGCTCTCTGGCTGTCTCGCTCTCTGGCTGTCTCGCTCTCTGGCTGTCTCGCTCTCTGGCTGTCTCGCTCTCTGGCTGTCTCGCTCTCTGGCTGTCTCTCTCTGGCGGTCTCTCTCTCTGGCGGTCTCTCTCTCTGGCGGTCTCTCTGGCAGTCTTGCTCTCTGGCAGTCTCGCTCTCTGGCAGTCTCGCTCTCTGGCAGTCTCGCTCTCTCTCTGGCTGTCTCTCTCTCTGGCTGTCTCTCTCTCTGGCGGTCTCTCTCTCTGGCGGTCCCTCTCTCTGGCGGTCTCTCTCTCTGGCGGTCTCGCTCTCTGGCTGTCTCGCTCTCTGGCTGTCTCGCTCTCTGGCTGTCGCTCTCTGGCTGTCTCGCTCTCTGGCTGTCTCGCTCTCTGGCTGTCTCGCTCTCTGGCTGTCTCTCTCTGGCGGTCTCTCTCTCTGGCGGTCTCTCTCTCTGGCGGTCTCTCTGGCGGTCTCGCGCTCTGGCAGTCTTGCTCTCTGGCAGTCTCGCTCTCTGGCAGTCTCGCTCTCTGGCAGTCTCGCTCTCTCTCTGGCTGTCTCTCTCTCTGGCTGTCTCTCTCTCTGGCTGTCTCTCTCTCTGGCGGTCTCGCTCTCTGGCGGTCTCGCTTTCTGGCTGTCTCTCTCTGGCTGTCTCTCTCTCTGGCTCTCTCTCTGGCTGTCTCTCTGGCGGTCTCTCTGGCGGTCTCTCTCTCAGGTGGTCTCTCTGGCTGTCTCTCTCTCTGGCTGGCTGTCTCTCTCTCTGGCTGTCTCGCTCTCTGGCGGTCTCTCTTGCTGTCTCTCTCTCTGGCGGTCTCTCTCTCTGGCGGTCTCTCTGGCTGTCTCTCTCTCTGGCGGTCTCTCTGGCTCTCTCTCTCTGGTGGTCTCTCTCTCTGGCGGTCTCTCTCTCTGGCGGTCTCTCTCTCTGGCGGTCTTTCTCTCTGGCGGTCTCTCTGGCTGTCTCGCTCTCTGGCTGTCTCTCTCTGGCTGTCTCTCTCTGGCTGTCTCGCTCTCTGGCTGTCTCGCTCTCTGGCGGTCTCTCTCTCTGGCGGTCTCTCTGGCGGTCTCTCTGGCGGTCTTTCTCTATGGCTGTCTCTCTCTCTGGTGCTCTCTCTCTCTGGCGGTCTTTCTGGCTATCTCTATCTCTGGCTGTCTCTCTCTCTGGCGGTCTCTCTGGCGGTCTCTCTCTCTGGCGGTCTCTCTGGCTGTCTCTCTCTCTCTGGCGGTCTCTCTGGCTGTCTCTCTCTCTGGCGGTCTCTCTGGCGGTCTCTCTCTCTGGCGGTCTCTCTGGCTGTCTCTCTCTCTCTGGCGGTCTCTCTGGCTGTCTCTCTCTCTGGCGGTCTCTCTGGCGGTCTCTCTCTCTGGTGGTCTCTCTGGCGGTCTCTCTCTCTGGTGGTCTCTCTCTCTGGCGGTCTCTCTGGCTGTCTCTCTCTCTGGCGGTCTCTCTGGCTGTCTCTCTCTCTGGCGGTCTCTCTCTCTGGCGGTCTCGCTTTCTGGCGGTCTCTCTCTGGCTGTCTCTCTCTCTGGCGGTCTCTCTGGCGGTCTCTCTGGCGGTCTCTCTGGCGGTCTCTCTCTCTCTGGCGGTCTCTCTGGCTGTCTCTCTCTCTGGCGGTCTCTCTCACTGGCGGTCTTTCTCTCTGGCGGTCTCTCTGGCTGTCTCGCTCTCTGGCTGTCGCTCTCTGGCTGTCTCGCTCTCTGGCTGTCTCGCTCTCTGGCTGTCTCTCTCTGGCTGTCTCGCTCTCTGGCTGTCTCGCTCTCTGGCGGTCTCTCTCTCTGGCGGTCTCTCTGGCGGTCTCTCTGGCGGTCTTTCTCTATGGCTGTCTCTCTCTCTGGTGGTCTCTCTCTCTGGCGGTCTCTCTGGCGGTCTCTCTGGCTGTCTCTCTCTCTCTGGCGGTCTCTCTGGCTGTCTCTCTGGCGGTCTCTCTCTCTGGCGGTCTCTCTGGCTGTCTCTCTCTCTGGCGGTCTCTCTCTCTGGCGGTCTCTCTCTCTGGCGGTCTCTCTGGCTGTCTCTCTCTCTGGCGGTCTCTCTGGCTGTCTCTCTCTCTGGCTGTCTCTCTCTCTGGCGGTCTCTCTCTCTGGCGGTCTCTCTGGTTGTCTCTCTCTCTGGCGGTCTCTCTGGCTGTCTCTCTCTCTGGCTGTCTCTCTCTCTGGCGGTCTCTCTCTATGGCGGTCTCTCTCTCTGGCTGTCTCTCTCTCTCTGGCGGTCTCTCTGGCTGTCTCTCTCTCTGGCGGTCTCTCTGGCGGTCTCTCTCTGGCGGTCTCTCTGGCTGTCTCTCTCTCTGGCGGTCTCTCTGGCTGTCTCTCTCTCTGGCGGTCTCTCTCTCTGGCGGTCTCTCTCTCTGGCGGTCTCTCTGGCTGTCTCTCTCTCTGGCGGTCTCTCTCTCTGGCGGTCTCTCTCTCTGGCTGTCTCTCTCTCTCTGGCGGTCTCTCTGGCTGTCTCTCTCTCTGGCGGTCTCTCTGGCGGTCTCTCTCTGGCGGTCTCTCTGGCTGTCTCTCTCTCTGGCGGTCTCTCTGGCTGTCTCTCTCTCTGGCGGTCTCTCTCTCTGGCGGTCTCTCTGGCTGTCTCTCTCTCTGGCGGTCTCTCTCTCTGGCGGTCTCTCTCTCTGGCGGTCTCTCTCTCTGGCGGTCTCTCTGGCGGTCTCTCTCTCTGGCGGTCTCTCTCTGGCGGTCTCTCTCTGGCGGTCTCTCTCTGGCGGTCTCTCTCTGGCGGTCTCTCTGGCGGTCTCTCTGGCTGTCTCTCTCTCTGGCTGTCTCTCTGGCGGTCTCTCTCTCTGGCGGTCTCTCTCTCTGGCTGTCTCTCTGGCGGTCTCTCTCTCTGGCGGTCTCTCTCTCTGGCTATCTCTCTGGCGGTCTCTCTGGCGGTCTCTCTCTGGCTGTCTCTCTGGCGGTCTCTCTCTGGCTGTCTCTCTCTCTCTGGCGGTCTCTCTGGCTGTCTCTCTGGCGGTCTCTGTCTCTGGCGGTCTCTCTCTCTGGCGGTCTCTCTCTCTGGCGGTCTCTCTCTCTGGCTATCTCTCTGGCGGTCTCTCTGGCGGTCTCTCTCTGGCTGTCTCTCTGGCGGTCTCTCTCTCTGGCGGTCTCTCTCTCTCTGGCGGTCTCTCTGGCTGTCTCTCTGGCGGTCTCTGTCTCTGGCGGTCTCTCTCTCTGGCGGTCTCTCTCTCTGGCGGTCTCTCTCTCTGGCGGTCTCTCTCTCTGGCGGTCTCTCTGGCGGTCTCTCTCTCTGGCGGTCTCTCTCTCTGGCGGTCTCTCTCTCTGGCGGTCTCGCTCTCTGGCGGTCTCTCGTGCTTCCTTGTGTGATGGAGCAGCACTTCCTGTGTAGTGTGCACAGCGCTCTATACAATGGCTGAGTGTTTGCTCCTGTGTGTTAGTCTTGTACACAGTAATCACAGTCACATTGTGTCACAGCCGCAGACGCTCGTCCACCCAAAGTTTTAAAGACTTTTAATCTAGAAACTAGCATTTTCCGCTGCTCTTATAGATCAGGTTCAGTCCCTTCAGATTTATAGATTGATAAAATACTAATAAACACTTTAACTATTTTTTTTTTTTTAAATAAATGGAATAAAAAAGTAAAATGCAAAAACTGTAACAAAGAAAAGTTGTAAAAAGTGATCATTGATGCCATATAGGCCGTGTCCAGCGGGTGGCGCTGCAGCGCTGTGCTGGAGGCTCTCATTGGCCGCTTCCCCTATGGCCGGGGCTATGAGCCCATCACTTGGGATGTAACAAGCACAAAGCAGGGCTGTGGAGTCGGAGTCGGAGTCGGAGCTCATTTTGGTGGAGTCGGAGTCGGAGTCGGAGTCGGTATAAAATGCACCGACTCCGACTCCTAACATATATAATAAATTGGGGACAGGAGTGCAATGCAGAATGTGCTGAATATTTTACTAAATAATAACATTTAGTATAATGCTTATATTTAAGTGAAAAATTTATTGTAGTACAATGTGAACATCAGACATTTAATTGTTTTTATGATACAATAATCAAGATATTTGGATAGAACATAACATATTTATTGGAATACAACTTTAGAACACAAAAAACTAATAAATTGTAAATATGTAATATATATATATATATATATATATGTATATATACACACAGTGTATATACACACACAAGATATATATGTAATCTACTGTATATTACATAGTGTATTACATATTTACAATTTATTACAGTTTTTTGTGTTCTAAAGTTGTATCCAATAAATATATTTTATGTTCTATCCAAATATCTTGATTATTGTATCATAAAAATTATTAAATGTCTGATGTTCACATACACATATTCATGTACTACAATAAATTTTTCACCTAACTATAAGCAATATATGTAGGAGTCGGAGTCGGAGCCGGAGTCGGAGTCGGAGCCGGAGTCGGAGTCGAAGGTTTGGCTTACCGACTCCACAGCCCTGGCACAAAGGTGATAGATTATAAGAGGGGAAGTAACGCCGGGCTCCTCTGCCAAATCCGGTTCATTACTTCCATCTTTCCATTATGCAGCAGACAGTAATGCTTCTCCTTGTGGAGATCTCATACTGAAGAAGGGAGACTTACAGGCCGAGCAATGCCTTCTGGGTAAAAGATATGCAAATGACCTCTCCACCAGGAGGAATAAAGCTGCTCCTGTGCTTCACACCTGAATACTGCTATCCAGGGTCAACTTCAAGTGTGTATGAGTGTGCGTGTCACCGAAGACCCCCTATCTTATTACTAGGGTCAACTTCAAGTGTGCGTGTCACCGAAGACCCCCTATCTTATTACCAGGGTCAACGTCAAGTGTGCGTGTCACCGAAGACCCCCTATCTTATTACCAGGGTCAACATCAAGTGTGCGTGTCACCGAAGACCCCCTATCTTATTACCAGGGTCAACATCAAGTGTGCGTGTCACCGAAGACCCCCTATCTTATTACTAGGGTCAACTTCAAGTGTGTGTTGCCTATGAGTGCGCGTGTCACCAAAGACCCCCTATCTTATTACCCGGGTTAACATCAAGTGTGCGTCACCAAAGACCCCCTATCTTATCACAAGAGCCAAAATAAAGTGTGTGTGTCCCATGAATGTGCGCGTCACCAAAGACCCCCTATCTTCTTACCAGGGCCAACTTCAAGTGCGCGTGGCCCAGAGTGTGCGTGTCACCGAAGACCTATCTTCTTACCAGTGGTTCGACAGGGATAAGACTCGTTTATGGGCCACCAAATTCAATGTGCGCTGGCATCTGCCCAGCTCCGGCACCAAGTGAAAGGGGCGGCCCTCATGTTCTTCCTCCAATTTCAGGCCCTGCTCCATCAGATCCCGAATTATGGAAATATTTTCGCCTGGAAGATATATGGATGGATCCTGGAATGTAAGTCCTGACCAAACCAAAGACCAGCCAAAGACGAGACCACCCACCTGCCGCCCCCATCACATTACTATTGAATTAGACGCAGACATATGGTAACACTTTCTCCAAAAATAGCAACTTCCCTGTTACTTCTGTCCAAAAATTACCCATAATTCCCCTCCTAAATTACGCCATTGGCAGATGACGGCGTATCGGCTTACAAACACCGATGGTTTCGGAGACTTCAGACCTCCTGGAATTCTGGTATTTAATGTCGTCGAATGTCAAATCTTGAGAAATGTCAAAATATAACCAATTATGGTGACAGCCCCCCTCACCTCCTCAGCCGGACCTATATATTGGGTTTTACAGGGGAAGAAATCCACAAAAGTAGAAGAAGAAGGGAATGTCCTGTCGGCCAGGATGGAGAATTTTACCATTAGCCGGATATAAGTTGTGTAGATGTATGGGGATCCTCAGGGGAGTAATGTTATATATTTCAGGGCCACTAACCTACCACGTGCCTTTTATAATGGCCCTAACGGACCTCAGGAGGCTGCAGTTTGTTGGGCTGGGGTTGAATATGGGTTCACCATCCTCATTTTACTAGATGTTGAAATGTCCAGGACTGTGTGGATGCCATAATGATGGTAAAATCCGTGATCTGTAATGCAATGCTTTATATAATGCTATGTGTTTGTCACAATGTGACTGTAGGAAAGCAAGGGACAGGGGCCCCTACACTGTCTCTCACTCTAGGGGTCCCTAGGCTATCACTAACCTTGGGGTTACTCCTAATGGTAGAGATGCCGGAGTCCCAATCTTGGCTAAGCTCCTTACCAGAATTGATCCAATTCACCCCTCCCACCAGGGAAGGAAGGGGCAGGAGAGATAGAAACACAGATTAAGACAGAGAGGAGAAAACAACAACTCTAACAAACAGCAAACACACAGGAACAAACAATGAGAGACTCAGGAGAAAAGCAAGAGCAGGAAGGTAGTGACAAAAAGACAACAAGGGTAAACTTCACAACCACACACAGCAACAAGTACTACAACCACCAGTTAGTCTGGATCACAACACCTCACCATACCAGCTAAGATAAACTATAGCTGGCACTAATGGAAGTGTCCAGCCAGCATATATAGGAGGGGAGCAGATGTGATTGGCTCTCCCACAACATGTTATCAAAGATGACTTACGCTGATAGGAGCATGACTTTCTGGGGTAAATTGGTGGAGACATATGTGGGGGACACTCGTTGGATATCTCATCTTCTGCATCAAACAATGCCATAAACCCTATAAAGCCTCCAGGTAGTGTCACATATGTGACGTGTAGTTACACAGTCGATGACATGAAGCTATTTATTTAGGTTTTTAGTTTGCGCAGCTCTTCAGAATAGCCTGGAGCCTGATACACGGGCCCCGAAGAGAAGGCGAGGGATGAGAATGGAGAGCTGGCATCAAATGGGCACGAGGCGTCGAGGAGACATGAGAACAGGCACACAGGCGGCTCTGGATGGAGCGATAGAGGAGAGGATTGTCTCCATTTATCTTTGGATAATTAGATCCTAATTACCCGCCTGCTCCGTTTAATTAGAGCCGCAGAGATGGAGCCCTCCCCCCTCCCTTCCGCTAATTAATATCCATGCTTTAACGAGCAGGCTAATGAAGTGTGCGAGGGGGGAAAGAGCGAAGGGGTTAATGGAGCAGAGCTTCATAATCTCTGGCAGATGAGAGGTTAATGGGGTAATACATGGCGGGCGTGTGCCTGGCAGTGAAAAGGTTAATGGGCTGGCACGTGTTGCGGGTAAGTGGCGCAGGGTAGGGTTAATAATTATGCATCACTGGCAAGGTGGAGGTTAATAGTGCAGCCCCCAATAAAAAGGGGTGGCACAATTATAATAAGACTTTTGCATTTATGGACCTTATATAATGTATGTCCTGAAACAGCGCCACCACAGTCAGCGGGTGCGGTCTGGTATTGCAGCTGGACACCATAAAAGTGAATGCTGCTTGGATCGGTCCTGATTTGGTCGACGTCTGTTTTGGTTCACACTTCAGCATCTTTTCTTAATATGTTGTTCTGTGCCATCCCTCTGTTACTCCTCCTGGAAGTGTATGAATGCAGTGAGAGCTGGGGGTTACTAGATTGAGGGGAGTCCCTGTGTTCCCTGTCGCTGTCCAATTAGTGCTGAAAGTTTAGAGGCACACCAGCTTACAAAGGAAATTATTCATACATTTCCAAGAGGAGTAAAGGAGTAACGAGAAAAGGCAAAGAGAACTAAAATGCACTAGGATTGTTATTTGATTGGTCATATAAGTATTTAGTACTATAGGAATGTCAGGTGGGGCGACAGGGTCTGTTTAAAGGGGACCCGTCACTTGCCATAAATATGTAAATTCATTATCTGGTGTAAATGCCGCTCTTCTCCTGAATCCGGCGATATTTTTCTTTTGTTTCTGCGCCTCTCTGTTCCTGAGATACGGCCTCATCTTCCCTGTATGTAAATATATTCTTGTTAGTCAAGTGGGCGTTGGCATTTTCTTGAGGCTTGCACCCTCTTGGCTAAGAAGACTAGATTTATATACAGGGAAGAAGGGGCCATATCTCAGGAACGGAGAGGCGCAGGAAGAAAAGAAAAACATCGCTGGATTCAGGAGAACAGCTGTATTTACACTGGCAGAAATAATTTCATATTTATGTCAAGTGACCGGTCGTCTTTAAGGCCTCATAAAGAGCCACATATGGAGTCTGTATGAAGATCCCAGTGATATGGCGCTATATGACGTACACAGAGTCATTCTGAGGGGACATAAACATCCAAAGAAAGAGGCTAATTACAGAGCGGTCGCGTGTGAGTCACCAGTCACCAGTTAGTAAAGTAAGCATGTCAGGTGGGGTGACCGGGTCTTCTTAAAGGGGACCTGCCATTTGCCATAAATATGTAATTTTATTACCTGGTGTAAATGCTGCTGTTCTCCTGAATCCGGAGATGTGTTTCTTTTGTTTCTGCGCCTCTCCTTTCCTGAGATACGGCCTTATCTTCCCAGTATGTAAATATATTCTTGTTATCCAAGTGGGCGTGGGCATTTTATTGAGGCTCACACCCTCTTGGCTAAGAAGACTAGATTTATACACAGGGAAGAAGGGGCCATATCTCAGGAACGGAGAGGCGCAGGAAGAAAAGAAAAACATTGCCAGATTCAGGAGAACAGCGGCAATTACATCACAGGAAAAAATTACATAATTATGGTGGGTGACCGGTCGCCTTTAAGGCCTCATAAAGAGCCTGTGTGAAGGTCCTGGTGATATGGCGCTTTATGACTTACACAGACAGAGTCCATCTGGGGGACAAAACTAATTACAGAGCGGTCACATGTGAGTCACCAGTCAAATGCAATTTGCTCAATATCATTTATAATGAATAGCTTAAGGGTTAATCTGCTGAAAGAACCTAGGAGTGATGGGGTTAACAATATAGAAGTCAGTGTTTGCATGGAAGTGGACCATGAAGTCCTGCATGACAAGGGTCGGCAGTGTGAATGACGTGAAGGGTTAATTAAACATGATCACCTCCAGACCGGACAGTAAGGAGGGCTCTGTAATAACTCACGCCTGATCCTGTGCCCCCCTTTACTTTGCTCTTTGTTGTTGCAGCCCCCACCCTCCTTAATGTCCCCTTATCCATATTAAATCTGGCTTCTCCCCCCTCCCTTTCTCATTACCTTTTTGTATAATATACCCCTCTCCCCTCCCCCACTCCTTAGGGGATTCTCCGTCTAGTGTGAGGGTCTAATGCACAGTATGGATGGTGGTGTACATGTAATTGCTGTGTGTTGTATACCGCACATACATATAATATTCTATACTATTATACTACAGACTTTCCACAGAATTCTCCGCTCATCATGTGTTTGTGATGCAGAAAGTAAGAAATCCTCCCGATGTCCACCGCATTCTCCGATCTGCCATACACTGCAATCACATTCCTGGAACGGGCAATTATTTGTGTCCTCCAGAAGCTCAGATATATGATGGTGACCGAGAATGAATCAAAGGGAGCGGAGGTGAGACCCCGGAAGAAGCTCACAAACTATATGCAAAACTCTATGTGTATGGCGTTGTAGATATATAATGAACAATATATAAGGTGCTCCTCCCGTAATACTCCCCCCACTCTAATCTCACCTCTACAATATATCCTAAAGGAAGAGTCTATTAGGCTGCTACACCGGTGCCTCCACCCTGTGCCAGTCATTGCACTGGTGGCCCCTCTCCTAACGAGTACAACATTAACTTATCACAGCCACCTAAAACGTTCTCCACAATGCTGCATCATCCTACATCTCATCATTATCTCTGCCTATCACCCTATCCATCCTCCACACAGAGCTGCACCGCCCTACATCTCCTCCAACATCCTTATTTACCACCATACCCGTCCTCTCCACAGTGATGCACAACCCTACATTTCCTCCTCATCTCTGTATACCACCCTAACCGTGCTAATCACAGTGCTGTAGTTCCCTACATCTCCTCTTCATCTCTGTATACCACCCTCCCCGTCCTCTCCACAGTGCTGCACCGCCCTACATCTCCTCCTCATCTCTGTCTACCACCCTACCCGTCCTCTCCACAGTGCTGCGCCGCCCTACATCTCCTCCTCATCTCTATATACCACCCTACCCGTCCTCTCCACAGTGCTGCGCCGCCCTACATCTCCTTCACATCCCTCTCTGCCATCCTACCCATCCTCTTCACAGTGCTGCACCCCCTACATCTCCTCCTCTTTTACCACCCTATCCGTCCTTGTCACAGTGCTGCACCGCCCTACATCTCCTCCTCATCTGTCTACCACCCTACCTATCCTCTCCAAAGTGCTGCACCCTCTACATCTCCTCCTCATCTCTGTTTAGCACCTTACCCGTCCTCTCCACAGGTCTGCACCCCCCTACATCTCCTCCTCATCGCTATCTACCTCCCTACCCGTCCTCTCCACAGTGCTGCACTGCCCTACATCTCCTCCTCATCTCTCTTTACCACCCTACCCATCCTCTCCACAGTGCTGCACCGCCCTACATCTCCTCCTCATCTCTCTTTACCACCCTACCTGTCCTCTCCACAGTGCTGCACCGTCCTACATCTCCTCCTCATCACTATCTACCACCCTACCTGTCCTCTCCACAGAGCTGCACTGCCCTACATCTCCTCCTCATTGCTATCTACCACCCTACCTGTCCTCTCCACAGTGCTGCACCGCCCTACATCCCATCCTCATTGCTATCTACCACCCTACCCGTCCTCTCCACAGTGCTGCACCGTCCTACATCTCCTCCTCATCTCTGTCTACCACCTTATCCATACATTCTCTTGTACTAAGACTAACATCCTCCATAATCCAAACCTATCACTCCTGTTTTAAAGACTTCTCTCGTGTTGCACCACTTTTCTAGGATGCACCACCAGAGACAATCCTTTTAATTCTCAGTGTCCACGGGTTTTAACGTACGGTAAAAACACATCTCTTAAGACTGGCCTCACAAATCCATCTGTTCCCTGTTCTCCCTGCCTACAGTGGAGGATCCAGTATGTTCAGCTTTGCATCAACATCTGACTGATTTCGGTGAGGGCCTAAATAATGCCTTATTTCTCCTGAGGGGGGCGCTGTCAGATAATTCACAACTTTGCGTCCGTGTTCCTCACAGATTCCATCAGTGGACCCCTGTGTATTCTCTTCGGTGACCCTTCTAACAACGAAGGAGAAAGAGCGCAGTCATAGAGCGTAAATCCTGGCTCCCTGCAGCTACCACTAGGGGGCGCCTAAGCGCTTTCTGTGGGTGATTTGCAGTTCATGGCCTATATGTCCTTATGCAGACTTGGCGCTCTCCACAAGAAGAAACTGTACCTTTAGTATCCTAAGATAATATAAGACCCCCCATACACATTAGGAATTGTCATATTCAGATGGTCATGTATGTGTACGGAGGCTTCCCGACATTCCCCCGACAAATGATATTGAAGGACATGAGGGTTGTGCGTCACTCCATCCTCAACCCCGAAAAGGTCCCACAAGTTGATCTTTGCTGATCCCAGCCCATACCCAGTGCCCACCTCCACCTTGCTGGCGTCTGAGTCGGAGTGGAGCTCTCTGCCCTTTACTGATCCAGCCTCTGGCCCATCAAGAGTCACTCTCATGTCATCAGTCCATAAAACTTGTGAATAATCAGTCTTCAGATATTTCTTGGCCCAGTCTTGAGGTTTTATCTTATGTTTCTTGGTCAGAGGTGGTGGTTTTTCAGCCTTCCTTACCTTGGCCTGTCCCTGAGTATGGCACACCTTGTGCTTTTTGATACTCCAGTAACGTTGCAGCTCTGAAATATGGACAAACTGGTGGCAAATGGCATCTTGGCAGCTTCACGCTTGATTTTCCTCAATTCATGGGCAGTTATTTTGCGCCTTTTTTGCCCCAACACGCTTCTTGCGACCCTATTGGGCTATTTGCCATGAAACGCTTGATTGTTCGGTGATCACGCTTCAAAAGTTTGGCAATTTCAAGACTGCTGCTTCCCTCTGCAAGACATCTCACAATTGTGGACTTTTCAGAGCCCATCAAATCTCTCTTCTGACCCCATTTTGCCAAAGGAAAGGAAGTTGCCTAATAATTAAGCACCCCTTATATAGGGTGTTCATTATACCGCACCCCCACCTCATTACAGAAGTGCACATCACCTGATTTACTTAACTGGTACTTGGCTCTCACTATACAGCTTGGAGTAGAACGACATGTATAAAAAGTATCATGGGATCAAAATACTTATTTGCCTAATAATTCTGCACACAGTGTATTATACTGCCCCCCTATGTACAAGAATATAACTACTATAATACTGCCACTATGTACAAGAATATATCTACTATAATACTGCCTCTATGTACAAGAATATAACTACTATACAAGAATATAACTACTATAATACTGCCCCCTATGTACAAGAATATAACTACTATAATACTGCCCCCTATGTACAAGAATATAACTACTATAATACTGCCCTCTATGTACAAGAATATAACTACTATAATACTGCCCCCTATGTACAAGAATATAACTACTATAATACTGCCCTCTATGTACAAGAATATAACTACTATAATACTGCCCTCTATGTACAAGAATATAACTACTATAATACTGCCCTCTATGTACAAGAATATAACTACTATAATACTGCCCTCTATGTACAAGAATATAACTACTATAATACTGCCCCTATGTACAAGAATATAACTACTATAATACTGCCCTCTATGTACAAGAATATAACTACTATAATACTGCCCCTATGTACAAGAATATAACTACTATAATACTGCCCTCTATGTACAAGAATATAACTACTATAATACTGCCCTCTATGTACAAGAATATAACTACTATAATACTGCCCTCTATGTACAAGAATATAACTACTATAATACTGCCCCCTATGTACAAGAATAGAACTACTATAATACTGCCCCTATGTACAAGAATAGAACTACTATAATACTGCCCTCTATGTACAAGAATATAACTACTATAATACTGCCCCCTATGTACAAGAATATAACTACTATAATACTGCCCTCTATGTACAAGAATATAACTACTATAATACTGCCCTCTATGTACAAGAATATACTACTACTATAATACTGCCCCCTATGTACAAGAATATAACTACTATAATACTGCCCTCTATGTACAAGAATATAACTACTATAATACTGCCCTCTATGTACAAGAATATAACTACTATAATACTGCCCCTATGTACAAGAATATAACTAATATAACACTGCCCTCTATGTACAAGAATATAACTACTATAATACTGCCCCCTATATACAAGAATATAACTACTATAATACTGCTCCTATGTACAAGAATAGAACTACTATAATACTGCCCCCTATGTACAAGAATATAACTACTATAATACTGCCCCTATGTACAAGAATATAACTACTATAATACTGCCCCTATGTACAAGAATATAACTACTATAATACTGCCCCCTATGTACAAGAATATAACTACTATAATACTGCTCCTATGTGCAAGAATAAAACTACTGTAATACTGCCCCTATGTACAAGAATATAACTACTATAATACTGCCCCCTATGTACAAGAATATAACTACTATAATATTGCTCCTATGTACAAGAATAAAACTACTGTAATACTGCCCCTATGTACAAGAATATAACTACTATAATACTGACATCTATGTACAAGAATATAACTACTATAATACTGCTCCTATGTAAGAATAGTGTATACCGTTATATCATGCTTTCCTGTATGATGGAGTTAATGAATATTCATCCTATGGTTATTGCCTAATAATCTTTGGGATTTATGCCCACATTTTGTCCCCGTTGTGTTTTTGCGTATTCCTCTCACTGCAGGGTGCACTGTACATTTTGTGACTCTGTGGCGGTATATTATATTATTCGGCTTTGTGCCCCTCCCGGTGTCTGCGTCCTTATCGCCTTCTCCCATGCCCGGTCCTATAAAGGCCTCTGTATCTGCTCCCCTCCAGGTTGTCTCTACTGCGTCCCCATACATTGTGCCGCTATCTGCAGGAGACATCACCTTTTAATATTCTAATGTCCCATGAATCCCGCATTATATTGTAAGAGGAGAATAGATTGGGATTCTGTTTCTTGGACCTGGGCTGCAGCTGTTTATCTCTGAATACCCCAGATAATACAGACCCCCCACCCCCCCCCACCCCCCCCCGCCCGCTGCGCCTTCCTCTCCAGCCCCCTCCAGGTTATTTCAAGTGTAAATGGCCGGAGCTCAGGACCTCGTCCCCTTCTCACACAACCGATAATTAAACCAACAGCTTGAAAAGCAAAAGAAAATAAATGAGGAGATAATGGGATTGGGAGAGAGGGGGTATCACCCCCTGAATCCCAGCCGAGCCCCTCCCACCACCGCTGGAGATGGCGGAGCAGATGCCTATCACCGGCGCTCCGCTCCTCTGCCTCTATGGTGATAATAAAATAATTGGTATTTCACAGAATTACCCGGGGCTCAGGGTAAAGGTCATGCGCCAAATCATCAATTTTTAATACCGTGACGATCATTAGTAATCATCATTTGATATATGCGATTAAAACAATTACGTCAGGTTCAATGCCAGTCTGCTGCATCAGCCATGACATTTTTGTAGTGGTCAGTAATGAGCATGGAGCTTGGCTTTCCCTGTAGCTCATACGGTCAGAACCATAATCTCTATATAATGGTCATCTGCTCTGATCGTAGGGGGGTGAATATTGCTAAATATGGGACAAAAAAAACCTCAGGCTGAAGCCTAGATGAGGATGATGAAAAAATCAGGTGAAAATTCTGGATTGCCGTCTTCTTCTGGGTATCGGGGCAGGATTATTCGGTGGATGAGGACTGGTGGTGGCCATTGATGTGTGAGGGAGAGTCGAGTGGCCTCCATACACATTAGACTGCCAACCAATATATGACCACTAATGACTGTGAATGTCTGGTATTTTTCATGATTTTTCACTTTCAGAAAGTTGGGTAAACACCAGTATGGCCAATGATGCAAGTCCACCATCGTAGCTTCCCATGAGCGTTCCTCAGGGTGGGACGTGTGGCTGCATTATAAGGCCGAGGTCCCCATTCTGGAGAAGGTGGGCGACTACCCCTGATGGAGCAGTACTAGTGGACATATTGGTGATCACATCCTCGTGCGCTAACCACCATGGTTCCTCCGATGACGTCTCTGTGATTTATGGAGGTAAAAATTTCCCCAAAGATACAAACAATAAAGTAAGGAGATGTCCCCCCCTACAATAAACACTCCTCTTATCTGCGAGGATGTTTGTTACTTAAGTCCACAGATAAGGGGGGTGACTGATGAGGTGGGAGATATCTGGAGGAAATAGGAGATAAGGATGGGGGTGGGGGGACAAACCACCCAGAGGGTCCCACATCAGAGAATGGGCTACATGTAGACCGAAATCATCACTGGTCAATCAGACCATATCATAAAACAACACCTCGTAGAAGGTGCCGTGGGTTAAAATGAGTTTTTGAAGAACCCTCTGAAAATGTAGACCACTGCTGCAGAATGGGAAGACCCACCTCAGGTGATGTGTATGACCCAAGACGTGATGGACTTTGCCCCACCTGGAATATGTCAGCGAGGTTCAATCATCACAACAAAGTTAGTATTGTGAAGGTCCTGTCATGTCACCAAAATAGCTCTGACCCGTCAAGGGCTGGACTCCACAAGATGTCTGCTGTGTCCTTTGGTATCAACACCAACACGTAGGCAGGAGATTGGGACCTCCGTGGATTGAACATTGGAGGGCAAGTTAACATCTATAAAGCTGCCATGAAGCTGTCAGATGTCACATTCACACAATGCCAGGACCCGAGGTCTCCACATCTCCACCGGGTTTTCTTCTTCCAGGTGATGCACCCAGCCATCTTCTTCCACCATTTCCTGGTCCAGTTGAGATGCTCTTGTGCGCGTTATAGATGCTTTTGGCTGTGGACAGGGGTCATCATGGGCACCTTGACTGGTCTGCATCTATGTGGCCCTGTATATATCAAGCTGCGCTGCTCTGACATCTCTCTATTATACCTGTGATCTTCTGTGTTACTGAACCAGATGGACCAGATTTTTGGGCGCCACTGAGCCTGATAATTTTGTACTGGTTATCGTTCCTTGGAACAGTTTTGATAGATACTAATCACTGCATGATGAGAACACTCCACAAGACCTGCCATATACCGAGAAGACCCCACAAGACCTGCCGTATACCGGGAACATCCTACAAGGTATGCCGTATACCGAGAACACCCTGAAAGATCTGCCATATACCGGGAACACAGAAGAAGACCTGCATATACCGAGAAGACCCCACAAAACCTGCCGAATACCAAGAAGGCCCTACAAGGTCTGCTGTATACCGAGAACATCCTACAAGGTCTGCCGTATACCGAGAACACCCTGAAAGACCTGCCGTATACCGGGAACACAGAAGAAGACCTGCCATATACCGAGAAGACCCCACAAGACCTGCCGTATACCAAGAAGGACCTACAAGGTCTGCCGTATACCAGGAACATCCTACAAGGTCTGCTGTATACCGAAAACACCCTGAAAGATCTGCCGTATACCAGGAACACAGAAGAAGACCTGCCATATACCGAGAAGACCCCACAAGACCTGCCGTATACCAAGAAGGCCCTACAAGGTCTGCTGTATACCGAGAACACCCTGAAAGACTTGCCATATACCGGGGACACCCCACAAGACCTGCTCTATACCGGGAACACCCCACAAGACCATCCATATACCCTCCATATATTGTGATAATATGGCGGACAACCCAAATATAGGTTGTCTGCTCTATTTCAGTTATCCGCCATATTATCACCATTAGGGGACACCCATATTTACCGTTTGGGTTATTTGCTATATATGTGTTGGGGAGAAGTTCCTCTGTTCCCCTGAGAACTGAGCTAGGGATCTTGTCCAGCTCAGTGAATGTCTATATTGTGTATATATCCCATATAGGACTCATGTGAGACTATAGAGACAAGGGACGGACGGTTATAGGCACAGTGTGTGACATTCGGACTTGATGGTAACGAATATACATTGTGACCACTAGGGACTTATATGTGTCTCTGTATAATGTGTATTCACCATTTCAGATATTTATGTCCATATTTCTATAATGTTTTGCCTGCATTGGATTGCTATATGTTATATATATTTATATACAGTATATATTAATAGACCTAATAAAGTTTGAAATTTTACAGTGTCTTTTTATGTTTTTTTGTTGTTTTTCTATTACTCCGGGCTGCAGCTTGTAGCTATCTGCACATGCACTTTATCTTTCCTGGCTTGTCCTGGGGGTTATTTGCTAAAAGTATACATATAGTATTTATAGCTAAGTTTTGACTCCTTATTTACAGATGAATTTATGTGTTGGATTTCTCTTGATACAATATTGATATTGAATCTTGCTCTTGAATCCCAGTAGTTTACCATCTTTCAGCTTGTGTATAGTCGATTGGTGATAACTAGTGATGAGCGGGCACTACCATGCTCGGGTGCTCTGTACTGGTAACTAGTGATGAGCGGGCACTACCATGCTCGGGTGCTCAGTGCTGGTAACTAGTGATGAGCGGGCACTACCATGCTCGGGTGCTCAGTACTGGTAACTAGTGATGAGCGGGCACTACCATGCTCGGGTGCTCTGTACTGGTAACTAGTGATGAGCGGGCACTACCATGCTCGGGTGCTCAGTGCTGGTAACTAGTGATGAGCGGGCACTACCATGCTCAGGTGCTCAGTACTGGTAACTAGTGATGAGCGGGCACTACCATGCTCGGGTGCTCAGTGCTGGTAACTAGTGATGAGCGGGCACTACCATGCTCGGGTGCTCAGTACTGGTAACTAGTGATGAGCGGGCACTACCATGCTTGGGTGCTCAGTACTGGTAACTAGTGATGAGCGGGCACTACCATGCTCGGGTGCTCAGCACTGGTAACTAGTGATGAGTGGGCACTACCATGCTCGGGTGCTCTGTACTGGTACCTAGTGATGAGCGGGCACTACCATGCTCGGGTGCTCTGTACTGGAACCTAGTGATGAGCGGGCACTACCATGCTCGGGTGCTCAGTACTGGTAACTAGTGATGAGTGGGCACTACCATGCTCGGGTGCTCTGTACTGGTACCTAGTGATGAGCGGGCACTACCATGCTCGGGTGCTCTGTACTGGTACCTAGTGATGAGCGGGCACTACCAAGCTCGGGTGCTCAGTACTGGTAACTAGTGATGAGCGGTCACTACCATGCTCGGGTGCTCAGTACTGGTAACTAGTGATGAGCGGGCACTACCATGCTCGGGTGCTCTGTACTGGTAACTAGTGATGAGCGGGCACTACCATGCTCAGGTGCTCAGTACTGGTAACTAGTGATGAGCGGGCACTACCATGCTCGGGTGCTCAGTACTCGTAACTAGTGATGAGTGGGCACTACCATGCTCAGGTGCTCTGTACTAGTAACTAGTGATGAGCGGGTACTACCATGCTCGGGTGCTCAGTATTGGTAACTAGTGATGAGCGGGCACTACCATGCTCAGGTGCTCAGTACTGGTAACTAGTGATGAGTGGGCACTACCATGCTCGGGTGCTCAGTACTCGTAACTAGTGATGAGTGGGCACTACCATGCTCAGGTGCTCAGTACTGGTAA